>NC_137015.1:16699503-17238198 GCF_032717465.1 Coenobita brevimanus | reverse complement strand
GAAACAATGGCTCAATGGAATTCAAAAATATCTATATCCAGCACTGAACCACCAGCAGAGGGTTTCCAATACTAGATACTTAGCAAAGGTCGCAGGCTCAGTCTCTTCCAGGCCGAAATTCTCAGAGCCAAACCAATCCGACGTGACCTTCTGCTATTCCCAGTTGAACGCTGGGTCAGAGGAGGATAGTCCTTTGGGCCTGGTAAGGCTCTAGCATGCCAATTTGAGAGGACGAGACTCTGCAGAATTACCGGGGACAGATGAGGTGTCGTCAACAGTGTTTTTTTTTAATTGTTCGATTAATGTACTACAGAAACTTCATTCCCCCACCCCTCCACCCACCATGGAGCCCAACAAGGTGAGGTCGTATGCCAGGGCTAACACCACTGGTGACCCCAGAAGTAGCGGGAGAGTATACGCGGGTAACCACCGGGGGACCTTGGCAAGGGTGACTCCAGGACGGTAGGAGCTTACTCAGGCCGCATAGTGCCCACTTGACCCTAGCCAACGCATGATCAGCTGATTGACCTGGTCAGGCCCAGCCAGGCCACCCGTCTAGCCAGAATAAGGGACCAAAGAGGTGTATTGCTACCTGTGGTGCATCGTAGGCAGCATTGCTCAACCTCCAGGACTCCAGTCTCCCAGCACATGGAATGCCACGCATTTCAAACATGTGGGGAGACAACCATCCTGCCCTAGATGACAAATGGGCAAGGACTAACATCAACAGCAGGGCCTCCTCCATCAGTGATGTAGGGGTACTTAGTTCACATGGCCAACAAATGCTGAACCCTACAAAGTGAGGCATGCCTCCAAAGTAGGTGGCACTGTCAGCCACGCTTCAAGCCCTGCCACCACGTCACGGTGACCCCCTGCAGCAGGAGACAGAGCGAGAGGGTGGTCCCGCTCTGCCCTCTGGAGGGGTGAGGCAAGCATGGGACGTCCTCCACGAGGCAGTCACAGGGGTAGCAGACGAAGGACAGATAGTGGCCGATCCCTCCCTGGCACGGATGGGGGCCTTCACCACAGTTCCACTTACCCCTGGGACAGCAGGTGAGAGACGGACGGTGGCTGATCTCTCTCCAGCATGGACAGTGGCTGTCATCATGGTCCTGCTTCCTGTGGAGGTGGCAGATGAAGGACAGACTATGGCCGATCCTTACCCAGCGCAGACGGTGGTTGTTCCTGTGGCTCTGCCTTTCCATGGGACTGCAGATGAGATGAACGGGGGCAGTCACCGGGGTTCTGCTACCAGCAGAGCCTGCAGGTGAAGGACGGATGGTGGCCGACCCTTCCCTGGCACGGACGGTTGCCATCACTGCAGTCCTGCAGGGGGTGGTAGATGAGAAGCGTACGGTGGCCGACTTCTCCCCAATGCGGACAGTGGCCATCATCGCGGTTCTACCTGGGACCGGCGAAAAGCAAGTCCCACCCTGATCATGGCAAGTGATGATCAGGCTGGAGAGTAGTCTGCCAGGGTGGCATTCCTCTTGTTGTCCCTATTGAGAGGAAGAGGGCGTGCAAGGTGGTGGTGTACATAGGCCCATCTGGCCTGGGCCCTCTACCCACTCTATGCACCTCCCTATGGTCTCTCCTTGGGGTAGGGTGTTTTGTTTCACCTTGTCCGTGGTCCCTCCTTGGGGTGGGTGTGCTCGCCACCCTGTCTGTGGTCTCCCGTTGGGGTGGGTATTTCAATATATATATATATATATATATATATATATATATATATATATATATATATATATATATATACATATATATATATATATATATATATATATATATATATATATATATATACAAATATATATATATATATATATATATATATATATATATATATATATATATATATATATATATATCTTCATCATCAACCGTTTGAGTATCCACTGCAGGACCGGCCTATCTCGAACGAAGTCGGGACGATACAGTTAATGTATCTCTACCAAGTCGCTTAGGCTGTCTGGTAGAGATTGTATGTAGGGTGAGAAGTGCTTGTAAGTGTAACTGTAGTGTCTGAATGGCTTTTGATGTGTGTGTTGTCTGTGAACACAGTGTAATCGGCCCAGCGTGGCCGACTGGGTGCAAGGATACTTTATAGTACGTGACACTGGTTCAACCACAGCACCCCTTGTGTCCGCCAATGCAGTACATAACTGGGGTGAACACTCCCCAAAGTTTATTACCCTGGGCGGGGCGCGAACCCTGGTTCACTCGCGGTACGAAACGCACACTCTACCACTGTACCGCAGAGGCTCCATATATGTATGTATAAAAGAGGTACAAGGCAGGGGTAGTGGATGTTGGTGTGGCCCCGGTTAGAGAGGATAGTGTTTAAAACTCCCTGTACTGTTGTCTGCAGATGATATTGTGTTGTTGAGTGAAGACTAAGGGGAGCTGTAATTCCTGGTGGATGAGTTTGGGAGAGTGTGTAAGAAACGGAATCTAAAGGTCAATGTAGGGAAGAGTAAAGGGATGGTCTTTGAGAGAGGTGAAGTCAGTGAATGTACAGCGAGGTTGGATGGTGAGGAATTGGTAAATATGAGTACGCTTAAGTACTTGGGTAGTGTGTTGAGTAAGGATGGGGGTTTGGAGGGTGAAGTGCTTGAAAGGGTACAGCAGTGAAGAAAGGTTGCTGGTTCTTTGAAAGCAGTGATAAGAAACAGGGAAGTAAGCATGGAAGTGAAAAAGTTGCATGACAGTATTGGGATACCAACTCTAACGGGTGGACGTGACGCTGGGACGTTGTTGGAAAGACACAAGTCAAGAGTGAGAGCAGTGGAACGGAGTTATTGAAGAGGAGCCTGTGGAGGCACATGGAGAGACAGGCTGACGAATGAGGATATAAAGGAGCGGTGTGGGGTGGATATGGATGTGATAGGGAAGCGTTATGAGGAACACACTGAGGTGGTTTGGCCATGTGGAGAGGATAGAGGATGAGAGAGACTGACGAAGAGAGTGTATGTGAGTGAGGTGGAGGGGGAAAGAGGGAGGGGGAGGTTTGAGGATGAGATGGAGGGATGGGGTGGAGGAGGTATATGAGACAGGGGGTGTGAGTTGGGAGCAGGGGAGTGAAATGAGCGTGGGACAGGGCGACGTGGAGGTGATCTGTTTTTTGGCCACCCCAAACGGGATTGAGGCGCTCCTTGGCAACATATATATACAACTATATATATATCCCATTGGAGCCCAATGTCCTGAGTATTGGACAGAACTGGGATTTTTCTTGGCTTTATAAAGGGTGAACCCCCAGGTAGGGACCTATGAGCTTCGCAACTATGAGCCGATAGGCAGAGGGCGGTACGCTTATAGACCCTCCCTGTGCGATGCCTCACCCAGCATCCCTGGGATTCAGTGGGTTAATGACTGGCAAACCTACCAGTCTCTATATTCTTTTGGAGCCCAGTGTCCCGAATATTGGACAGAACTGAGATTTTTCAATTCTTAATAAAGTAGGGAACCCTAGGGTAGGGACCTATGAGCTTTGTGACGATGAGCCAATAGGCGGAGGGCGGTACGCTTAGAGACCCTCCCAGTGCGATGCTTTACCCAGCATCCCTGGGATCCACGTGGTGTATATATATATATATATATATATATATATATATATAGTAAGTTCCCCAGTGTTACGAATTTCAACTTGGCGAAACTCACTTTTGGCGGTAGGGTGGCCACGGACCACCGAATACGCGCTTAAGGCGATTTGAATTCAAACTTGGCGGTCCCCCGGCGGCCGCATCGTTAGAACCACACGGCTGCCCGGTGGACCGTGACGTCAGACCAACCTCCCCAGCCACCCCAACCTCCCCAGCCACTTTATAGGCAATTTTATATGGTAAAAAGAACTCACGTTTGGCGAAATTCCGCATTTGGCGGTAGTTTCGCCACGACTAATTGGATAGCCAAACGCGGGGCTTGCTGTATATATATATATATATATATATATATATATATATATATATATATATATATATATATATATATACTGTTTCTTTTGTCCTTTCATTCTCACCTGCTCCTGCACATATACCCCAAACATACTCCTTATTCTCTCACACTCTCACCTCTCCATTTCGTTTCAGTTATTCCACATACATCAACTTTTCTCACCTCAAGCACCTGAAAATCTCTTTTTTCACCTCATCATTCGCTCTCCTTACATTCCACGTTCCGATTACCGTGTTCTTTGTCCGGTCCTTGGTCGTCATCTTTTGGTCAGTCCTTGTCCTGAGGCTTATTGTTTGTCCTTTTAGTTAGTTGTTTTCCTGGGAGGGGGGACTAATCTTCCGCCAACCCTTTTAGTCGCCTTTTACGACAAGCAGGGATACTGGGGGAGTATTCTTGAAAAAAACCAATTTCAGGGGGTAATTTGTGTATATATATATATATCGTTTTCGTTTTCGTTTTTAAAGCGCTCCAACATGCTTGCATGTGTCGGCCTTGGTCACCTAATGGCGGCTGCACGATCCATTGCAGCCTCCCTGTTCAGTCCCTTAACCCTAAGGTCACACTTAATGACCTCCTGTCCCATGTCTTTCTTGGTCTACCCCTCATAACCCCACCTCCAATATTAACATTTCTCAACTTCCTCACCCAATTATCATCCCCCATCCTCTCCACATGTCCAAACCACCTCAATCTACCTCTCATCATCACAACACCAATACACTCCAGTCCCATCCTACCTCTCAACTCTTCCATCGTAAACCCAGCCCCACCAGACCTTGGACACAGGAACGCACTTTGCACATCCACCCAATCATTGTCATTTCTGTACGTCTGAGCCGCTGAATATCTTCCTCCTTCACTGCCAAGGTCCTCACTACCATACAGCATTACACTCCTCTAACACATGCTGCATACAAAGATCCCTTAGCACGTAGGGAGAGCCATCTCAATGTCAGGAGAGGCAAGAGCTCCCTGAACTTCTTCCAACCACTTCTCACCCTAGCCACAGAGCTAGCTCAAGCCCCACCTCCAGCACACAACATGTCTCCCAAATAACAAAACTCTTCCACATACTCAAGAGATTCACCAGCAAGTTCAATCCTTTCACGTCTGACAATCTCCACCTGCTCACCCCCGGCAAGCCGTGACACATAAAATCAGCATTATCTCGGCAGTCTACCTCTGATACCACTACATCTCTTATGCACCCATTTATCACATATATATACTATATACATATATATGTATGTATATATATATATATATATATATATATATATATATATATATATATATATATATATATATATATATATACCTATTTTTTTTTTTTATGCAAGGAAGAAGGGAACCAAAGGCCAAGTGAGCCTGCAGTAACAGTCTCCCTTCCAAGAGAAAAACAAAATACAACAGAGAGCCAAATTCAAGATCCGATCATTTTCAGATGCCTGGACACATTGTGTTTGAAAGACTGGAGATCATAGGCAGCAAGGGAAATACAGACTGAGGGGAGACAGTTCCAGAGTTGGACCTGTTGCATAAATGAAAGACTGGGAGTAACGGTTAACTCTTTTTGCATTAGAGAGTTGGACAGAAAAGGGATGAAAGTTTATGTTGCCAGACGGGTGCTACAATTCCTGTCGTAGAGGTGGGAGGGAATGCAAGCAGACAGTTCAGAGGAGCAGTGACCATTAAAGTAGGGATAGAAAAGAGATAAAGATGGAACAGTGCGGCAAAGAGACAGAGGTTGAAGGGAGTCAGTAAGAAGAGTGAGAGTTAACTTAGAGACGAAAAGCCTTTCACTCCACCCTATTGAGAAGAGCTGCATGCTGGGGAGCCTCCTCCCACACATGAGAGAGTTGTACTCCACACACGGGCGGATAAAAACCCCCTGTATAGAGTCAACAATTGTGCAGGGGTAAAGAAAGAGTGGAGTTGGCTTAGCACACCCAATTTCTTAGAAGCAGATTTTACAAGAGATGTAACCAGATCTTTCCGGGAGATAAGTCCCGAGTAAATGAAACCCCAAGGCATGTTCAAGGATGATGTAGGATTAAGCTGAATATTATTAAACATTAGTGGGTATACCTGTGGAAGATTTTGTCAGGTTGGATAGGTGTAAGAACTGAGTCTTAGATGCATTAAAAACAACCATATTATTTTTACCCCAGTCAGAGATACGAGCTTTCAAGTCAGACATTAGGTGTGCCATAGCCTCTATCCTCTTGTTTGTTGAAGTAACTGTTGAGATGGGCATTGCGGGAACCAAATGGAAAGGTGAAGGGTGGAGTCATCAACGTATGAGTGGATAGGATTAGATGTACAGCTTAGAAGATCATTGATGAATAAAAAGGAAGAGAATTGGTGATACGACAGGTGAGCCCTCTCTGGAGGAACACCCTCACTGGTTGATAGATCTAGGGAGAAGAACAATGGCCGTCTACAACAGCAGCAATAGAACGACCAGAAAGGAAGCTAGCGATGAAGGCACAGATAGAAGGATAGAAACCATAGGAGGGCAGTTTGGGAATTAAAGATTTATGCCAGACTCGATCGAAAGCCTTTCAGATGTCAAGTGCAATGGCAAAGCTTTCGCTAAAGTCCCGAAAGGAGGATGACCAGGAGTCTGAAAGGTAGGTGAGAAGATCGCCAGTGGAGCGTCCCTGACGGAACCCGTACTGACGATCGGAAAGAAGGTTGTGATAGGAAAGATGCCTTAAAATTTTTCTATTGAGAATTGACTCGAAAACTTTTGAAATACAGGACGTTAAAGCAATTGGACGATTGTTGGAGGGTTGGGAGTGGTCACCCTTCTTTGGGACTGGCTGAATGAGAGCAAACTTCCAGCAAGAAGGAAACGTACAAGTTGACAGACAAAGGCGAAAGAGTTTGCCTAGGCAGGGTGTAAGCACAGAAGCACAGTTCTTGAGAACAACAGAAGTGACCCCATCAGGCCCATATGCCTTGTTAGTACTGAGGCCAGTGATGGCAGAAAATACATCAGCTGAAGAAATTTTAATGTCAGCCATGAGGAAGTCTGAGGGGAGAAGTGATGGAGGAACAGCACCGGAATCGTCTAAGGTTGAATTGGAGGAGAAAGTCTGTGCGAAGAGATCTGCTTTATCAGTAGAAGAAATAGCTATAGAACCATCAGAGTAGAAAAGAGGAGGGAAGGATGATGAGGTGAAGTTGTTAGAAAGATTTTTGGCAAGGTGCCAGAAGGAGCGGGAAGAATTCGAGTTGGAGAGTTGAGAGCATTTAGTATGGATGAAATTATTTTTAGCAGAGTGAAGAACAGACTTAGCACGATTCCGGGCAGAAACGTAAAGATGATGTGATTCAGGGGTGGGTTGGCTCCAGTACCTTTTGTAGGCCCTCTCCTTGTTGCGGACAGCATTAGAACAAGCGTGATTAAACCAAGTCAAAGGATATGAGAAAGGAATGTATGCTTCCATGCCCGAGAGAATAACCTCCGTAATGCGCAAGGCACACTCAGAAGGCTCACGGCCATGAAAGCAATAATCATTCCAGGGAAAATCAAAGAAGTACTGCCTGAGGGCCTCCCAGTCCGCGGCTCCAAAATGCCACAGACGACGTTTTCCTGGAGGGTCCACAGGCCGTACCAGAGTAATAGGACAGGTTAAGGTAATAAGGTTGTGATCGGAGGAGCCCAACGGAGAGAAAAGATTAACATAGTAAGCAGAAGGATTAGTTGTGAGGAAGAGGTCAAGTATATTGGAGCTCTCTCCAAGGCAGTCAGGGATACGTGTAGAGTGCTGTACAAGCTGCTCTAGGTCATTAAGGATAGAAAAGATGTAGGCTTGTTCACCAGGTGGATCAGTGAAAGGAGAGGAGAGCCAAAGGTGGTGGTGAACATTGAAATATCCTAGAATGGAGATTTCAGAGAAAGGAGAAATGGATAGAATGTGTTCCATCGTAAAAGTAAGAGAGTCGAAGAATTTTTGATAGTCAGTAGAATTAGGGGATAAGTAAACAGCACAGATATATTTAGTTAGAGAATGACAGGAAAGCCGAAGCCAGAGTGTAGAGAATTCAGAAGAATCGAGTTCAGGAACACGAGAGCAAGATAGGTCGTTGCGTATATATACACAACAGCCACCTTTGGCTTTGAAATGAGTATAGAGAAAGTAGGAGGATACAGAAAAGGGTTTGCTGTCAGTTGCCTCAGACAGCTGAGTCTCAGTTAGAAAAAGAAGGTGAGGTTTAGAGGAGGAGAGGTGGTGCTCAATAGAGCAAAAGTTAGAGGAAAGGCCGTGAATGTTGCAGAAATGAAGAAGAAGAGAGTCAGACAGTGGTTCCAGGCACCTCGAGTCGTCACCGGGAGAGGGGCTGATGGTGGGGGCATTTATGTTTCCCCCCCCCTGGGGACTCCGAGGCTTGGTGATGAGACGCCATAATTTTTGACTTTTGGAAAAAGAAATGTAGTGTGTACTGTGCATGTAGTTTGGTGTAGATAGTTAGAGAAATTTGTACTGGAGAGCATGCTGGCCTACTTCCTCTGTGTAACTGAGACACTGAAAAAGTTCAGCAAAGGGAGATGGTCAGGAACTAGTCCTGAGGGCTGATGAAACGGGAGCTCCAGCACTCCCTGTCATCAGCTTTCCATCCACCTCGGGAGTACTGCCCTGCTCGACTGGTGCTACAGTCTACTTCTCTCATATATATATATATATATATATATATACCCTGGCGGGGCGCGAACCCTGGTTCACCCGTGTATGAAACGCACACTCTACCACTGTACCACAGGGGCTCCATATATATATATATATATATATATATATATATATATATAGACCCTGGCGGGGCGCGAACCCTGGTTCACCCGTGTATGAAACGCACACTCTCCCACTGTACCACAGGGGCTCCATATATATATATATATATATATTGAAATACCTACCCGAACTGGAGACCACAGACGGGGTAATGAAATACCCCACACAATGGAGGGACCACGGACAAGGTGACAAAACACCCACCCCAAAGAGAGACCACAGGGAGGTGCATAGAGTGGGTAGAGGGCCCAGGCCAGATGGGCCTATGTCCCCACCACCTTGCACCCCTCTTCCTCTCAATAGGGACAACAAGAGGAATGCCACCCTGGCAGACTATTCTCCAACCAGATTATCACTTGCCATGATCAGGGTGGGACTTGCTTTTCGCCGATCCCAGGTAGAACTGCGATGATGGGCACTGTCCGCATTGGGGAGAAGTCCGCCACCGTATGCTTCTCATCTACAACCCCCTGCAGGACAGCAGTGATGGCAACCATCCGTGCCGGGGAAGGGTCGGCCATCTTCCATCCTTCACCTGCAGCCTCCGCTGGTAGCAGAATCCCGGTGACTGCCCCCGTCCATCTCTTATCTGCCGTCCCAGGGAAAGGCAGAACCGCGGGAACGGCCACCGTCTGTGCTGGGAAAGGATCGGCGACTGTCTGTCCTTTTATCTGCCACCTACACAGGAAGCAGGACCACGATGGCAGCCACTGTCCATGCTGGGAAGAGATCAGCCACTGTCCGTCTCTCACCTGCTGTCCCAGGAGTAAGTGGAATTGTGGTGAAGGCCCCATCCGCGCCAGGGAGGGATCGGCCACTGTCTGTCCTTCGTCTGCTTCTCCTGTGACGTCCCTCGTGGAGGACATCCCTTGCTTGCCTCACCCCTCCAGAGGTGGAGCGGGACACCCCTCTCGCTCTCCTCTCCTGCTGCAGGGGGTCACCTTGACGTGGTGGCAGGGCTTGAAGCGTGGCTGGCAGTGCCACCTACTTTGGAGGCATGCCTCCCTTTGTAGGGTTCGGCATTTGTTGGCCATGTGAACTAAGTACCCCCTACATCACTGGTGGAGGAGGCCTGCTGTTGATGTTAGTCCTTGCCCATTTGTCATCTAGGGCGGGATGGTTGTCTCCCCACATGTTTGCCGTGCGTGGCGTCCCGTAATGCTGGGAGATTGGAGTCTGGAGGTTAAGCAATGCTGCACGATGCGCCCTGCAGGTAGCAATACACCTCTTTGGTCCCTTATTCTGGCTAGACGGGTGGCCTGGCTGGGCCCAACCAGGTCAATCAGCTGGTCATGCGTTGGCTAGGGTCAAGTGGGCACTATGGGGCCTGGTGGCTCCTACCATCCTGGAGTCACCCTTGCCAAGGTCCCCCGGTGGTTACCCGCGTATACTCTCCCACTACCTCTGGGATCGCCAGTGGTGTTGTCCCTGGCATACGACCTCACCTTGTTGGGCTTCATGGTGGGTGGAGGGGTGGGGGAATGAAGTTTCTGTAGTACATTAATCGAACAATTAAAAAAAAACACTGTTGACGACACCTCATCCGTCCCCGGTAATTCTGTGGAGTCATCCGCTCAAATTGCCACGCTAGAGCCTTACCAGAACCCAAAGGACTATCCTCCTTTGACCCAGCGTTCAACTGGGAATAGCAGAAGGTCACGTCCGGTTGGTTTGGCTCTGGGGTTAGGCCTGGAAGAGACTGAGCCTGCGACCTTTGCTAAGTATCTACTATTGAAACCCTCTGCTGGTGGTTCAGTACTGGATATAGATATTTTTGAATTGCACTGAGCCATTGTTTCTTCCTGTGTCCGTGAGCCGGCAATCTCAACCCAGGGGGATAGTAGCCTACTTATTGAGGTGTCCTCCCCAGCAGAAAGCTCCCTTCTCTGGAATCTGACCTCCATATCTGGCAACAGTATGTCCTGTGTACCCCATGACACCTTCAACCAGAGTAACGGGGTTATTTACTCTCGGGACCTCCTCCAATACCCAGAGGCCCGATTATTGGAGGAACTTCCTCCTCTGACACTGTGAGTGTTCACTGTGTGCAAAAGAAAATTGATGGTGTTCTGACCCCAACTCCAACGCTGTTCTTGACTTTTGATAGATTAACATTCCCTGCATCGGTGAAACTTGTTTGGCTATCTATTCCAGTGAAGCCATATGTGCCAACCACAAAGTGGTGTTTCCATTGTCAAGGTTATGGCCATGTTAGCCACTTTTGCTGCCATGCATAGGCTGGCCTTCCTGCTGTATGTGTCTCTTTTGGTGAACCAAGTCATACCAGTGACTGTCCAGGACCCCTTAAATGCTATCACTGTGGGGGTCCTCATACTGTAAATTCTAAAAACTGCCCATGCTACTGCCTAGAAAAAGAGATTTTGTCTATTTAAACAACTAAGAGGGTTTCGTTTCCTGAAGGTAAGAAGAGAGCCCAGACTCACTTTTTCCAGCCGGGAGTTACTTATGCTGCTGTCCTTGCTGGAGTGTCGGTGCACCGCCCTGTATCTGAAAGGCAGCCTCGATGTATTCCAGTACCCACTCCTTCAACTCATGATCTGGAGGATGCTGTCCCCATGGTTGGTGCTGTTGGTGAGAGTGAAGTTTGCCTGACTGCTACCCCGACTGTTTCCGCCCCCACTGCAGTGGCTGACGACTTACATACTTATGTGGTGGTGGCAGATGTCTATGGCTCATCTCCTTTTCGTGCCTTAGCCAGTATGCACAAGGCTCCATCTGTTCCTGGCAAAAGTCACCATTCTTCATCAGAGTCCTCTGATCATGAAGACCTGCTACATAAGGTCTCTGTTGCTGAGCCTTCTGTTGATACCTCTCCTGTTCCCTCCGTCCAGCTGGCTGAGGGACCTAGCCAAGTAACAGCTGAAGCTGATGGTTCAGCTCCGGTCCGGTCCCCACCTTGGAAGGTTGTTGGACAGCTTGTTGGTGCTTCCGATCTGAAGCAAAGGATGTCCACCCCAAATTATTCGAGTCCTGTGGATTCTACTTCCACTTCTGGGGTCTCTGGTGGAGGCACTAGGCACCCTACACCTCCAAAGGCAGCACCTAAGTCACTGTCCAAACAAACTGGTATGCCCACTCCAAGAAAGAGTGTTATAAAACTTACTTCCTCATCCTCTCGTTTCCCAACAAATGTTAGACAGAGGTTGTGGGTTTCTGGTGCTGGGCAGGCTCCTATGAAGGGCCTTCATAAGCATCAGTCGAAACCTGTTCGTTTGTCAGGTGTACAGTCCCGCACTTAATCATCATTCCTCCATTATGGGTTCTATCATCCAGTGGAATTGTTGGGATTTATGTGCTAACTATGAGGAACTGTGTCATCTTGTTTCTCAATTTACTCCTCTGTGCATGTGCATCCAGGAGACCATGGTAGGTGACCCTGTTTCTTCCAGTCCTTCTGGCTACTGTGCCTTTTACTCTGATCCTGTACCGGGCCAAGGTCATCATGGAGGTGTTGCTATCTTCCTTCACCAGGATATTCCGTACAGTCATCTGGACATCTCTTCTCCCCTGCAGGCTGTCGCTGTCTGGGTGTTTTTACATCGGCAGTATACAGTTTGCAGTCTTTATCTACCTCCCAGTGCTACTGTTGAAAGGGCGGATCTGGAACATCTTATTCATGGCCTTCTTTTTCCATTTTCTGTTACTGGGAGATATGAATGGTCACCATCCACTATGGGGAAACAATGAGGCCAACCCTCAGGATGTTATGCTGGCCTTTTTAGTGGAAGATGAGGGGTGGGCATTTTCAATGCTGATAAAATGACTTATTTCCAAGCCAGACTGGAACTTTTACTGCCATTGATTTGTCTTTATGCTCAGCTGATGCAGTTTTAGATTTTACTTGGGATGTGTTACCAGACCTGTATGGCAGTGACCATTTTCCCATGCTTTTAACTGCTAGTGCAGGTGGACCTCAGCCACGTCTTCCTCGCTGGCTTCTGGATAAGGCTGACTGGCCACGTTTCAGGGAATTAAGTTCCACTTCCATTTCTGTCAATGAGTTTGGCTGTCTTACTGAGGCAGTGTCATATTTCAATGACTTGTTGCACTCAGCAGCCCTTTTAACTATTCCAAGAACGAAGGGTCAGTTTCCTAAACGTCCTGTTCCTTGGTGGAACTCTGAGTGCATTTCCGCAGTGAGAGCCAAACGAGTCACCTTCTCTCGACTTCGTCGTCACTGTGGGGAACCTCAGTATTTGGTGGCATATTAGAGGGAAGGAGCTCACATGAGGCGGGTTTTAAAGGAGGCCAGGCGTTCATCCTGGAAGGGTTATGTTTTCCCCATCAATTCGAGGACTTCCGTCACCCAGATGTGGAACCGGGTAAGAAAATTTTCAGGGAAATTTACTGCTCCCTCGCCTCCCATTTTATCTGCAGCAGGTGAAACAGTGGCTGATCATTTTGCTGTTGCCAAGTTGCTTGCTGATCATTTTGCCAGTGTATCACAGAAGGATGCGGGTACGCCTTCAGCTTGCCATCGTCGGCGCCTAGAGTCTCGTGATCTCAGTTTTGCCTCTGCTGGGAGAGAGCCTTACAATGTTCCATTTCATTTTCTGAACTCCAGGCAGCTCTGTCGCAGTGCCATGACTCTTCTCCTGGTTATGATGATATTCTTTATGCCTTTTTATTTCACCTGTCTGATGAGTCCCTGTTGTTTTTGCTTTCACTGTTCAATAAGATCCGGTGTTCTGGGGAGTTTCCAGCTTGTTGGGGTGTAGCTGTAGTTATCCCCATCCCCAAACCAGATAAGGACCACCTACAGGCAATGCATTATCGGCCTATTTCTCTAACGTCATGTATATGTAAAGTTCTTGAAAAGATGGTCAATGTTAGGCTTGTGTGGTTTTTGGAGAGAGGTGATTTCTTATCCCCCGCCCAGTTTTGTTTTAGAAAAATGCGATCTACCTCTGATGCACTGCTGTCCTTTGAATCTTCTGTCTGTGAGGCTTTCTCCACTAACCAACACCAGGTCAAGGTCTTCTTCGATCTGGAGAAGGCATATGACACTGCCTGGCATCATGGTATTTTACTCTCTCTTCATGAGTTTGGTCTTCGTGGGTGTTTGCTTGTTTTTATTACGCAGTTTTTATCTAACTGATTTTTAAGGGTGCAAGTGGGAGTGCTTTCTAATGCCTGAGCAGTAGAAGATGGAGTACCACAGGGAAGTATCCTTAGTGTTACTGTGTTTGCCGTAGCCATTAAAATGTCATCAGTGTACTAAGTGTGTACAAGGATCACGATATATTGATTACCTCTCGATTTCCTTCACCGCATCTAGAATGTCTGTGATAGAGAGGAAGTTTGCAGCTGGCTCTCAATCGAAATTTTGACTGGGCAGAAAATCGCGGTGTCCATTTTTTTTCAATAAAGACAGTGGCTATGCATTTTCGTCATCTTCGAGGGGTTCACCCAGACCCTGAATTCTATCCCTATGGTAGGAGAATATCCTGTGTGGAAGAGACACGGTTTCTGGGTCTTCTGTTTGATAGACAACTAACCTGGGTTCCTCATATTCATTCTTTTAAGGCGGCTTGTCTTAAAGCTTTGAGCCTTTTGAGGGTTTTAGCTCATACCACTTGGGATGCTGACCATCAGACCCTCCTTTTCTTGGATAGGTCTCTTATTCTTCCTAAACCTGAATATGGGTGTGAGGTCTACTCCTCTGCAACAGACGCCCATCTTCAGTTGTTAAACTCTGTGCATCATGCTGGTGTGCGTCTGGCAACCGGGGCATTCAGATCATCCCCAATTCAAAGTTTGTTGGTGGATGCTGGTGTACTCCCCTTGGATTTGCGACACCAGTTGCTAATGATGAGATGTTGGTATCGTCTTCACCGCATTCCAGACTCAATTTCTTGTGCCATCGTCTCCCAGGATTCCCGATCTTCTGTTTTTGACACCCGTCTTAATTTCCCAAAGCCATTTGGTTACAGGGTCCGGTCTGTTATGTTAGCCCTCTCTGTTCCGAGACTGACAATTTGTCCACATCGGATCCCAAGGGTGGGTTCTTGGCTACTACCTCACATGCCATTCTGTAGGTCCGTTGTTGAAAAAAAAAAGGGCTCACTTCCCTCTCATGTATCCCTCGCTCTCTTTTTACATGCCTCCACTCATGAGGGTTCTGTCCCCATCTATACTGACGGGTCTAAGACTGATACTGGAGTAGGATTTGGTGTTGTGTTCCCTTCCTTTAGTAGGGGCGGTAGCCTTCCTGGCATTACTTCAATATAAATGGCAGAACTGACTGCAATTTTATATGCTTTGAAAATCATCTTTACTCTCCCCCAATCCGTTTTTGTGATTTTTAGTGACTTGTGTAGTGCTTTGTCTGCGCTGGAGTCTTTCAATGCATCCCATCCATTGGTTTTATCCATTTTAGAGTGGCTTTTTCTTCTTGGCCGTCGTGGCAGCCATGTAGATTTCTGTTGGGTTCCTGCACATGTTGGTGTGGTGGGGAATAAGAAGGCAGATTCTTTAGCTAAAGCTGCATCTCCTCAACAGCCCCCAACTGACTACCCACTTCCTGCTTCTGATGTAACACCTTACTTGCAGTACGCAATTCGTTCGTGTTGGCAGAGACACTGGGATGTTGTTTCTCACAATAAACCAAAAGAAATCTTTTATAGAGTGATTGTGCCACGGGTTCTTCCCTCTATGTCTTGGCGTTTGGAGGTGGCTCTTGCTAGGCTTGCATTGGGTATTCTCAGCTTATGCATGGGTTCCTCATGTGTGGTGAGACTCAACCGTACTGTGATGACTGCCTTGTTCCTCTTACTGTTCGTCACTTGCTGGTCGAGTGTCCGAGTCTGGGGCACCTACGTCAGAGATTCCTCCATAGGCATAAGGGGGCAGATGGTGACTACTGTTTGTCTTCGATGCTTGGTGAAGCCTCTAGCGATTTTACTGATGCTTTTAGTTTTTTTCAGGAGGCAGGCCTCCTTCCACTCTTATAAGTAATTGATATTTTATAAACTGTTTTTTTATTATTTTCAGTGTTTTATTCCCACTAACAGATAGTAACATTATTTTGAATATGCACCTTTTATTTTGCTGTGTCTTTTACTTTGTCCTCCGGCGACATATGACCCTGGCAGTTGTACCGACAGATTTTAATTATTTTTGAATCAGTCAATCAATCAATCAATCTCACTCTCCTCACAGAGCCAGCCCCCTGACAGAGTTGTAGCTGGAGAGGATCTGCAGTGGACCATAATGAGTCTGTGGATCCGCTCCCTGCAGCCAGCACCGCTATGTAACCCCTCGCTGCTGGACTCTCAAAGGAAGAGACGCCACAGGCAGCCCCTGATGGCCTCTCCACCTGAGCGAGGCCGCCTACCCCAGTCACCCAGGGGCGCCTCCAGGTCTTCAGGGCGAGACCTCCCTGGCCCTACCGACTAGCAGCCCTCCTTCAGGAGTTGGCGCAGAGAAGCACGCCTGCTCGCCCTGTTCGGCCCCAGTTCTGAGGACCGACCTACCCACCGAGGCCCCATCAGGGGAAGGCCTCCCTCTACACCAACCACCAGTCCACCTCGGACTACCCAGCCCCTAGCAGTGGTCCCATGTCTCCTGAGGGAGAGCATGCCTGACGGGACCCCTCCCACACCTGGACGACACCTGTGAAAGCCCAGTTGCAAGTAACCCAACCTGAGTCCTCCTGTCTCAGAAAGTGTGTTCATTTGAACAGTGTATTGTGTTTGGCATTGTGTTACAGTATCTTTATGGTAATATACGTGTAAGGTTGGTTGACCCGAGTTTTTATGCCCTGTTCCTTTAGTTGCATGTTCTAGACCCGGTCTTGAAGGGAACCCCAGGTCAGTCGCTCGTGTCTAAAACAAGGAGTTGAGCTTTGAACATGTAGCACAACCTCTCTCTCTCTCTCTCTCTCTCTCTCTCTCTCTCTCTATATATATATATATATATATATATATATATATATATATATATATAGATTACTAGTGGAGAAGGGAGAAAAAGTGAGCAGATGGAGAGAACACGTTAAGGAATTGTTGAACGTGGAGAATGAAAGTAATGCGAGTATAAGTGGCTGGGGAATGGCTGGGAGAAGGAGGGAGGTGAGAAGACAGGAAGAAATCAGTAGGATAGAAGTTGTGGAAGCAATGAAGAAAGTTGAATCAGGGAAAGCCCCAGGAATTGATGGAGTGTGTGGTGAAATGCTGAAGCATGGGGGAGAGATAGTAGTAGAATGGATGTGGAAGATGTGCAGATTGGCCTGGGAGGAAGGTAGAGTCCCGGAGGATTGGAAGTCAGGTATAATTATTCCCTTGTACAAAGGAAAAGGGGAAAAAGAAGTGTGTGGTAATCATAGGGGCATTTGTCTTCTTAGTATAATAGGAAAAGTGTATGGTAGGATACTTATTGACAGAGTTAGAGAAAGAACAGAGGAATTAGTTGGAGAAGAACAGGGAGGCTTTAGGAAGGGAAGAGGTTGTGTAGATCAGATATTCATTCTCAGATCTTTAGTGGAAAAGTTTCTAGAGAAGGGAAAGAAGTTGTATGCGGCTTTCATGGATTTGGAGAAAGCATATGACAGGGTGGATAGACTAGGATTGTGGAAAGTGTTAAAAATATTTGGAGTAGATGGGAAGTTGTTGAATGCTGTGAAGAGTATGTACGATGGTGCGAAGGCTGCAGTGCGTGTGGATGGTGAACTAAGTGAATTTTTCTCTTTGAAAGTTGGGTTGAAACAGGGATGTGTCATGTCTCCATGGTTGTTCAATCTGTACATGGATGGGGTAATAAAAGAGGTACAAGGTAGGGTAGTGGATGTTGGAGTGGCCCTGGTGAGAGAGGATAGTGTTTGGAAACTCCCTGTATTGTTGTTTGCAGATGATACTGTGTTGTTGAGTGAAGACGAAGGGGAGCTGCAAGGCTTCGTGGATGAGTTTGGGAGAGTGTGTAAGAAACGGAATCTAAAGGTGAATGAAGGGAAGAGTAAAGTGATGGTCTTTGAGAGAGGTGAAGTCAGTGAATGTACAGCGAGGTTGGATGGTGAGGAATTGGAAAATGTGAGTACGTTTAAGTACTTGGGTAGTGTGATGAGTAAGGATGGAGGTTTGGAGGGTGAAGTGCTTGAAAGGGTACAGCAGGGAAGAAAGGTTTGCTGGTTCTTTGAAAGGAGTGATAAGAAACAGGGAAGTGAGCATGGAAGTGAAAAAGTTACTACATGACAGTATTGTGATACCAACTCTAACGTACGGAAGTGAAGCGCCCTAACCCACTGAGCCACGCCCGCTCCATATATATATATATATATATATATATATATATATATATATATATATATATATATATATATATATATATATATATGCCAGACGTCTCAGTCCCGTTTGGGGTGGCCACAAACAAATCGCCTCCAAGTCGCCCTGTCCCCCGCCATTTCCCTCCCCTGCTCCCCCCTCACCCCCCCCACTCTCATATACCTCTCCACCCCATCCCTCCATCTCATCCTCGGCCTCCCCCTCCCTCTTTCCCCCTCCACCTCACTCACATACACTCTCTTCGTCAGTCTTTCACCCTCCATCCTCTCCACATGGCCAAACCACCTCAGTATGTTCCTCATAACGCTTCCTATCACATCCACATCAACACCACAACGCTCCTTTATATCCTCATTCGTCAGCCTGCCTCTCCATGTGACTCCACAGGCTCCTCTTAAATAACTCATTTCCACTGCTCTCACTCTTGACTTGTGTCCTTCCAACAACGTCCAAGCTTCACTTCCGTACGTTAGAGTTGGTATCACAATACTGTCATATAGTAACTTTTTCACTTCCATGCTGACTTCCCTGTTTCTTATCACTCCTTTCAAAGAACCAGCAACCTTTCTTCCCTGCTGTACCCTTTCAAGCACTTCACCCTCCAAACCTCCATCCTTACTCATCACACTACCCAAGTACTTAAACGTACTCACATTTTCCAATTCCTCACCATCCAACCTCACTGTACATTCACTGACTTCACCTCTCTCAAAGACCATCACTTTACTCTTCCCTACATTCACCTTTAGATTCCGTTTCTTACACTCTCCCAAACTCATCCACCAAGCCTTGCAGCTCCCCTTCGTCTTCACTCAACAACACAGTATCATCTGCAAACAACAGCACAGGGAGTTTCCAAACACTATCCTCTCTCACCAGGGCCACTCCAACATCCACTACCCTACCTTGTACCTCTTTTATTACCCCATCCATGTACAGATTGAACAACCATGGAGACATGACACATCCCTGTTTCAACCCAAGTTTCAAAGAGAAAAATTCACTTAGTTCACCATCCACACGCACTGCAGCCTTCGCACCATCGTACATACTCTTCACAGCATTCAACAACTTCCCATCTACTCCATATATTCTTAACACTTTCCACAATCCTAGTCTATCCACCCTGTCATATGCTTTCTCCAAATCCATGAAAGCCGCATACAACTTCTTTCCCTTCTCTAGAAACTTTTCCACTAAAGATCTGAGAATGAATATCTGATATACACAACCTCTTCCCTTCCTAAAGCCTCCCTGTTCTTCTCCAACTAATTCCTCTGTTCTTTCTCTAACTCTGTCATTAAGTATCCTACCATACACTTTTCCTATTATACTAAGAAGACAAATGCCCCTATGATTACCACACACTTCTTTTTCCCCTTCTCCTTTGTACAAGGGAATAATTATACCTGACTTCCAATCCTCCGGGACTCTACCTTCCTCCCAGGCCAATCTGCACATCTTCCACATCCATTCTACTACTATCTCTCCCCCATGCTTCAGCATTTCACCACACACTCCATCAATTCCTGGGGCTTCATTGCTTCCACAACTTCTATCCTACTGATTTCTTCCTGTCTTCTCACCTCCCTCCTTCTCCCAGCCATTCCCCAGCCACTTATACTCACATTACTTCCATCCTCCACGTTCAACATTTCCTTAAAGTGTTCTCTCCATCTGCTCACTTTTTCTCCCTTCTCCACTAGTAATCTACCATTTTTATCTTTCACTCCCCTGCTAACTTCACTTCCACCCTGTCTTACTCTTTTCACCTCTCTCCAGAACATTTTCTTACAGTCGCTCCACTTTACACTCAAATTCCTTCCAAATTCCTCATCCACTCTCTTCTTACTCTCTCTTACTAATCTTTTCACCTCTCTCTTTCTTTCTACATATAACTCTCTCTTCCGCCTCTCAACCTCTTCCACGCCCCTGTTCCTCATCCATTCATTGTATGCTTTCTTCTTTTGTGCCACAGCCTGTTTCACCTCTTCAGTCCACCACGCTGTTCCTTGCACCCCCCTCCGTCTTCTCTTCCTTCCACACACCACATCACATGCTGCACATATTTCTTCTGTAAATATTCTACACACACCTTCCACGTCCCCCATCTGCTCCAATTCATATTTGCCCAATCGTTCCTCCACTTCTCTCTTATACTCTGCCTTTTTCTCATCCTCTTGTAACCTTTCCACTCTCTTTGCAACTACTCCTTCCTCTCGTCTTTCCCTTCTTCTGTTCCTCCATCTTACTTGGACTTTAATTCTGGCCACCACCAAGTAGTGGTCAGAAAGTCCACTCCCCCAACCTCTATAAACTCTTGCATCCAATATACATCTTCGCATCCTTTCATCCACACACACATAATCAATCATTGCCTTCCTTTCATTCAGTTCACCACCCACCCTTCTCATCACTCGCCATGTATACCTGTGGATCATTTTATGCCTGAAGAGGGTATTGGCTATCACCAACCCCCTCCCAGCACAAATATATATATATATGGAGCCTCCGTGGTACAGTCGTAGAGTGTGTGTTTCGCACGCTGGTGAGCGCAGGTTCGCCTCCCGCCAGAGTTGTAAAAACTTTGAGGAGCGTTCACCAAGCCACTTGCTGTTTTGGCGGACACAAGGGATGCTGTGGTTGAACCAGTGTTGCATACTAGTATGCTTGCACCCAATCGGCTTAAGGCGGGCTGATTACATTTGGTTCACAGACTGCACACACAGCCAAAGCCACTAAAACACTTCAATTACACTTGCAAGCACTTCTCACCCTACATACAGTCTCTACCAGACAGCCAAAGCCATTTGGTAGAGATACATTGACTGTATTGTCCCTGCTTCGGTAGGGATAGGCCGGTCCTGCAGTGGACGTCAACTTCTGAGGATGAGGATGATATACTGTACATATATATATATATATATATATATATATATATATATATATATATATATATATATATATATATATATATATATATATATATATATATCATCCTCAGCCGTTGAAGGGTCCACTGTAGGACCGACCTATCCCTACCGAAGTAGGGACGATACAGCCAATGTATCTCTACCAAGTGGCTTTGGCTGTCTAGTAGAGACTGTATGTAGGGTGAGAAGTGCTTACACGTGTAATTTTTGAGTTGGAGTGGCTTTGGATGTGTGTGTAGTTTGTGAACCAAGTGTAATCGGCCCGCTTAAGTCGACGGGTGCGAGCATACTTAATAGGATGCGACACTGGTTCAACCACAGCACCCCGATGTCCGCCAAAGCAGCACGTTGCCAGAAGAACGCTCCCAAAGTACATTACCTTGGTGGCGCGCGAACCCTCGTTCTTCAGTGTACGAAAACGGACACTCAACTACTGTCCCACAGAGGCTCCATATATATATATATATATATATATATATATATATATATATATATATATATATATATATATATATATATATATATATATATATATATATATATATATATACAATATATATATATATATATATATATATATATATATATATACAATATATATATATATATATATATATATATATACAATATATATATATATATATATATATACAATATATATATATATATATATATATATATATATATATATATATATATATATATATATATATATATATATATATATATATATATATATATATATACAGGGTGTCCCGCAAGTCACGCACCATAGAGAAACCTGAAGTTTAAAGTATTTGTCCGAAGTGCTGACCGTTGTGCCTCATACAAATATTAAGAAGAGTGACACACTCATCGAGGTCATGCCGTAAGATGTCAGGTGTTATTTCTTTGGATGCAGCTGTGATTCTTGATTTCAGATGAGGCAGTGGTGTTATCTTCTCAGCATACACAGTGGCCTTTAAATGACTCCATAGGTAAAAATCTCCCACATGTAAAAAACCCACCAATATTATGATCTCAGTGCGTTCCTCTTGGGTCAACGTCGTTGTGCAGCTATATTACAAACACTGCAAGAGAAAAACATAATTAACTTTCTCCCCTATGATGCGTGACTTGTGGGACACCGTGTGTGTGTGTGTGTGTGTGTGTATATATATATATATATATATATATATATATATATATATATATATATATATATATATAGAGAGAGAGAGAGAGAGAGAGAGAGAGAGAGAGAATTATCACCATCATCAGCCATATCACCATCACCATCATCAGCCATTCGAAATCCACTGCTGAACAAAAGCCTCCCCCATACTTTTTCCACGAATTCCTTGACTGAGCCAATCTATGCCAAGCTTTTCCTGCAGACTTCTTTATCTCACCTCTCCACATCCTGTCTGGCTTTTTTCTGCTACAATTACAATTTCTTGGAGTC
This sequence comes from Coenobita brevimanus, assembly GCF_032717465.1. NCBI lineage: Eukaryota > Metazoa > Arthropoda > Malacostraca > Decapoda > Coenobitidae > Coenobita > Coenobita brevimanus. The sequence continues at coordinate 17,215,766 of NC_137015.1, read as the reverse complement.
CAGTCGGTCAGCCTCTTGTTCCATCATTTATCCCTTTTACTTCCTATATGACCTGCTCATCTCCATCTCTGTTCTTTTATAACTTCTATAACGTCTTTGACTTTAGTCTGCTCTCTCACCCAATATGATCCTTTCCTGTCTCCTAAACATATTTCCAACACTGACCTTTCGATTGCTCTTTAAAAACAGATTAGTTGATTTTCCATCGTTTTTGTCAATTGCCAGGTCTCACAACCGTTTAATACACATTGACAAGCTGTAAATCATGATGTCCCAGTATCTTCCAAAAGCTTTCAATCCAGTTGTAATGTGTCTTTCTTTCGCCATCATGGTCTATCGTTAGGTTTAGTATTACCCCAAGTAATTTTACTCCTCGACTTCTTAAAACAATTTCTTCGCTTTTGCTGATGATGCTTTGTAGTGTCTTTGGATTAAACATTGCAATAGAGTTACTCTGATTCATCTTTAGCCCTGGTTTGGAACTTTCTCTGTTTAGATCATTTTTCTTGCAATGCCTCTATTGTCTCTGAGATTAGGAGAATGTCATCTGCGAATCATAAATGGTTTACATTTTCTCCATCTATGTTTACTGGTTTGTTCGCCAAGTCTAGCTTCCTGAAAATACCATCTAGACATGCTGTAAATAATGTTGGTGAATCTGTAGTTCTCTTCTCAGTCTTAACTTTTTCGAGTCTTTAAGTTTTTTAACTGTAGCAGTCCTTCTTAACATGTTTTCGAGGAATTTTACAATGTTTTCATTTATTCCTTATTCCCGAAATGAATTTAAAATTGCTGTGTGCTGCACTGAGTCGAAAGACTCCTCAATCAACGCCTTTTCTTAATCAACAAAACTTATGCACAGTGGTTTATTGTATTCTGTAGTTATCTCAGTTGTCTCGTTCGTTGTGTGTAGATGATCAGTAGTCGAATACCCACTAAGGAATCCTGCATGTTTGCGAGGTTGGTTTTCTTCCAAATTTGTTTTATCCTGTTCGTAAGGACTTTAGTGAAGAGTTTATGTATCACTGGTAATAAGCTAATAGGTCGATAGTTACTAAGATTTTTTCAGTCGTCTTTTTGTAAAGCAAAAAAAAAAAAAAAAGTATTACACCCATGTTTTTACAATTTACTTCTTTATGCGCTGTGTAAATGAGTGGGCGAGCTTTTGTACTTCTACTACTGCATCCAACAGTAAACCTGATAGTATTTCATTTTCTCCTGGGGCCTTCCTTCATTTCATACTTTTAAGAGAAATGTTTACTTCGTTTGGTGTTACTTCAGATATTTCATTTGTGTCAACTGAAAAGTTAACTCCTGATACTATTGTTATAGATGCATGCTGTTCTTTGTTGAATTTTGCAGCTCTCTTCACCATCATATATATGCATTTAATGACTTCACCGTTTTTGTTCTTCAGTGATAATTTATTGTTTTCCTACTTTCATTGTCCTTCGGACCTGTTTCAGACTCTATTTTTTCCTTTTTTGATAGTTTCTTTGACTTGATCCATGTTTCTCTTTCTTTTTTTTCCCTCCCTGTCTCCTCGTGATAAGTTTATTTAATAATAACTTGCATAAATGATTTTGGTGGTAAATTTTATCATAATCAATTCTTGCTGAGTGAGTGAGCGAGCCCTGATTGGATTGCGGGTGAGTAGGTGAGAGGTGGGTGTCGGCGCTGGTCTAAGCGCTCGTTTTCTTTGATTGTACGTCAGACTCTACAGGTACCTTTGTGTTGTGTGTAATCGCTCTTGTGACTCTAGTTTTTCTATAAATGTTGGTTGTAGTATCAGAAGATGAAAGTTCTTCTATGAATTCGCTGTCGTAGTTAATTCCACTGAAATGGGGCATTAGTATAATACAGTATTTTGTGTCCTCATTGCATTTAGTCCAAGCAGCATATTTCTTCTAATTGATAGTTTTTCTACTACGTAAAAGGTGGTAGTAAATGACTTTGTGGTCTCTGTGGATTTCATGTTTAACTCAGTCATATCAATAACTAGTCTTTCTTTACCATCCACTGTGTATAAATTTAAGTCTGAATTTTCCAAAAAACGTCACTTTTCTTCTATTTATAAAAAAAAATTTCTAACTCATCTTGCATTATTAAATTTACTGGTGAGTCTGAATCCAAAAATAATGAAATCTCTTCCTCCTCACATACAGCAGAGACCAAAATGCTTTCATTTCCAAAAATGCTTCCTATGGTGACTAGGCTATTTGTTTATTAAAGTGTTTTATGTGTCGTCTTTTGTGCTGGTACGACCTTCCCCCAACCTATAGATGGATACCAGTTTTTCTACTGTTTTACAGTCTGAGGTCCAGTGACTGGAAGATTTATGGTGCCTGCAATATGATCCAAACCCTTTTGCCCGTCCTGTTTGTTCTTAATGTAACACTCAGATTCTGTGTGACCAGGATTTGCGCAATAGTAACAGAGCGTGTTACTTGAGTTCAAGCTACGAGGTGATCTTTCATTTGTTTGTCTTTGTGCCGACCAATGTCTACTGGGACTTCGGCCAGATTTTTGTACCGCCATGTTACCTGATGTGCGGAACGAGTCCATGAGCTAACTTGACTGTGTGTTTGTTTGTGAACTGAAAGAGCATGTCTCTGGCCCTTGCCAGGACTTGACTTAATTATCCCTGCTACAATTTCTGGCACTTTGATCCCTGTCCTGTTGGCCTGTGATGTGTCAATCACTCCAGCTTTCCTGCAGTTTAATACCACCTCATAAATGAAATCAAGTAAACACATCCCTGGATTATATGGGATGGTTTTGGCTATTTTGAACACCCTGTCAGGAAATTTGCATAAGGCTGATATGTAGCCAATGATGTCAACGGCATTTACTGATGCTATATTACCATTATCTGTGACCCAGTTTGAGTTTTATAGGCTAGCTAACAAGGTTTTCTTAATAGTGGAAATATCTGCTGTTATTTTCCCTAGATCCGAGCCTGAGTGTGTTTGCCTTAGTAGGTCTACAATTTTGTGTAGTTCTGGTGTTATACCACCGAGAAAATTCCTGCTTGCAGAGAATTTCCTGAGAAATTCTGTCATAAATTGCTCAAATGTTGAAGCTCTCAACAGCTTGTCTGACTTGAGCAAATTGCCAGGTGGGCGTCTCTCTTGGTTTATTCTAGTTGAAAAAACAGCTATTTTTCCTTTCTCGTCTGTAATGTGTCTCCTAATGAAATATTGCTGACACTGTTCTATAAGTGTGTTTGTCAATCTTGTCTTTTTCAGTACCAGAGAATGTTGTGAGATCACTGTCTTCATGAAAAATATACACTGGAAATGGAGTATTACTGAAATTTTGTTGAGAAGGTACTGCACTGGTGCTTGCTGCATCTGAGGTAGCCATCTTTACAGTGTTTTCCTTGCAATCGTCATTTACAGGAAATTTACATGTTTTTCCTGACCTTAATACTCTATGGCCTAAGTTATAGTAAGTTGGAGGTAAATTTTTTAAAGTTCACTATCTACATATGAAAATTCTGACCAAGTGTCATCATTATATACTTCAGTGTAAATTGCACCTGTCTGCTGTTCATTATCTTCTCTATCTAGTGTGTGTTTTGTTTCCTGAGTTTGGTTTTCTGCTTGTTCTTGTGTCTCTGATGGTGTTTCGTAATACATATTTTGTTGATCGTTTTCTGGTTCTTGTGTTATGGTATTTGACACTGCTAATGCTGATTCTTCAGGCAATAGTTTAGGCGCTTAGCATAATGGAATTACTCACTAAAGCACATTCTACATTTCTCTTGATTGCCCCCCAAATTATAAATATAAAACACATATGTCAGTGTAAATTGTGTAACTGTCTCTCACTGTGTAGTTGCTAATAGCCTCTGTGGTACAGTGGTTGTGCGTCTCGCACGCTGGTGGACGCGGGTTCGCCTCCCGCCTGAGTTGTAAGAACTTTGGGAAGCGTTAAGTAATTGTTAGTATATTATGGGTAGATATGTAAGTGATGAAGTGTTAACTAATACATCCTTGGTTAGAAGAATTCAACTCACAAGAACAGCAGTGGCGTGAGGTGTGGTGTGGGAGGTGTTGATGTTTACATTGTTGATCCAGCTCAACACGTCAGCATCGTTTGGTCATCACTGCAGGGTCATAACACTTTCTCTCCTCTTCCTGGTGGTGATGATGGTGGTGTGGAAAAGTGGTGGGGATCGAGGTGGGGTGGTGCAGTCGGATGGTGTAGGTCAGCTGTGCTCTGCTATACTCAGATGTCACTTCACTCACTTTGTTTGCTTCTTGTTCTTAACATGTATCTTTAATTTTCCTTGTTGAGGTTAACTTGTAGGCTTGTAGAGTTGTGGTTTATCATTGCTATTGTTTCTCGTATATAGTGGAGTTGTGGTTGAGGATGTTAGGAGGGATTAGGGGTGAAGTTAAGTTGCATTGATGCTCTGACAGCTCTTGCTCTCTGTTTTGCTTGTAGTTTGACTGAAGATTGATGATTGAGACTTTAATCGGCTTCGTTTACCGCTGTCACCAGTCTTGCTTAGCGTAGTTTATCGTAGTTGGTTCGTTGTTACCACTTTCCACCAACCTCGATGGCGCAGTTTATCGTAGTTGGTTTGTTATTACCGCTTGCCACCAATCTCGATACCGTGGTCGTAGGTACTTGTAGGGAGGTAGTGAAGTCCGTTGTAGATAGTCGGAGCACTGCTAGAATAAAGTCGTGAGACGTAGTTTGGCTCGAACTTGTCGCTGCGAATTACACGGTGTGTCATAGGCTAGGTCTCTCTCTCTCTCTCTCTCTCTCCCCCTTTGTGTATCAACGAGGTGAGTTAGAGCACTCTCTGGGTTTTGGAGTTTATTGTATAGGTATATTGTATATTGAGTTACAGCATAACATTGTGTGACGGCACAGCCTCCTAGCAGACCTTCGTGTTATCGGGCTTTCTCTCCAACCCTTTCTGATCTGAAGGGAATCTTTCCGACATTATAATTTTACAGCTTGGAGAGGATGTATGGTGTGATGTAGTGTCTGGTAGATTTCCATTCACATGGACTAACCGACTAGGGCTGATTACTCCACATGTTTGAGTAAGTCATGAAATTCTTGGTCGTCTGGACTAAAAACAAATTGTTTGAGATACATCCTATGTTGAGAATCCTTGATGGCCTGGGGCAACAAGACTGGGGATATACATTATGTGGATTGACATTCCTAGCAAGAAGCTGTGTATATCTCCAGCAGACACTACATCCTGTACATTGTGCTATAAGATATATATTAGTGCCTATATAATGTCTACACATGATACTGTATGCAAGAGAATAAAACGTCCTACATACAGGGGAAAAATCGCTACGGCACTCGTCCAGATCTTCATGCATCTGCATCCAAAATCAGTAGATTCTGCACAGCGCAATATTAACTGAGTGCAAGTTTGCGGGGAGACTCATTTGCAAAATATGGCCCTGTCGAATGGTGTCTGGAACTGAGCAGCTTCAGTCAGAGGTGTATGCTGAGTGCTACAGGTACCCGGCCATCACTGAGTGCCAAGGTCACCTGCTTTCCACAGGAGCTAGATAACTAGAGTTTTTTACCTGTTCGTCTCATCCAGTCTCCTTGCACTGGAAGTATGGTCATCCCACTAACACAGTGCCACTGGGTACACAGTCCCCACAGGGCCATCTTTTCCCCACATCCACTTTGTGCATTGTTCTCTACTGAGCTGCCTAAGGCCCCAGCAGCTATATGAACTACTTCATGCTCTCTCAAAGCTCCAGCCCATTACTAAACTAGACGTTTGCCTCATCACCGTACGAGACTGCCACCTCATCGTCCAATGTCAACCATGGTGACAAAGGATACTTAACACCCACTCAGATGCCATCTCATGAACAGATAAAAATTTCGTTATTAGAGACCTCCACCTCATGGTAAACGTCTCAAACTTTGTCATCGAATGACTATTTCATTGTCTGGGCCACTCTATGCAAACCCATACGCCATTGGTAGAGAGGCGGCCTACAGTCCTAATGGACCCAGGTTCAAATCCTGCTGGGGCAGGGGACAGTTTAACCCGCCCCTTCCCGACCACTTTTCCACCACTGACTCCCCCCAATCTCGACCATTTTTGGAAAAATTTTGTTTTGGCTCAAACCACCGCTTTTCATGAGAAGCATCGAAAATTCATAGAGAAATCGCTCACCTGAGGTTTAAAATACTCGATACAGGTAGGAGTACTCCCTTACCTTACTGGGTTTTCTAACAGGCTGGCACCAAAGAAAACGAGTTCTATGGGAGGATAACTATTTCACACCACTCATAAACGGTATTTATTTATTTACTTGGTACGAATTTATATGTAGTACGAGAGTATATTGGTTTTCAAGCAGTAATATAGGCATTATAAGCATTGTTTCACTCACTAACTCATCACCATACCTGACCTTTTTTTTTGCCACATTACCTTATCATCATTTCTGACTGTTTCTTCCTCTAATGCTACGTAAAGTTTGTCCTCCACATTGTCATTGATTGGGGAATCACTCTGGCCCTGAATTTCGTACTGTGGCATTACATGGCTTTACTGGCCAGGTCACTGATAACAGGTGAATTGCTGAGACAATGGCTTGCAGGGGGAGGAGGAGGAGGTCATGCTGGGTAAGGCATTGTCCCTGCCTGGCATCTTGTAGAGGAAGGTGTCACGTGTATACATACCAAAAATCACTCGCAAAAATCGAAAATTGTGCAAATTAGGGACCTTGCAATTGATTCGCGTTTATGTATGTCGACGGGATTGGCAGTGACAAAATGTGTGGACATTAAAGAACGTCGACGGGATGCCGCAGGTTAAGGATTTGAATTTCACAAAGAAGACTACTGGTCTACCAGAGAACCCTCCAACGTGTTGTAACAATACCCCCGCTTATGGAAATACACCAGTCTTGTATGAGACAGACCTAGCATGCATGCATACAATATGGATGGTGGGTCTTAGCGCCGAAGTGGTGACACGTGGAGGTGTATGGTATGTAGGAAGACTATTGGGCCTTGGGAACAGGCTGTAAAGCCTATGCCCAGAGTCGGACATATTAAAAAAAAATCCTTTTTCGTTAAGGCTTGGTGAAAAGAGTTGTGTAGCAATATGCATATGATGTAAATCTATGTATATTACTGTTACACTGAATGACTAAGCAAGACATTTGGAAAATATCTTAACTATCTCGCACCGTGAGCATCTTTAAAAACTCCATTGTTACTGAAGCTATTTTACTGATCCGATGATTTCCTTCCTTGGGTTGAAGGGTAAAGTTAATGTCGAGTCAGATATCATGAGGCACTTAGCCACGGTGCTCATCTCCGTAACTAAAGCCTTTGAGACTGTGGCAGAATTTTCATCCAATATCCTGGGAAACAAGGTCACAGCATAATCCATGTTACCACAGTTACTTCCTCTAGATTTTACCCTAGGGACTCATTTTACCTACCAATCCTTAAAGGGTGAATGGACGCGAGTCGTGACCCCCGCTGGCCTCACCACGATTCAAAACCTGGCGTTAACGGGTCGGCAGCTTCATGGCCAACGATGATGACCACTCAGCCACTGCGGTGGTGGCTGAAAGGGTCGAGAACAATTTTCACTACTGAAACAAATTATAAACAGAAATGCTGGACAAAGTGTGCTGTGTGTTAGAATGATCCTGACTGCATATAACAACTGTAATCATGATAAAGAATGTTTCCTTGAGAGAGAGAGAGAGAGAGAGAGAGAGAGAGAGAGAGAGAGAGAGAGAGAGAGCAGATGGCCGAAGAGTGAGCAGGAGAGAGTGGGAGAGAGATGGAAGGCTGAGAGGTGGAGGGGTGGGTGAGTGAGTGAGTGTGTGAGGTAGAGAGGAGGGACTGAGAGTGTAGTGAGTGAGAGAGGGAGGGCTGAGAGGTAAAGAGGAAGGAGGGATGGAGGGAACGGAGGAAAGGAGGAAGCAGTACCTCCCTTGCCCAGTATTGTCCCAGCACTCGTCCCCAGCTCTCACAAGGCCAGGGACTCTATGCTGGAGAGACACACATTACACGAGGGTGTACATATATATTTTTAAGATCCTAACTGGGAATCGAACCATAGACCTCTTAGATAGAAGGCAGGCACTGATACCACTCCACCACGGCGTGATGAAAGCTGTGACAACCTGTTTTTTTTTTTTTTTTTTGACCAACAAGATAAATCCATTATGAAAGGATACATTTCAGTCACAACACATTAGGATTATTTCACAGCACATGCAACTCAGCAAGTGACAGAGCGGTGGACACTCAAATGGCTGATGATATATATATATATATATATATATATATATAGCCTATATATATATATATATATATATATATATATATATATATCATCAGCCGTTTGAGTATCCACTGCAGGACCTGCCTATCCCGACCGAAGTCGGGACGATACAGCCAATGTATCTCTACAAAGTGGCCTAGGCTGTCTGGTAGAGCTTGTATGTAGGATGAGAAGTGCTTGTAAGTGTAATTGTAGTGTTGGAGTGGCTTTGGCTGTGTGTGTTGTCAGTGAACCAAGTGTAATTGACCCGCGCAAGCCAACTGGATGCAATCATACTTTATAGTAAGAGACACTGGTTCAACCACAGCACCCCTTGTGTCCGCCAATGCAGTACGTGGCCGGGTGAACATTACTAAAGTTCACTACCCTGGCGGGGCGCGAACCCTGGCTCACCCGTGTACGAAACGCACACTCTTCCACTGTACCACAGAGGCTCCATATATATATATATATATATATATATATATATATATATATATATATATTGTTACATAGCCTATGATTTCATCATCCTTTGTGTAATTATAACGCACAGTATGCTGCATGTTTGATCACGAGCGTGTTCTGCCTCAGTCCCCCCTTCTACCATTATAGTAGAGTAAGTCGTCCTTTCTGTTGTTCAGAGTAGGATTGTCAGCGCTTTGTCCCCTATGGCTTCAGTTGCGCGTCCTTCTTACAAGTTGTATCAAGCTCTGCTGGCCCTATATAATGAGCTCAGTCTCTGCATTATTGCCACTTAGATCTGCTCCTCATTCTGTTCACATCTCTCTCCTCCCCTGTACAGTTATTATTGTGAGAGCTCAGGAAGTCTCCAACCATCTAGCAGCTGTGTAATTTGAGTATAAGTGTTATTGCATTTTGTTCTTGTACTGTATAGCATAAGTTGTTAATTTGTAGGCCTAGTGAGGTTTTTGTAATTTATGTTAGGTTCTTATTGTCAGCCATCATTAATAATATTTTGTATCTGTAATAATATATCTGGCATTCACTGAGTATTATCTGGTATCTCATTTTAACAGGGCTGTCTTAGATAAATTTACTCATGCTAATTTCGTGTTAATAGAGGCTATTGCAGTTAACCATATATTTAACCCGTTTTTTGCCATTACATTATCTTTATGAGTCCTGAATGTTTTGTTGTTAGTTTGAGCATTAAACTTTAACTTGTAATTTTACCTAACTCTTTTGTTTTGAACCTGGAACTTTATGGGACAGTAGTGATTTTTAGTATTCTCACTTAAAGTGTACATTATCTTTCTCTGTTCCGTAACATAAATTTGGCGACCTCTTATCAGGATATTCAGGATATTATCATAAGGATATTGCTTAATATTTTGTGACTGTGATTTATTCATGATGTCTACTATTTCTACACTTGATGAAGCCAAAGATTTTTTGTCAAATGTGCAAACAGTGTGTGATGTAGAAAACAGAACAAAGAATGAACTTAAGCTTGTTGCTCAACAATTGGGAATTGCAGTTCACTCTCATCATTCTAAAGAGCAAATTGTTGGCATGATTAATAAGAGCTTGTTTAATGTAACTCCTCCAAATGAGCAAACGCAGATTGAAATAGCTAAGTTACAGCTAGCCCTGCAGGAGGCTCGTGTTAAGGAGGCTGAATTTCAAGCAAATGCTAAGGAAGCTGAATCTCAGGCTCGGATTCAGGAGGCACAGATACAGGCTCAGGCACAAATTGAACTAGCTAGGATTCAGGCAGACCATGAGTATCGCATGAAACAAGGTGGAACTGGATCATCTAGCTCTGATGATTTTGATGTGGCTAAAAATGTTAAACTTGTCCCTCCTTTTAATGAATCTGATTTAACAAAGTATTTTCAGTTGTTTGAGAGGGTAGCTACAGGTTTTAATTGGCCCAAAAGGTATTGGCCAATACTCCTTCAAACTGTTCTCACCGGTAAAGCTCAAGTAACTTATGCATCTTTGCCTCAGGATCAATCTGATAATTATGATGTAGTTAAGAGCTTGATTCTTAAGGCCTATGAGCTTGTTCCTGAAGCCTATAGAGTAAAATTTAGGACAACTTACAAGCAAGATAAGCAATCCCATGTTGAGTATGCAAAAATCAAAGAAGATCTGTTAGAGCAGTGGTTAAATTCTAAGAATGTGGATTCTGATTTTGGTAAATTTAAGCAGATGATTTTGCTGGAGGATTTCAAAAGGTGCATTTATAAAGATGTAAGCCTATATCTTGATGAGAGAAGAATAGATAATTTGTCTGATGCTGCAGTTTTAGCTGATGAATATGTTCTCACTCACAAGAGATATTATAAAGAAAAAGGGAAAGCTGAGAGTAAGTACGTTGCCTCTACTCAGAGTACAGGTAACAGGAAAGAGAATAAAGATGATGTTTCTCAGGAAGTAAATACCAGCTTCACCTCTAGATTTCAGAAAAGTAAATGTACTTATTGTAGTAAGCTTGGTCATACTACGGAGAAATGTTTCAGGAGACAGCGTGATGTGAACAAAAAGGAGTCTTTAAATATTCAGTCAATTGGTCTAGTGTCCACCCTTGAGAGTTCCCAGAATTCTTTAACTGAGTTAACTGAACCTGCTTTGAGGGGTAACTTAAATTCTCATGATGGAGCTCCTCTTTTGAGCAGTAACGTGGGTGACACTCTCAAGAGTTCATGTGCTAATTTCCTGTCTGATGGTTTTGTCAGTCCTCTGGACAGTAATGACAGGAAATCAGTTAAAATATATCGTGATACAGGTGCTTGCCAATCCCTTATGCTGACCAGTGTTCTAGGCTCTAATGTTAATTCCTCTGATGAAACTGTAATCTTACAAGGTGTAGGGAATAATTACTTCTCTGTCCCTCTGTGCAGAGTGAATTTAGAGTCTGGTTTTGTTAATGGTTCTGTTATGGTTGGGTTGGTTGAGACACTCCCAATGTCAGGTGTAACTTTCATACTTGGAAATGATATTGGTGGAAGTCAAGTGTGTCCAGCTCCTCAGTTGTCTAGTGAGCCAGTGGCTGCGTCCCGGGATTGTGATGTCCCTGATGTGTTCCTTGCATGTTCTGTCACTAGGGCTAAGTCACTGGTGATTTAGAGGATAATGATGATGATGATGTTATCCTAGCTGACACTTTTCTTGCTAATTTGGACCACTCACCAGATGAGGCAGTACCCCGTAGTGTTGATAATTTGTCTCGTCAAGAGTTGGTTGAGTTGCAGGTTGCTGACCCTGAGTTGAAAGGTCTAGCTAACTCTGCTTGCAGTGAGGAAGAGTCAGCTGGTGCTTCTACTTGTTATTATATAAAGTCAGGAGTACTTATGAGGAAGTGGAGACCCCCAGCAGCATCAGCCGACTGTGAATGGGATGTTGTACATCAAGTTGTCATCCCTCGTGTTTGTAGGCAGGATATCATTAGAGTGGCTCATGATTCCAGTTTGGCAGGACACCTTGGAGTGAGGAAGACTGTGGCACGCATTTTGAAACACTTCTACTGGCCAGGTATCTTCAGGGATGTTTCCTGGTATTGTAAGTCTTGTCACACCTGTCAAGTTGTGGGGAAGTGTAATCAGACCGAAAAGGTTGCACCTCTAGTTCCCATTCCTCCTTTTGAGGCGCCAGTCACCCGTGTGTTGGTGGATATTGTGGGCCCTCTTCCTAAGACTTCTTCAGGATTTTCCTATGTGTTGACCCTGATTGATATGGCTACTCGTTATCCTGAAGCCATTCCACTTAGAAATATCTCAGCAAAGAACGTGGTTAAGGAAATGCTAGGGTTCTTCACAAAGTTTGGTCTGCCCAAGGAGGTACAGTCAGACCAGGGAAGTAATTTCATGTCAAACGTTTTCAAGCAGTCTCTGCAAGAGTTGGGCATCACCCAGATCACGTCTTCAGCTTACCATCCCCAGACCCAAGGAGCGTTGGAGAGATATCATCAAACACTCAAATCGATGCTCAAGAAATACTTTTTGGAACATCAGAAAGACTGGGATAAAGGTCTTCCATTCGTTGTGTTTGCCGCAAGAGAATCTCCAAATGAATCACTGGGCTTCTTCACCTTTTGAACTACTGTTTGGCCATGAAGTAAGAGGACCCCTTAAGTTACTCAAGGAATGCTGGCTGTCGGAGGAAGATGACGTCAACCTGCTGGAGTATGTGATGAAGTTCAAAGAACGGCTGTCCACTGCTTTACAGCTGGCGAGAGAGAATTTAGAAGCTGCTCAGGAGAAGATGAAGACTTGGTATGATAAGAAGTCCAGGTTACGCCACTTTCAGCCAGGAGATCAGGTTTTGATTCTGCTACCGGTGCATGGGCAACCTCTTCAAGCCAAGTTTAGTGGTCCTTATTTCGTGGAGAAGAAACTCAGTGATGTCAACTATGTCATCGCCACACCAGATCGTAGAAAGAACAAGCAACTTTGTCACATCAACATGCTAAAATGGGACGAAAATAATCCAGTCTGCACTGTAGCTGTTCCACCCGAGTCTGCAAGTGAAGCTCTCCCATGCAGTATGAGCCTGAGTGATAGTTTGGGGAAGAATCCTGATATCATGAATGATCTCCAGACTAAGCTTTCTCATCTACCTCCCGAGGAAAGGCAGGAGTTTTCGGCATTACTGCAGGAGTACCCGCAAGTGTTCCGTGCCACTCCAGGAAGAACCACTGTGTTGATGCATGATGTCGATGTTGGAAACGCAAAGCCAATTAAACTGCCTCCTTACCGTGTGAACCCAGTGAAAGTTCCTCTCATCCAGAAGGAGCTTGGCTACCTGTTGGACCACAAGATGATTGAGCCCTGTCAGAGCGAGTGGAGTTCTCCTGTCACTCTAGTCCCTAAGCCAGGTGGGTCACAGCGGCTTTGCATTGACTACAGACGTGTTAATCAGATAACCAAAACAGACACCCTCTCCCTCGCGTGGAAGATTGCATAGACAAGATCGGAAAGGCTAGGTACATAAGTAAGTTTGATTTGTTAAAGGGATACTGGCAAGTACCTATGACTGAACGTGCTAGGGAGATCTCATGTTTTGTAACACTACGAAAGACTTTTGCATGTTCTGTAATGCCATATGGTATGAAGAATGCACCAGCCACATTTTGGAAACTCATGAATGTTGTAACAGAGGGTTTGGCAGGGTGTGTTGTTTATATTGATGATGTATTAATCTTCAGTGACAACTGGAAAGATCACCTATGCCATGTCAGTAAATTTCTTGAGCGTTTGGTTCATGCTAATCTTGTAGCTAATTTATGAAAGTGTGAGTTTGGTCAAGCTAAAGTTCAGTACCTTGGGTACGAAATTGGTGATGGACATGTTGCACCACCAGGAGCTAAGGTTCAGGTTATAAGTGATCTTCCCAGACCTAAAAGTAGGAAAGAGCTACAAAGATTTTTGGGAATGGTAGGTTATTACAGGAGATTTGTTCTTAACTTTTCAATTCTTGTATCACCACTTACAGACCTACTGAAAGAGGGAGTTAAATTTGTCTGGACAGATAACTGTGCTAATCCTCTTTCAACAAACTTAAAGCTATCCTATTAAGTCAGCCAGTGCTCGCTACTCCAAATTTTGCTAAGCCTTTTAAGATGGCTGTTGATGCAAGTGATACAGGAGCTGGGGCTGTTTTGCTGCAAGAGGATGATCAGGGTATTGAACATCCTGTATCTTATTACAGTAAGTTCACTCCACCTCAAAAGAACTACTCAACTATTGAGAAAGAGCTTTTGGCCTTGATTTTGGGTTTACAGCATTTTTCATTTTATTTGTGTTCTGGTTTTGACCCCATAGTCATTTATACCGATCATAACCCACTGAAATTCCTTAGTAAGTTTAAAAATAAAAATCAGAGATTGACAAGATGGAGTCTACTTCTTCAGGAGTATTCATTAGACATATAACATGTCAAGGGGAAAGAAAATGTTATTGCAGATTGCTTATCTAGACTTTAGACAGATTGTTTTAGAGTAATAAGAAATTTCCTTTGTAAATTTCTTTTTCTTTGTGGGGAGGTGTTACATAGCCTATGATTTCATCATCCTTTGTGTAATTTTAACGCACAGTATGCTGCATGTTTGATCACGAGCGTGTTCTGCCTCAGTCCCCCCTTCTACCATTATAGTAGAGTAAGTCGTCCTTTCTGTTGTTCAGAGTAGGATTGTCAGCTCTTTGTCCCCTATGGCTTCAGTTGCGCGTCCTTCTTACAAGTTGTATCAAGCTCTGCTGGCCCCTATATAATGAGCTCAGTCTCTGCATTATTGCCACTTAGATCTGCTCCTCATTTTGTTCACATCTCTCTCCTCCCCTGTACAGTTATTATTGTGAGAGCTCAGGAAGTCTCCAACCATCTAACAGCTGTGTAATTTGAGTATAAGTGTTATTGCATTTTGTTCTTGTACTGTATAGCATAAGTTGTTAATTTGTAGGCCCAGTGAGGTTTTTGTAATTTATGTAAGGTTCTTATTGTCAGCCATCATTAATAATATTTTGTATCTGTAATAATATATCTGGCATTCACTGAGTATTATCTGGTATCTCATTTTAACAGAGCTGACTTAGATAAATTTACTCATGCTAATTTCGTGTTAATAGAGGCTATTGCAGTTAACCATATATTTAACCTGTTTTTTACCATTACATTATCCTTATGAGTCCTGAATGATTTGTTGTTAGTTTGAGCATTAAACTTTAACTTGTAATTTTACCTAACTCTTTTGTTTTGAACCTGGAACTTTACGGAACAGTAGTGATTTTTAGTATTCTCACTTAAAGTGTACATTATCTTTCTCTGTTCCGTAAATATATATATATATATATATATATATATATATATATATCTATATATATATATATATATATATATATATATATATATATATATATACATATATATATATATATATATATATATATATATATATATATATATATATATATATATGCAATCCTGCATTGCCCCATGAGGAGTATAGGAGCCCGGGGCTAGGCAAGTTTGTCCTGACATTTAAGATGAGAGTGACCAGCCTCACTCATCTCTGAGTGGCATTGCATAAGCAAAAAAACCCAACCATCTCTTGGGTATAAACCGTCACCGGCTCAATCCGATAAGAGTGCTTTAATTACCCACTAAACCACAAGGCGCCAAAATTTGGTTATATGGTTACCACCCAGTATTGTAAATGGTTTCCTGGTGTACAAGAAACCTTTTGGCTTGTCACTCAGTATAGAGTCTCCCACAGGCAGAAGGAAGAGGAAAGAATGAAGGAAAGACAGAAGAGGGAGTGTAAAGTCACCAGTAGGCAGAAGGACAAGGAAACAATGAAGGAAAGGCAGAAGAGGATGGAAGGAAAGAAGGATTGAGGAGAGGAAAGGACAGACACCCGAGAGCAACACTACATGATGTGAGTGGATGGTGAGTGCCCCCAACTATCACCTTAAACATATCTAAATATCTATCTATCTATATATATATTACAGCTTTTATCACGCCGTGGTGGAGTGGTATCAGTGCCTGCCTTCTATCTAAGAGGTCTATGGTTCGATTCCCAGTTAGGAGCGTAAAAATATATTTGTACACCCTCGTGTAATGTGTGTCTCTCCAGCATATAGACGCCCGTGTTGTGTCTGGGATAGATTAAAACTGCTCTGTCAGTTGCCGAGTTGCGTGGGGCTGTGAAATAATCCTAATGTGTTGTGACCGAAATATATTCTTCCGTAGTTGATTTACCTGGTTTGTCAAAAATAATCAGGTTGTCACAGCTTGTTATCACGCCGTGGTGGACTGGTATCAGTGCCTGACCTCTGTCTAGGAGGTCTTGGGTTTGATTCCCAGTTAGGAGCGTAAAAATATATTTGTATACACACGTGTAATGTGTGTCTCTCCAACATATAGACGCTCGTGTTATGTTGGATAGATGAAAATTGCTCTGTCACTTGCCGAGTTGCATGGGGCTGTGATAAAATCCTAATGTGTTGTGATTGGATTTACCTGGTTCGTCAAAAAAATCAGTTTGTCACAGCGTTTATCATGCTGTGGTGCAGTGGTATCAATGCCTGACTTCTATCTAAGCGGTCTAGGGTTCGATTCCCTGTCATGAGCGTATATATATATATATATATATATATATATACATATATATATAGTTTGGTATAGTGCTTATAGTAAGGGAAGGCGTCTTACATCTTCACATATTGTTAAAATTCCTGTATTTTCTCCCATTGTTTTACTTATAGAGGCAATTCCGTATTCCTGTTTTAGGTGGTTTTTAGGTGTTCTAGCTGTTTGTGGTAACTCAGGCGTCGAGACATTTCATGATTTCTTTTCGAGTATATATTTCCTTTGATAGACGTAATTACCTTAAATTTTCTTTTACAGAATGTGAATACAGTTCAGCTCATACAGTTGGAACTGATAGGAATAGTTTTGCCATCATAATATTTGAATATTTTCATAACTGTAAAATTTGGGAAAAGAGGGGAGGGAAAATTATCCCTGAAATACATTCATTGTTATTACACAAGTGTTCATACCTATTTCATCTTCTCTTCTGTATACCTTTGAACAAGCTTGAATAGGCAGAAATTGCCGAAAATCAGTGTTCTGAATACATATCTTCCCTACAGACATCCACTTCCCAAAACTGGAGCAAATACTCAAATAACGAGTTGTGATACCGCACGTACATTGGAAATGGGATTTCCAGTGTCGATTTCAGGTGCATTTGACCTCAGTAATTCTAGACCAGAAATGTCAAAACTGAAAGACTGATATATCAATAACAGCTAGGTGTCAGTGAAAATTAAAATTACCTTGTGTGTTGCAGCGAAAGGGTTAAACTTGCGAAGATTGGGGGCTGGCAGGAAAAAGGGGAGGGGAACCTAGAACCTGGGAACTGAAAAGACTTTGCTTTAAATACATGCCAATTAGCTTGGTTATTGAGATATACAATGCACAGGTGATGTACGGAGGGGGAGGGAGATGGATAACCTTGAAAATTGATGAATGTAGCCTTACCCATAGGCCTATTATGAGTGGAAAGTTTTACCAGCATACGTTGCCTTGTGAATGAGGCACTGTAGCGTATTATGTCCACAAACTCCGATACGCAGGGGAGGGGCCATCATATCTGGTGGACCTGGTAGCATGCCGTCAAAAGCATAGGATCCCTCCATATACCAAGGATTCAATAACTACCATATTTCTAGTCAACAGTGAGAATATGTGTTAACTTTGATACTGACAAATCAATATTTTTGGCATGTTTGACTACACATGTTGATGTTGTTGTTGAGCAACTCCGGTCTAGATGAGCAGACCCATCAATCGCAAACATGTAATCCCCCCTGCCGGGCTGCCCTGTGCTGTGGTCTGATGTTCCCTTGCGGTGGACAAAGCCTCGACATCAAGGTGCGGGGAAGGGTGTGCAGGTCTGATTCTTGGATGGATTTCACACTTGAGTCTCTCCACCCAATTAAGAGGTGCGCCATATACATTAGGCTCCATATGTCCCCTTTGTTATATACAGTAGGTAAAACTCAGCGTTGTATATTATTTCCTGGGTTATAGAAATCCATTAGGCTTGTCATTAAGTGCACAGTTACCGGTACCTGAAGTTGAAAGAGGGATAAAGAAAGAGACAGGAGAGGTGGGGGAAAAAAATGATTGATAAAGGTGAAGGAAAAGCTAGCTAGCTTTACATCAAGAGGGTGGATGATGGTCGCCACCACATACTAGCACTAAATATATGCAGTATGAGCAAATCAGTACATGATAAACATTGAAGGGGCATTATGTTGCATCTAATTTACTCACTTTCCACCAACTTTCTGTTCAACCCTGGTCAACGACAAGTCTTTTATGGACGACGGCTCACTTTGTTGGCTACTTGGATGCATACAAAATAATTAACACACGGGCGCATACCATTATAACCAGTGAATACTCACCACCCGATGATTATTGTCATTACTGTTTTTTCAGCACAACGCATAAATCATAATACAGTGAAATGAGAAAAATAACTATTTTCCAGTGATTAATCTTTTACGCAATAGTTATTTTCTACACTGATTTAAACGTCTCTCATGACGATGGAAACTGCACTGATTCTTGAATGAGCGTGGATAGTGTCTAGATATCTGGAGAGCAACATATCGGACGGTTGTCATCAGAGATTTTTGTATCCAAAGCTATTTCACATTTTATTCTTCCTGGTTTTAGACGCTTATATTCAACTTTGTAGACTTCTCAAACTGATGAAGATGGATGCAACCTTAAGTAATCCCTTCACTACTGGGGTTGAATTTAAGCAATGTGCTGAATCGTCAGGTAGTACTGTAATAAAAATAGTAATACGTCATAGGGTTGAAGGATTACTGTAAATTATATTAAAGAAGGTATTCCTGTACGATTTACCAGTATGAGGATAGTAAGATTCTAAAGCTTCCATTACCAATAACTGTCTTTACGGTGAACGTGTTACCCTTCATAGTCATTGCACTTGACTGATTGCCTCTGTGACTGTTGGACATCTGTTTGCCTGCCTAACTGACTGTTGGATTCCCTACCTGCTTCCTTGACTGAGTGCTGACCTGTCTGCTAACCTGATTTCTTAACTGCCTATTTAAATGTTTATCCCCATGTTAAATAACACCTTAGAAATACACCAGTAAATACGAGTACATCGTCATAATGGTGTGACTAAGGATGCTGGCCCAGGACATTTGCGCAGGCTTGAATAATAAGTCTCTTATATCACAGCAATAAACCTGCCCTGCATGGTTTGATCTTGGTTATTATGCTGCAAGATCATGATGATAATGAAGGAAGGATGTATTCCTCGTCGGAAAACAGGGATAGCCACAGTTTAACTTATATATTTAAGGTTGTCGTCAAGACAGTCACACAGATCAAGCAATGGAGAGAAATGGCTCGGTTTCTGGTAAGCAAAACAACGTTATGAAAAACATTATTTTCTTTCCATTTTAATAACCAAGCCCCGGAGTCCTCCGGGGGGGGGGCATAAATGCCCCCAACATCCGCCACTCTCCCGATGACGGCACAACGAGCTGCCTGGAACCATCGTCTGACTCACTTCTTCATTTCTGCAACATCTACGGCCTTTCCTCTAACTTTCCCTCTGTTGAGCACCACCTCTCCTCCTCAAAATCTCACCTTCTCTTCTTAAGTGAGACTTGGTTGTCTGAGGCAACTGATAGCAAACCCTTTTCTGTATCTTCCTACTTTCTCTATACTCATTTCAAAGCCAAAGGTGCCTGTTATGTATATGTATGCAACGGCTTATCTTGCTCTCATGTTTCTGAACTTGATTCTTCTAAATTCTACACTATCTGGCTTCGGCTTTCCTGACAGTCTATGACTAAATATGTCTGAACTATTTACTTAGCCCCCAATTCTACTGATTATGAATATCTTCGACTATCTTACTTCCAGGGCCAGATTTACCAACTTGTGGGCTCCAGGCCAAACTCATCAGAGGGCCCCCAAATTATTGTACAGGGGCCCCATACTCAGGGCCCTATACTTATTGTACAGGGGCCTTATTGGTTGTGGATATATTTTAAAATGAAATATTCAGTGTACACAATTTTCGGTTATATGCTGGCACACTGTGCAACGAATTAGTTTCAGTGGGCCCCCAGAAACCAGTGGGTCCTAGGCCAATGGCCTACAATGGAACACATCATATCCATTTCTCCTTTCTCTGAAATCTCCATTCTAGGAGATTTCAATGTTCACCACCACCTTTGGCTCTTTCTCCTTCTACTGATCCACCTAGTGAACAAGCCTACATCTTTTCTATTCTTAATGACCAAGTGCAGCTTGTACAGCACCCTACCCATATACCTGACAGCCTTGGAAAGAGTTCCAACATACTTGACCTCTTCCTTACACTAATCCTTCTTCATACACTATTAATCTCTCCTCGCTGTTGCGCTCCTCTGATCACAACCTTATTACCTAAACCTGTCCTATCGCTTCAGTACAGTCTATGAACCCTCCAAAGAAACGTCGGTTGTGGCACTCTGGAGTTGCTGATTGGGTGGCCCTCAGGCAGTACTTCTTTGATTTTACATGGAATAATTATTGCTTCCATGGACGGGAGCCATCTGAGTGTGCAGTGCACATTACAGAGATTATTCTTTCAGGCATGAAAGCATACATTCCTGTCTCATATCCTCTGACTAGTGCAAAAAAGTTGGTTTAATCATGCTTATTCTAATGCTGTCCACAACAAGGAGAAGGCCTACAAAAGGTACCAAGCCAACTCACCACTGAATCACATCTTTTTTATGTTTCTGCCTGGAATCATGCTAAGTCTGTTCTTTGCTCTGCTAAAAATAATTTCATCTTTACTGAGTGCTTTCATCTCTTCAGCTCGAATTCTTCCAACTCTTTCTGGCACCTTGCCAAAAACCTTTCTAACAACTTTACCTCATCATCCTTCCCTCCTTTTTTCTACTCTGATGGCTCTGTAGGTATTTCTTCTACAGATATAGCAGATCTCTTCGCTCAGACTTTCTCCTCCAGTTCCACCTTAGATGATTCCAGTGCTGTTCCTCCATCACTTCCCCCCTCTGATTTCCTTATGGCTGATAATAAAGTATCTTCAACTGATGTACTTTCTACCATCACTGTCCTCAATACTAACAAGGAATATGGGCCTGATGGGGTCCCTCCTATTGTCCTCAAGAACTGTGCTTCTGTGCTTACACCCTGCCTAGGTAAACTCTTTAGCCTTTGTCTATCAACTTCTGTTATTACTTTTTACTTTATGTTTGCTCTAACTCAGCCAGTCCCAAAGAAGGGTGACCATTCCCAACCCTCTAACTATCACCCATTTTCTTTAACGTCCTGTGTCTCAAAAGTTTTCGAGTCAATTCTTAATAGAATATTTTTAAAGCATCTTTCCTATCACGACCTTCTTTCTGATCGTCAGTATGGGTTCCATAAGGGACGCTCCACTGGCGATCTCCTCACGTACCTTTCAGACTCCTGGTCATCCTCTTTTCTGAACTTTGGCGTAAGCTTTGCCATTACACTTGACATCTGAAAGGCTTTCGATCGAGTCGGGCATAAATCTTTCATTTCCAAACTGCTGTCTTACACTTTATATCCTTCTATCTGTGTTTTCATCTATAGCTTCCTTTCTGGTCGTTTTATAGCTCCTGTTGTAGACGGCCACCATTCTTTTCCTAGATCTATGAATAGTGGTATTCCTCAGGGCTCTATCCTATCAGCAACTCTCTTCCTGTTATTCATCAATGACCTTCTAAGCTGTACATCTAATCCTATCCACTCATACGCTGATGATTCCATCCTTCACGTTTCCATTCGGTTCTCGCAACGTCCATCTCAGCAGTTACTTCCACAACAAGAGATGAGGCTATGGTACAAATAATGTGTGACTTGGCTCGTATCTCTCACAGAGGTAAAAGTAATCTTGTTGTTTTTAATGCATCAAAGACTCAGTTCTTGCACCTATGAACCCGATAAAACCTTCCACAGGAGTACCCACAAATGTTTAATAATATCCAGCTCAATCCTGCATCATCTTAAACATACTTGGGGTTTCATTCTCTCGGGATTTATTTTGGAAAAATCATATCTCATCTCTTGTAAAATCTGCTTCCAAGAGATTAGGTGTGCTAAGGAGACTCCATACCTTCTTTACCCCTGCACAGTTGTTGACTTTATACAAGGGTTTTATTCTCCCCTGTGTAGAGTACAACTGTCATGTATGGGGCGGCTCTCCACATACAGCTCTTCTCAATAAGGTGGCGTCAAAGGCTTTTCTTCTCATTAACTCTCCTCCTTTTACTGGCTCCCTTCAACTTCTGTCTCTTTGCCGCACTGTTGCATCTTTATCTCTTTTCTATCGCTATTATAATGGTCACTGCTCCTCCGAACTGTCTGCTTGCATCCCTCCACCTCTACGAAGGCACATAGCACCCATCTAGCATCAAACTCTCATCCTGTTCTGTCCAACTCTCTAATGCAAAAGTTAACCGTTACATCCAGTCCTTCATATATGCAACAGGTCTACTCTGGAACTGTCTCTCTCTGTCTGTATTTCCTACTTCCTATGATCTCCAGTCTTTCAAAAGCAGTGTGTCCAGGCATCTCGAAATGAACCGATCTTGAATTTGGCTCTCTTTTGTATTGTTTTTTTTTTCCTTGGAAGGAACTGTTTGCCGGCCCCTGGCCTTTGTTTCCTTCTTTCTTGCAAAAAAAAAATATATATATATATCACTTGAGAAACACCCTCATACATACCATTACTGATTGTGGGTACTTAACAGTTGGCATCATGTAAGCAGGGTCATATCGACTACAGGAAGCAGGGTGACGAACCCTGGCAGCATGCACCTGCAACACCTGAAATGTGCTTTGATTGGAAAACATAAATTTTCTCCACTCATCCAATGTCCAGTGTGCATACTTCTTGGCAAACTGAATGCACTGTTTTTTCATGCGGTCAGTGAGAAGTGGTTTCTTGGCAGCGGTGCGGCTTAGCAAACCCAGCTCCTTCTGCAAGCGGTGTTGGACAGTTCGAATTGGAACGTCTTGTTACAGTTGGGGATGCATTCTTTTCAATTCTGCTGCTGTCAGTCAAGGCTTCTTGATTCCTTCCCTCTTCAGAAGCATATCTGTACCTCTGGAAGTCGTCCTCTTCTTTCCACCACCATGCTTGTGCTCTGGTATGACATCAGGTGGCAGGCCGTGCGCTGCATCAAGAATCTTCATGACAGTCGACTTTGTGCGTCCAGTACGTTCGCAGATCGTGTTAACAGGGACATTATCCTGCCTCTATGCAATGATACGGACTCTCCCATCCCTTGAGCAGTACTTTCCTGGCATGACAGCTCAACTCTAGGAAAACAACAGGGCAAACAGCAATGCATACAAAAAAAGAGGGAGGGGCAAGCTTGGAGCGACGGGAACATACGAGTATACTTCCACTCTCGCTTCTGGGCAAGCACTGATGTGCTGAGTGTTTCAGCACCTCCCACCAACATCAGAGGAGTTACCAGTTACTTCATGTCCAAAAAATTCAATTGGTAGAGGTGAAAACACAAAGCAAAGACAGACAACTCTTCCATAGCAATTCTGTGTGTAGGTCCTAAGTCAGTTTGCGGTGGGTATAGATATTTACAGTACATCCAACAGACAGGGCAGGAAGACTCGGAGAAGTTTTTGTCCTACTGTGAATTTACTCCTTGAATCTGATGACGTATTCTTGAGTATGTTTATCGTAGGGGAGCTTTCGTTTTATCCCATTCGACAATTGTGGTTGTCACGAATCAAATTCGCGACATTTTCCTTTTGTGAGAAACCACGAACTATTAGTGGAAAACACACTGTGTATCGTTCAGTTAACCGTTTCTCTCTTCATTTCGGTGGTATACTTTTCAAAACATTCGTCACTGTATCAAAAGTGACCGATCTAATGCACGTCATTAAGTGCTCTACTGAGCGATATTATTGTTTCTTTATTGTTCGCCCCTGCTTGCCTCAACCGTTGGCCACACCTTCTTCTGGGTGGCCTGTGCATTACCCCATACATCGTATTTGAAGGCAGTCAAAGGTCTGTTGCGACGGAGTGAGGTTCTGTGCTCCAGAAGTGAGAGCGCGAGAGGTCATCTAGCACCCAGACTCCACTAGACTACAGTTCTCCAGGCTCCCACCCTTCCTTGGTGATACGCTACATTGACCAGTATTTCCTTTTCGTATTTTTCTAGGTTTAAGAGTTTAGGTAAGTGTACTGTTTCCTCACATGCTGGCCGGCTGCGCCACATGTTGTTTTCCTAGGCGTAAGAATTTAGCTTTTGAGTGAGTGAATGAGTGCGATCTCTTTATTTGAATTCATTTTGAAATGTAACGTTAAATTTATTTCTTTGTAATCAATAAATTTAACAGTTCTTTTTCTTGAGCTTAATGTAATGTAAACTCGTGTTTCATTTCTCCACAATTAAGCTTATTTCTCTATTAGCTCCTAGCTTGCATAAACGCTTTGCTATTCATAACTGGTACTTAGGCCAGTCTTGTTGTATTAAGCTTAAAATCCGTTGTGCCTTCTAGAAGTTACGCATCAGCAAGAACCTGATATTATTAATAGTATTAGTTATTTACTGTCAGGGGTAAAGTCACTTTCTCCAGAGGCTAACAGTGCTAATAAACAGCAATTGTGAGTAATAAGTCTCTGCTGTGTACTATTGAGAAAGTTTATAAATTCTCGTTCTGAGAGAGTCGGCGAAGCGGGCCGATATAAAGTAATCATTGCTTAATTTAGCAAGACAATTCATTGTCCCTGCTCTTCAGTATTATTGAGAATTATCATTTAATTTTGCATTTATTTTAAAAACCCCGTGACAATTGGCGACCTCATTCCAGGATATTAACTCCTAGCTCTAAAGCTATTCACAAGATAATACTCACTCGTTCATATTTAGGT
Organism: Coenobita brevimanus; assembly: GCF_032717465.1. Classification (NCBI taxonomy): domain Eukaryota; kingdom Metazoa; phylum Arthropoda; class Malacostraca; order Decapoda; family Coenobitidae; genus Coenobita; species Coenobita brevimanus. Next base: position 17,190,996 of record NC_137015.1, on the reverse strand, counting down.
ATTTATCATTAAAGTTTATAGGCACAAGCTTACTGGTGTTTACCGTTAGTTTAGCAAGTGAATTTCTGCTTTATTAATCCATAGAGTACTTAACTCTATTTAGTACTTTATTCTTGGTAACGCCAGACGATTTTATTCGTTCCTGGGAAGTCGCCGTACCCATTGCGTTAATTATTGAGTCTTCCCAGTCATTTGCATTTTTGCTTTATTCTTTTCCAGTTAACTAGATAAGACTGGTCACCACTAGCTTGTGTCTGTATTCTTTACTTGTGTTTATTAGCATTCGTTTGCGAAGCAGCAGTCAGTACTGAGTCGCTAGTTATTTAGATTGGGCTATCATCATGGCAACCAGTGTCTATGTACAGGAAGCTAAAGATACAGGCCTCACAGACCCAGAGAAAATTCAGAGCTAAGTTCTCTCACGGTTTAATTACGAGCAAGAACGTGAGAAAGATGCTCGTGAAGAGCGTAGAATCCAACGCGAACACGACCGAGAACAGCGCGAACACGATCGAAAACAGCGCGAACTTGACTTAGAACATGAGCGAGAACAGCGTGAGGAACGAGAGAGAGAACGAGAACACGAACGTGCCGAACGAGAAGCACGCGAAAAACACGAATATGAAATGCTGAAGCTCAAGCGAGATTCCTTGGCTTCAGACACATCTGGTGCAGTTGGTTGAAGCTCCACGAGCGTTCTCCCTGCACATGTCCTGGCGACCCCACGCATCAAGCTTCCTTCATACAAGGAAGGCGAGCGAATCGAGCCGTACATAGCTCGTTTTGAGGACATGGCAGACATGTATCAACTGGATGAGGCAGCTAAGCGGCTCCAATTTCTTAGTTTATTTGAGGGCCCTGCCCTCGATATTCTCCACAGAATTCGTGGAGACAATCTCACGTATGAGATGATGAAAGCTGCACTCATTAAGGCGTATGGTCTCACAGTAGACGACGCCAAAGTTCAGTTCATGCGAGCTCGTCTCCAAGACAAGGAGACAGCTGTTCAGTTCCTCGACCGTCTCACTGCTCACTTAAATGAGTGGATGGAGAAAGATGAAACTCCTTCCACGCATGAGGGGATAACTGACCTTATGCTGCGTACACAGCTAGAGAGGTCGTGGCCTGCTGAGCTCTTAGCACAGCTTAAGATCTGCCAGGTGAAAGATGCCAGCCAAATTGTGGAAAAGGCTGACGCATATTTCACTGCATATGGGTATCAAACTCACAAGCAGCATACCTGGAACAGAAAACCTGATAAATCTGGGAAACCATCTCAGACTGAACCCCACCAAAAAGGCCGTTCTCAGAATAATGGACAAGGTCCAAAACCGCAGTGGAATGACCAGGGGCAAAACACTCAGAAACCTGAGTGGAAGAGGTACAACAGGTACCCTAACCAGCAGCAGTATCAGCCACGCAACCGACCGTCGGGACCGTCCTTTTCACCACCAGCTCAAGTGAATAGGAGGCAGGAAGCAAACGCAGCCTTCATTCCTCAGCAGCAGCACGGTGGTCACATCCCTACCAGTACGGGTACTCCCCCACAGTTCACTAGTCCCACAGTGACAGTGAACCCCCCTCCACAGATGGCCAATGTTCCATCTCCACAGGCAGTGAGTACGACCCCTCAAGTATATAATTCACAAGGCACAATGTTTGCCGCATCAGTTATTCAGCAGCCTCTTGAGTGGCTAGCTGCTTCCTCCACAGGCCCTCCCACAGGCGACAGTGCCTTCCTTGTTCAGCCAGGGTTTGTGGGAGACATTCCTGTGAAGGTCCTGAGAGATAATGGATCCTCAGGTTGCTCTGTCAAGCAGAGTCTAGTTCGGCCTGAGCAGTACATAGGTCGACAGATCCAAGCTAACCTTATAGATGGATCAGTGAGATTGTTCCCTGAGGCATGTATCCAGGTGGCATCTCCATTTTATACTGGTACGACACTCGCAGTTGTCATGCCAGAACCCTTATTTGACCTGATCATAGGCATTATTTCCGGTGTCAAGGATAGTTGCACCGAAGATGACGCTACTCAGACTTTGGCTGCAGAAACACGAGCCATGACTGAGGCTCCAGATTGTGTCACCCCAGTGACCATTGAATCGCCACAAGATCTGATGTGTAGCCAAATTGTTGTTCAAGAACAACATTCTGACCCGACACTTGCTGCCGTGCGAAAGAAACAAAAGGGTAGAGTGATAAAGTATTCATGGGGAGGTCGAGCCAAGTTCCTTCGCAAACAAGGACAGCTCTACCGTGAGTCACGAACATCCGAGGGCGAGGTTCGACTGCAGTTTGTCGTTCCCGCCAAGTACCGCCTAGCAGTGTTAGAATGGGGTCATTGTTCAGCCTCAGGAGGTCACATGGGCAAAAGGAATACCCAGGGCTGTATTCGAGCTGACTTTTTCTGGCCAGGGATGGGACGAGACATAGATAGTTTTGTGCGTTCCTGCAATGTGTGTCCATGTAACACCAATCAGGGACATGTCCTTCCTGTGCTGTTTGTAACCACACCTGTAATCTCTGAGTCAGTTGAGAGACAGGATAGTGGTGAAGTGGGTGCAGACCTGACGTCTCGCCTGTTGGCCCCACAGGACACAGGATGTCCAGGGCCTGTACATACATATGTACCATAAGTTAAGGGGGAAGTTTGAGAATCCTGCAGAGACAGTCCGAGACTGTGTATGAATTACCCTGTGGAACGTCGCACAATATCCACACGAGTGTTCACACCCACGGTGGGTGTTAAAACGTGACCTGCCTGAGATTGTGTAGCGATTCTCAGCTTCCTGTCATTAATTGTAAACGTAGAGTTAGTTAAGGTGCTGTACCCTCACATGCCGGCCGGCTGCACCGCATGTTGAGCGAGGTTAGAGCTCCCCCTAAATTGGGTGATGGGATGTTGTTAAGGTACTGTTCCCTCACATGTCGGCCGGCTGCGCCGCATGTTGAGTGAGGTGGACGCCAGGTTAGAGCTCCCCCTAAATTGGGTGATGGGATGTTGTTAAGGTGCTCTACCCTCACATGCTGGCCGGGTGCGCCGCATGTTGAGCGAGATGCATGCCAGGTTAGAGCTCCCCCGCTAAGAACCCTTCCGACTACGTTTCCTGGTTAATAATGTACCTAATAAATTATTGGCGACATCGAATGTACGAAGCTTAGGCTGTCACTCATATTTTTCAGCTAGAGCGTACCATTCGTAGCATGTACTGATTGCTAGGCAGAGAGAGTAATTGTAATGTAATAAGAATTTTTGTCTCATTGACACTTTTGATGCTCCACCTTAATTGATTTTGCAGGTACAGCGATGGGTGTAGTAGTTTTGCTGTGTGGGCCAGCTGATCGTCTGCCGCATGCTGCCGCCTCTTCTCCTCTGCCTTCGTCGTCGCCATATTATTAATATTTACCATAAATTTGTATTACATGATTTTACATGTAGGTACAGTTACACTACAATTGTCACACCTAAACCGTGTATCACATACACCACGCTACACAACAATTAGTTGTCAGTGTAAATGTAACGAACTTTCTCTCAGTTTGACCTGAGTACAGGATTTTCACCGTCGTCATGGAGTTTTTTCCCTCAAGCTTTTTTTTTTTTTTTTTTATGCGAGGAAGAAGGAACCAAAGGCCATGAGCCCGCAGTAACAGTTCCCTCCAAGAGAATAACAAAATACAATAGAGAGCCAAATTCAAGATCCGATCATTTTGAGATGCCTGGACACACTGCGTTTGAAAGACTGGAGATCATAGGCAGCAGGAAATACAGACTGAGGAAGACAGTTCCAGAGCTGACCTGTTGCATAAATGAAAGACTGGGAGTAACGGTTAACTCTTGCATTAGAGAGTTGGACAGAAAAGGGATGAGAGTTTGCTGCCAGACGGGTGCTACGCGCCCGTCGTAGAGGTGGAGGAATGCAAGCAGACAGTTCAGAGGAGCAGTGACCATTAAAGTAGCGATAGAAAAGAGATAAAGATGCAACAGTGCGGCGAAGAGACAGAGGTTGAAGGGAGTCAGTAAGAGGAGGAGAGTTAATGAGACGAAAAGCCTTTGACTCCACCCTATTGAGAAGAGCTGTATGTGGGGAGCCTCCACACACATGAGAGTTGTACTCCACACAGGGGCGGATGAAACCCCTGTATAGAGTCAACAATTGTGCAGGGGTAAAGAAAGAGCAGAGTCGGCTTAGCACACCCAATCTCTTGGAAGCAGATTTTGCAAGAGATGTAATATGATTTTTCCAAGAAAAGTCCCGAGTAAATGAAACCCCAAGCATGTTCAAGGATGATGCAGGATTAAGCTGAATATTATTAAACATTAATAGGTATACCTGTGGAAGATTTTGTCTGGTTGATAGGTGTAAGAACTGAGTCTTAGATGCATTAAAGACAACCATATTATTTTTACCCCAGTCAGAGATACGAGCCAAGTCAAACATTAGGTGTGCCATAGCCTCATCCCTTGTTTCTTGAAGTAACTGTTGAGATGGGCGTTGCGGGAACCGAATGGAAAGGTGAAGGGTGGAGTCATCAGCGTATGAGTGGATAGGGTTAGATGTACAGCTTAGAAGATTATTGATGAATAAAGGAAGAGAGTTGGTGATAGGACAGAGCCCTGAGGAACACCACTGTTGATAGATCTAGGAGAAGAACGATGGCCGTCTACAACAGCGGCTATAGAACGACCAGAAAGGAAGCTAGCGATGAAGGCACAGATAGAAGGATAGAAACCGTAGGAGGGCAGTTTGGAAATTAAAGATTTATGCCAGACTCAATCGAAAGGCTTTGAGATGTCAAGTGCAATGGCAAAGCTTTCTCCAAAGTCCCAAAAGGAGGATGACCAGGAGTCTGAAAGGTAGGTGAGAAGGTCGCCAGTGGAGCGTCCCTGACGGAACCCATACTGACGATCGGAAAGAAGGTTGTGATGGGAAAGATGCTTTAAAATTTTTCTATTAAGAATTGACTCGAAAACTTTTGAAATACAGGACGTTAAAGCAACTGGACGATAGTTGGAGGGTTAGGAGTGGTCACCCTTCTTTGGGACTGGCTGAATGAGAGCAAACTTCCAGCAAGAAGGAAAGGTACAAGTTGACAGACAAAGGCGAAAGAGTTTGCCTAGGCAGGGTGTAAGCACAGAAGCACAGTTCTTGAGAACAACAGGAGGGACCCCATCAGGCCCATGTGCCTTGTTAGTACTGAGGCCAGTGATGGCAAAAAATACATCAACTGAAGAAATTTTAATGTCAGCCATGAGGAAGTCAGAGGGGAGAAGTGATGGAGGAACAGCACCGGAATCGTCTAAGGTGGAATTGGAGGAGAAAGTCTGTGCGAAGAGATCTGCTTTATCAGTAGAAGAAATAGCTACAGAACCATCAGAGTAGAAAAGAGGAGGGAAGGATGATGAGGTAAAGTTCTTAGAAAGATTTTTGGCAAGGTGCCAGAAGGAGCGGGAAGAATTCGAGTTGGAGAGTTGAGAGCATTTAGTATAGATGAAATTATTTTTAGTAGAGCGAAGAACAGACTTAGCACGATTCCGGGCAGAAACATAAAGATGATGTGATTCAGGGGTGGGATGGCTCCGGTACCTTTTGTAGGCCTTCTCCTTGTTGCGGACAGCATTAGAACAAGCGTGATTAAACCAAGGCTTTCTTGAGTTAGTCAGAAGATGTGAGAAAGGAATGTATGCTTCCATGCCCGAGAGAATAACCTCCGTAATGAGCAAGGCACACTCAGATGGCTCACGGCCATGGAAGCAATAATCATTCCAGGGAAAATCAAAGAAGTACTGCCTGAGGGCCTCCCAGTCTGCGGCTCCAAAATGCCACAGACGACGTTTCCCTGGAGGGTCCACAGGCCGTACCGGAGTGATAGGACAGGTTAAGGTAATAAGGTTGTGATCGGAGGAGCCCAACGGAAAGAAAAGATTAACAGAGTAAGCAGAAGGATTAGTTGTGAGGAAGAGGTCAGGTATGTTGGAGTTCTCTTCAAGGCGGTCAGGGATACGGGTAGGGTGCTGTACAAGCTGCTCTAGGTCATTAAGGATAGAAAAGATGTAGGCTTGTTCACCAGGTGGATACGTGAAAGGAGAGGAGAGCCAAAGGTGGTGGTGAACATTGAAATCTCCAAGAATGGAGATTTCAGAGAAAGGAGAAATGGACAGAATGTGTTCCATCGTAGAAGTAAGAGAGTCGAAGAATTTTTGATAGTCAGTCGAATTAGGGGATAAGTAAACAGCACAGATATATTTAGTCAGAGAATGACAGGAAAGCCAAAGCCAGAGTGTGGAGAATTCAGAAGAATCAAGTTCAGGAACACGAGAGCAAGATAAGTCGTTGCGTATGTATACACAACAGCCACCTTTGGCTTTGAAATGAGTATAAAGAAAGTAGGAGGAGACAGAAAAGGGTTTGCTGTCAGTTGCCTCAGACAGCTGAGTCTCCGTTAGAAAAAGAAGGTGAGGTTTAGAGGAGGAGAGGTGGTGCTCAACAGAGCGAAAGTTAGATGAAAGGCCGCGAATGTTGCAGAAATGAAGAAGAAGAGAGTCAGGCAGTGGTTCCAGGCACCTCGAGGTTTTTACGCTCATTGGCGATAGTGATTTTCTCCTGTAGCAGGGTAGCACACACACCACAGTGTGAATCTTGTGTGACTGAGTGAGGATCTGTACATATATATATATATATATATATATATATATATATATATATATATACATATATATATATATATATATATATATATATATATATATATATATATATATATATATCCACATATTTTTTCCCATAAGGAAAAAAATTTATTTTGCAGGGGCGTAATGTCACGAATCAAATTCGCGACATTTTCCTTTTGTGAGAAACCACGAACTATTAGTGGAAAACTCACTGTGTATCATTCAGTTAACCGTTTCTCTCTCCATTTCAGTGGTATACTTTTCAAAACATTCGTCACTGTATCAAAAGTGACCGATCTAATGCACGTCATTAAGTGCTCTACTGAGCGATATTATTGTTTCTTTATTGTTCGCCCCTGCTTGCCTCAACCGTTGGCCACACCTTCTTCTGGGTGGCCTGTGCATTACCCCATACATCGTATTTGAAGGCAGTCTTTGGTCTGTCGCGACGGAGTGAGGTTCTGTGCTCCAGAAATGAGAGCGAGAGAGGTCATCTAGCACCCAGACTCCACTAGAGTACAGTTCTCCAGGCTCCCACCCTTCCTTGGTGATACGCTACATTGACCAGTATTTCCTTTTTGTATTTTTCTAGGTTTAAGAGTTTAGTTAAGTGTACTGTTTCCTCACATGCTGGCCGGCTGCACTGCATGTTGTTTTTCTAGGTGTAAGAATTTAGCTTTTGAGTGAGTGAATGAGTGCGATCTCTTTATTTGAATTCATTTTGAAATGTAACGTTAAATTTATTTCTTTGTAATCAATAAATTTAACAGTTCTTTTTCTTGAGCTTAATGTAATGTAAACTCGTGTTTCATTTCTCCACAATTAAGCTTATTTCTCTATTAGCTCCTAGCTTGCATAAACGCTTTGCTATTCATAACTGGTGCTTAGGCCAGTCTTGTTGTATTAAGCTTAAAATGCGTTGTGCCTTCTAGGAGTTACGCATCAGCAAGAACCTGATATTATTAATAGTATTAGTTATTTATTGTCAGGGGTGAAGTCACTTTCTCCAGGGGCTAACAGTACTAATAAACAGCAATTGTGAGTAATTAGTCTCTGCTGTGTACTGTTGAGAAAGTTTATAAATTCTCGTTCTGAGAGAGTCGGCGAAGCGGGCCGATATAAAGTAATCATTGCTTAATTTAGCAAGACAATTCATTGTCCCTGCTCTTCAATATTATTGAGAATTATCATTTAATTTTGCCTTTATTTTAAAAACCCCGTGACAGTGGTCTCATAACTTGAATATAATAGCCTGAAAGTAACAAGGACACATTAGAAAAAGCGTCACCGGGTTGCAACGGTAAATAGCTATAGTGAGTGTTTTTTGTCTTTATCCTTCAGTAATACATATATGCCCAGTTTTTATAATGTCACACACCTTTGTATTTTATTACACATATACATAACATGCTACTTCGTCAGGAAGAATTTTATTTTCAATCTCAGGGGCAGGACTCGTATATATACGCGTATGATAAATGCTCTCGAACCCTGAATTGTTTTGCTGGAAGTAAAAGGAGGACGTAGTATCTTCCCATGACTCATGTTAACTTTCTGCAGAAACAAATCTTATATTAAGAAAATTATATTAAGAAAATAATGTTCTCGCGAACAATTGATTCCATTTGCAGGAAGGACAAGAAAATTGTCAGAATCAAATGAAGTTCACATAAAGCCTTAAGGAAAAGGATATTTTAAGCTTTAGAAGGAGTTTGAAGTAAACCAGGAAAGATATTTGTGTCCATATCTGCAAAACCGATAGCAATAATTCCAGAACCAATATAACTGTTCTTTGTTAGGAACGAATCAAAAAAGCCTTTTCCTACTCTGGCTTCAAAATAGTGCCTAGGTATCAAAATGCAAGTGCTTACCTGTAGGTGGTTAAATGTCGTATGTTACTGTGTGTGTGTGTGTGTGTGTATCTATCTATCTATCTATATATATATATATATATATATATATATATATATATATATATATTATAAATAACAGAACGGAGGAAGGAAAAACAAATGGGTAAAAAAAAATAATCCATACACCAGATTACTGGTGTCCTCTGTTCATAAAATATCTGTAGCAGTTAGACTTGAACAGTTGTGGGTTGAAATTTGGAGAAAAACAACTCTGGGGAAGCGAGTTCCGAAGAGATGCAGTTCGGGGAATGAAGGAATTCTGATAGGCAGAAGTTCTGCAATATGGTTGAGTGACATTCCAGTCATGAGCGCTACCAGATGCCCGTGTAGCACGAGGGAAGGCATGGAGAGGTGGCACCATGGACGCAACTTCGTCTGAGCATTTGCCAAAAAAATATATGTAAAATAATGCAAGGGAGGCAACATTCCTTCTTACTTGCAGGGGAGGTAGTTTATATGTAATGGCAGGGTTATTAATGATTCTAACAGCTTTATTCTGAATTTTGTCTAGTTGTCTTAATGCAACCTCTCCACAACCATTCCACAAGGGTGAGCAATATTCAAGCTGAGAGCGCACATGACTCTTATAAATTATAGCTAACTGCTCATCGGCAAAGAAGTTACGGACTCTGTACAATAATCCAAGTTTCTTTGAGGCGGTTTTAGCAAGTGATCTGACATGAGAGGTCCAGCTGAGGGCACTGTTAAGTGAGACACCAAGAATTTCAATTCTTTTGGAGATGGGAACATTAGTAGCACTGAAGATAATGTACGAATCTGGCAATATCTGTCTATTAGTAAACTGTATATATTTAGTTTTACTAGCATTAAAAGAGACAAGGTTGTTTTGTCCCCATTCACTGATTGTAGATAGATCTTGATTTATGGAGATGGCTGTACTGAGTTGAGAGGTAGAGATATTAGACTTTGTAAATGGATGTCTGAGTGTGAGTGAACTATGTAGTGTTGAATCATCTGCATATGAGTGAATGGGATTGTGAGTGACAGATAAGAGATCATTAATATGAACCAGAAATAGGCTTGGCGCCAGAACTGATCCCTGCGGCACGCCGGCGTTAATTGAGTGCAAATTCGAATATACATCATCTACTTTTACTCTTATATATATATATATATATATATATATATATATATATATATATATATATATACGTATATATATATATATACGTATATATATATATATATATATATATATATATATATATATACGTATATATATATATATATATATATATATATATATATATATATATACGTATATATATATATATATATATATATATATATATACGTATATATATATATATATATATATATATATATATATATATATATATATATATATATATATATATTCATACAGGCCCAAACACACTGGGAAGCTCAGTCACCGAAGTCAAGCAGGATAAGGATAACAATGCAGAGTGAAACATTGACTCATACATGGTGCAAAAACTTATCGTGCGTTCTTCAGCAATGAACACACTAAAAACGAAGATTAGGAGAGGAAGAAACCACGATAAAAGTGAACAACGAACATGTACAGAATGTAAGTAATTACAGGTGCAAAAACCATCGTCATCTGCTAAAGCACAAGTAGAATAAAAGAATGTCTGCTGAACCACAAGTGGAGTAACTGAATGTCCTGACTGACAAAGTAGAACAAAGTTAATGTACATAACACGAAATCGTAGTCATAAGTTTGTGAAGTGAAAAAAAAGTGTCCCATGGAATCGAGGACTAAGGAAACTGAGATAAAAATTAATTATTCTTATAACCAGGGGTCGTCAACCTATGGTCCGCGAACCCCCATGGGTTAGCAGGACGGCTTCCAGGAGTCACGTAGATGACTGACGAAAATGTATTAAAGTCTACTGTGAGAGAGAGAGAGAGAGAGAGAGAGAGAGAGAGAGAGAGAGAGAGAGAGAGAGAGAGACAGACAGACAGACAGACAGAATGACGATTAGATGCCCGTTATCAGGTTGTTTCACATTCAGACAGTAACCCTAACTGAGGGTTGAGGTACACTCTCATTACAGTCAGGTAGCCGCAACTGATGCACGTACTTGTTGCACCACTGTCTCCAGATAGTTTGTTTTAACTTAATGAGGTACTTTCACAACATTTCACATACTGTGTTGGTGTTTTATATAATACGATATGTATACTAGTGATTTTTTATATACAGTGTGGTAATGATTATCATTATATAGTGATGTTATAGCATTGTGGAAACTTGTGATTATGATTATGGTGGTATGCATAGCTATCCAGCAGCAAGTCTTTGATTTTGTTGGTGTTGGCGGAGGTATGCATACTATGTATACTTTCTTGTTGCTGTCTGTGCTTTTGACACTGATGGTAATATGACTGCCTGAAGTTGTTTCTAAAGTGACATTTTACGACGGTGGTAATAACATGATTGCCTGATGGTGTTTTCATCATCTGAGCTTTTGTTCTCATGAATGCCTGAAATTGTTTTTATTGTGTGATGAATGCCTAAAGATGTTTGTACTGTGTGATCTTACGACGGTGTAGATGATGTTCTGAATATGTTCTGACTGATTTTTTGACATTATAACTGAAGGTGCATCTACTGTGTAGCCTAATCTTACGACGGTAATGATAATATGAATGCCTGATGGTATTCTTATTATGTAATCTTATGACTAGCATTATTATAACTGCATTTTAATGCCAGTGACTTTATCTACGGTTTTGGTCATACAGGTATTTTTATTATAATTCCTGATACAGATGTGGCCTCATCAGTGTGTCAGTATTATGAAAGCAACATTCAGTATGGATTAACTAGCCTATTATCGTCAAAAACGGGTGTGAAATTCCTCGGTGTGTTATATGTCATATAGCTTTGTCACAGGAGTTCATGAAACCAAGGTTTCTCAAGCAACATTTCAGTAGTCGTTATCTGATTCTGAAAAGTAAGAATGCTGCTTTTTCAGGCAAAAAGAAGATTGCGAGAACTCTTTGATCGTTCAGGACAGCTGAGTCAACAAAATGATTCTGGGTTACGTGCATCGTACACGATATCACAGAGAATCGCACATGAAAAACTCACAACATTGCTGAGAATATAACTGTCCCTTGCTGTAAAGATATAGTCAGCTGTGTTATTCGATGTGAGGAAGAGCAGGTCACATCAGTATCCCTCTCAAGCGATACTGTTCATCGACGGGTAGTTGATATTTCTGAAAATAGGAAACAAATGATTGCTAATATAATAGGGGCATCTACAGGGAAATTTCCCATCCGCCTTGATGAGTTTACTGACGTGGCTACTTGTGCCCAATTCCTGGTGTTTGTATGATACATCAGTAGTGAAGATTTCAAGGAAGATTTTTTGTTTTATAATGCTTTGGAGGCGACTACAAGAGATGAAGACATTTTCCATGAAATCTAAAAAAATTAGAGGCTGAACGACTTCCATGAGTGAAATGTGCGTGCACAACAGACGGAGCACCAGCAATGCTTGACAATCAACCAGGGTTTCGAGGAAGAATGATTAAGGAGAATCCTGACACAAGGCATCTTCATTGTATGCTTCATAGATATGCTCTGGCATCTAAAATTCCCCCACCAATGCTAAGATTAGTACTTGTTGATGATGTGCACATGGTCAATACCATCGTCAAATGCCCCAAATAGCCTACACGACTCTTTCACTTACTTTGCCAAGAGTTTGGAGCAGTTGAAGAAGTGTTACCCTTTCATACCAAGGTTCGCTGGTTCTCATGGGGGAATGTGGCATCACGAATAGAGATATTGAAGAAGGAACTCACCGAATTCTTCAAATGTGACAAAACAAAATCGCTTGGGTTCACTGGGAAATTGTCAGGCATTCAGTGGTTCCAGAAACTGACCTACTTGAAGGACATATTTTTACGTCTAAGCTCGTTAAATTTATCCCTCTAAAGTCGTTTTACCACAGTGGATGATTTCAGGAACAAACTAAAATCATTCCACATGAAGCTGGAGTTGTGGGAGGGGAAGATCGAAAACGAAAATCTTTGCTTGTCTGAACACCTTACTGAATCATTGATAAAAGCAGTCACTGGAGAACTGCAATTGGTTCGCCTTTTGCTAACACATCTTTCTTCCCTGCAAATGGAGTTGTAATTTTATTTCCCCGAACTGAGCGAGTTGGAGTCAATATTGATTACAAATCCATTCATTGTTATTGTGCACCTATTCCTAGATAACATGCAAGAAGAATTCCTAGGGTTGGTGAACGACTTTGTTGCAAAAGATGTACTTGAAACACTTCCCCTGGTCAAGTTCTGGTCTGAAATGAGTGAGTAGCTGATGTTGCTGATGTTCCCTAGTACATACCAATATTAGCAAACGTTTTCAACGCTGGTGAGCATGAAAACCGAACAACGAGCATGGGTTAATGTGGAACATGATCTTCGAGTATGTCAGTCTAATACTGCTCCTCAAATCGAGAGACTTGTTTGCACAAAACAGGCACAGCCTTCACACTGAAGTTTAATATTGGCTCCCATTTTAAAACACGATGTTAATGGTTACCTATCATATGAAGTAATTATAATTTCGTTAGTTTTCCTATAGTCGGTATATTACTATTCTACAATGAACTAGTGCCAATGTTTATTTTCTTCATAAAGTACGGTTTCACTCCTATGTAGTATCATAGTAAAGTGACTTTGGAGTTAATGCTTAACTGCTCAGTAAGTAATTACATTTTCATCGGTTTGATATTATCCACTGTACCACCATTATATACTGATTTAATGTTAATATATTGCCATTCTTTATTCAGTATCACATGAATGGGAGTATGGGTCGATGGTCTGATAACTCAGGGGGTACTTGGTGAGAAAAAAATTGAGAATTTCGTCACCTGTCTTAGGTGATGAAGAGGAATGTGTGTTTTCTTTGAGAAATAAAGGGTGGTTCACAAGATCTGCTTCAGAGCATGGTGGCGAGGTACATGTGTGAGGCGGATTGCATTAAATTCGTTGCTATATGGCTGGGAAAGTGTAGTTAGCTATCGAAAACAGATCAGTGCCTATCGTCTGCAAAGGTCTCGTTAAGGCAGACGGCCATTACATGTTTCACATTTTCGGAAGGTAGAATTTGCAACTTCCACCACCTTTCTTGGAGCAGGGATACTGGTTCAGTTTGCCTGTCTACGCCATCAAGATGTAAGCTGTCTTCCACGATCAGGCTTTAACACCATGGTTCGAAACTGATCTTGTAAAATAGACCAAAGATTAAAATACAGCATAGCTTACGTCATCACATAATTTGTTTTTCCAAATAACATGTATATATATCTTCAATGATACGAGTAGCCCAGGCCTACTTCATATAGGGACGGTAAGAAAATACAGACATAGGCAACGCTACGCTGTTACAACCCTCCATCTGACCAGGCACATACTCCCCACCTCCCTGCACACCTAACAAAGCGTATAACTGCCCTCACCCATCCTTCCAATCTCTTCTTTTAAAGGTGGGCGTAAGGAAAAATGCCTTGAGGACACAACCTGGGGCCTTCAGATTCCTTGCGTAGGTAGCACTAAAATCTCTAGAAAAAAAAAAATTGTTTTTACTATTTCATTATTAACCCTTTAACCACGGGCTTGTTTTGCTTTTTCTTGCAGCTCCCGCGGGCATATTCGCGCTTCGATAGAGTCTCTAAAAATATTTGCAAAAAATCAGTTATTAGTCCTAGAATATTAAAATCGTATATGCTCATGGCACATACCTTCAGCTTTCTCCTGGGGTATTTGTTGAGCCTTCGTCGAGTACCATAGGACTTGTGGAGACCTCTGAAGTTGGGTAACAAAGTCTCCACTTTACACTTCCCGACAACCCGTAATGTGATTATCACAGTCTGATATTATCACTAGAAACACTATTCTATGATTCTCAAATAGTTTGGAATCCATACTCCAAAAAAAAAAAACACTGTGTAAGCAATGAAAATTACGAGGGCGTATGACCTTCCCACTTGCGCTAGTTCGCCACTGGTGTTCTGTCATTTATTATTCATAAAAACACTCACAGTTTATATTTCTATTACTATATAACACATATATATCTACAGTCTTTATCCATAAGTTTCCGTCAGTAATAGTAGTTTATTGTCACTGTAGGCATTCAATTTCTTTCAGTAAAATATGTAGCATTCACTTTCTCGTCCTGTATACTAGCATTGAGTGTGAATGTCACTTTCACCTTCACTCTCATAACTCATAGTATTCATACATGCTAGAGTGAAACTTTCACTTTCATTACTCCTAGGGTATATACTCGTATTCTTATAATACTACTCATTTACATTTCTATTTACGTTCTCTATTTTATTTACGTTATTTACATTTCTATTTTATTTACACTGTGTTATGCACTGTCACTTGAAGTAACTTATAAAACTATTTTCCATTGTTCACGTATATGTACATTCATTGCTTTCACTTGCTGTTTACACATTATTTACACATTATTTACAATTCCACTTGCACTGTTTTACTCAATAGAAAGATCGTAGTCACTCTTTTATCAATTGTCAGCCCTTTACCTCTTTCCACACGAGGTTTAGTAGGGGGTAAAGGTCACAGGGCCCTTTGCATGGGGCTGAAAAACGGCGGAAGTTAGCAGGAGCAAATCAGACATACCTTCACTTTGAAAGACAACAGTGAACTGATAGTGGTGGCCTCCTGCCGCCTGGCTTGGGTGAATGCAATACTACCAACTTTAGCCTTGTGATACCTGCTAATATATAGCAATGAAATGATTGGCAGGAAATCAAGACAATACATAATAAATTATGTAGTTCCAGGTGAATGTAAATATCACTTAGGCTTCTCCCTTCCCTCCTTATATGTATATTTATTACGAAAATAGATTATACGGCATATTTCAAGGGGAAATAAACAGCAAAAATTAGCGAACGAGTGCATGTGTTGTTAGGTGATAATTAGCCAATTTCAGGTGTATGGCACTCTCACTTACCTTATTTCTTTCTTGTATATATTATTTGGTACAAGAATAGGGCATAGGGCTTATTTCAATGGATGAAATCAGTAGAAAATTCCAGGGAAGATTTGCTTAGTGAAGAATACAGTGTGGTGGCCTGCAATAATTAGGTAGTTCCAGGTGAATGTAAATATCACTTAGGCTTCTCCCTTCCTTTCTTGTATAAATTTTTATTACGAAAATAGATTATACAGCATATTTCAAGGGGAAATCTATCTATCTATCTATCTATCTATAGCCCGACGCCCTAATCCCGCAAAGGGTGGCCGCAGACAAAACGCCTCCAAGTCACTCTGTCACCCACCATTTGACTCCCCTCCCCCCAGCTCACCCCCCCCTCCCTCATATACCTCTCAACTCCATCCCTCCACCTCATCCTCGGTCTACCCCTCCCTCTCCCTCCCTCCACCTCACCTACATACACCCTCTTAGTCAGTCTTTCATTCTCCATCCTCTCCACATGTCCAAACCACCTCAGTGTATTTCTCCTAATCTTTTCAACCACATCCACATCTACCCCACAACGTTCCTTCACTTCTTCATTCGTCAACCTGTCCCTCCACGTCACTCCACATGCTCCTCTCAAGTGGCTCATTTCCACTGCTCTCACTCTTGACTTGTTCCCTTCTTGCAAGGTCCACGCCTCGCTTCCATACGTCAGGGTAGGGATCACAATACCATCATGCAGTGACTTCTTAACTTCCATACTCACCTCCCTATTTCTCATCACTGCTTTCAGTGTACCAACAACCTTCCTTCCCTGCTGTACCCTTTCATTTACTTCATCCCCCAAAGTTCCATCCTTACTCATCACACTACCCAAGTACTTGAATGCACTCACATTCTCCATATCCTCACCATCCAACCTCACTGCACACTCAGTGACTTCATTCCTCTCAAACACCATAACTTTACTTTTGTTTACATTAACTTTCAGCTTCCTCCTCCTACACACTGTCCCAAATTCATTCACCAAACCTTGCAACTCCCATTCATCTTCACTCAACAATACTGTATCATCAGCAAACAGCAACACCGGAAGCTTCCAAATCTCACCCTCATTCATTAGGGCCACCCCCACATCCACTGCCCTACCTTGAACCTCCTTTACAACCCCATCCATATATATATTAAACAGCCATGGAGACATTACACACCCCTGTTTCAGTCCCACACTGAGATCAAAGAACTCACTCAGCTCACCATCCACTCGCACCGTAGCCCTAGCTCCCTCATACATACTCTTCACAGCACTCAACAATTTCCCCCAAGGGGAAATAAACAGCGAAAATTAGTGAACGAGTGCACGTGAGGTGTTGTCAGGTGATAATTAGCCAATTCCAGGTGTATGGCACTCTCACTTACCTTATTTCTTTCTTGTATATATTATTTGGTATAAGAATAGAGCATAGGGCTTATTTCAATGGATGAAATCAGTGAAAAATTCCAGGGAAGATTTACTTAGCGTAGCACGGCCGGGCAGGAGAGAGGATAGGGTAATGGAGGGGAGGTAGGGAGGGGAGTCAAGAACGGGGAGAAATGGCTAAATTGTCAACAATGGATGGGAGTACAGATGAGATTAGGAGTGCTGACTAGTGTTGGACATAGGCAGTACTGATAGATGATACAAGCCACCACTTGAAAGCCCAGGTGAATTCAAAATAACACAGAATCACAAAAGTGACGCCCCGCAGTATGATCCCTTGCTCCCAAGCATCACGAAAGTGACACCCCGTGGTTAAGGGGTTAAAAAAAAAATACTGAAGACACAGCAATCTACCTTTCAAAAGACACCAGCTAACTATAAGACACTTAACTATGTGAAATTTCATGAGTCTGTAGTCAATATTTTCTGAATTATGACCCGAAAACGAAATCTCTACGTCCAGCCAGCCACCTTGCCGCCCAACTCTACGGGCGGACATCTGTTGATCCCAGTGATAACAGCACTTTCCTCTGACTTTGCCACGTGGAGAATAAATAGTGTGTTGCGATACTAGTCCTTCCTTTATGTACTATCATTTGAAGGTGGACATAGTGATGTCACGTATCAAGCCTCGCCCACTCTCCTAGGTGCCAAACCGCACTGTTTATGTCTGAGATGCAGTATAGAGGGTGTGTGCCGGTAATGGATTGATGTTGAGAATTTTGCCGTAGTCAACGTATCTTATTAGATGTGTTCTTATGTGTGAGACTCATAAAACATTAGCTCAAGAGCATGTGGACGAGATGGATAAGGATTGAAATGAATATACCCAGCAATGGAAAGAGGTAAAGTACTACGGTGTTAACTTGGTTTCCCACCAGTAGGTTATGCCATATTATTCTGTTAAGTAATCTAGTCTCTCTGGTGCTGAATCGTTGAAGTAATTGCTTTTTTTTTTTTTTTTTCAGGATTGTAAAATTTTCGATGATTGATGAACAATTTCACTGAAACTGGATTTCATTTTTAATAGCAAGTGATCTTGCTCAGGATGACTTTTGTGTGGCCATTGTGATCTGTTCAGTTAGAGGACTTGTGACTATCCCTCTTTTTTATACTGATTCTGATGTGATTACATTTGTAACGACTTTACCATATCTAGCCGGTAATTTCCAAATTGTTTCATATTTATTATCCATCTTCCGATCTCCGTGGGTCATATTTGCTATGAGTTTTACAGAACACTTTAAAATCGAAATCTGTGTACGTTAAAGCAAGATAGAGTCTAGACATATATCAGTATATTACCACTATAAAACTTCCCACTTTCTGATCACCACTTGGTGGTGGTGAAAGTCATGGTTCAAGTGCAATGTAGGAATATAAGGAGGGAAGGACAGGAGGAAGTAGTGCATACAAGAAAGCTGGAAACGTTGCAAGAGGATGGAAAAAAGGCAGAAGATAAGACAAAAGTCGAGGAGTGATTGGGTAAATATGATTTGGAGCAGATGTGGGAGATGATAGGTGTGCAAGATAATCACAGATGAAATCTTTGCAGCATGTGAGGTGGTGTGTGGGGTGAAGAGAAGTCGAAAGGGGGTGCGAGGAACAGTATGATGGAATGAAGAGGTGAGACAAGCCGTGGAACAAAAGAGGCAAGCATATAGTGAGTGGATGAGAAGCAGAGGCAAGGAGGAATTTGAGAGACGGAAGAGTTATGTAGAGAGAGGAGGAGAAAGGTAAAAAGATTAGTAAGAGAGAGCAAAAAGAAAGTGGATGAGAAATTTGGAGGGAATCTGAGTGTGAAATGGAGAGAATGTAACAAAATGTTCTGGAAAGAGGTAAGACTGGGTGATAAAGATGCTAGTAGAGGAGTGCAAGATAAAAATGGTGGATTGCCAGTGGAGATGGGTGAAAAAGTGATCAGATGAAGAGGACACATTAAGGAACTGTTATATATAGAATATAAAAGTAAATCGAGTGTAAGTGGCTAGGGAATAGCTGGGAGAAGGAGGGAGATGAGAAGGGAGGAAAAGCTCAGTAGGATGGAAGTAATGAAAGCAATGAAGAAAGTCAAAATGGGAAAGCCCCAGGAATTGATGGAGTGTCTAGTGAAATGAAGAAACATTGGCGAGAGATAGAAGACTGGATACGGAAGATATGCAGATTGTCCTGAGAGGAAGGTAGAGTCCAGGAGAATGGGAAGTCAGGGATACTTATTCCCCTGTGCAAAGGAAAAGGGAGGAAAAGAAGAGTGGTAATCACAGGGGCATTTGTCTTCGAAATGTAATAGGAAATAACAGAGGAATTTGTTAGGGAAATAACAGATGTATTAGTTGTAGAAGAAGAGGGAGGTTTTAGAAAGGGAATAGGTTGTGTAAATCAGATATTCATCCTTATATCTTTACTGGAAAAGTTTCTAGAGAAGGGAAAGTTATATGCGATCATCATGGATTTGAAGAGAGCATATGATAGTTTGATAGACAAGGAATATTAAGCATATACGGAGTAATTGGGGAGTTGTTGAATGCCGTGAAGAGTATGTATGATGGTGCTAAGGCTGCAGTGCGTGTGGATAGTAAACTGAGTGAATTTTTCTCTCTGAATGTTGGACTGAAACAGGGATGTGTCATGACTCCATGGCTGTTCAATCTGTATATGGATGGGGTTATAAAAGAGATACAAGGTAAGGCAGTGGATGTTCGAGCGGCCCTAATGAGGGAGGGTTGCGTTTGGAAACTTCCTGTGCTGTTGTTTAGAGATGATACTGTATTGTTAAGTGAATACGAAGGGGAATTGCAAGGCTTGGAGAATGAGTCTGGGAGTGTGTAAGAAATGGAATCTAATGGTAAATATAGGGAAGAGTAAAGTTATGATCTTTGAGAGAAATGAAGTCACTGAAGGTACAATGAGGCTGGATGACGAAGAAATGGAAAATGTGAGTGCATTTAAGTACTTGGGTAGTTTGATGAGTAAGGATGGAGGTTTGGAGGATGAAGTCTTGAAAGTGTACAAGGAAGAAAGGTTACTGGCTCTATGAAAGCAATGATAAGAAATAGCGAAGTGAGCATAGAGATAAAAAAGTCCCCTAATGTATGAAAGTGAAGCTTGGACCCTGTTGGAAAGATTGATTGATTGACTGTAGCAGAAACTAGCGGTGCAACTGCCAGGGTCATATGCTGCCAGACAACAAGGTAAAAGACGTAGCAAATAAATAGTGCATAATCAAAATAAATATAACTATTACTAGAAATAAAACACTGAAAATAATAAAAGAAAGTTAAAAGAAAATATCAATTACTTATAAGAGTGGAAGGAGGCCCGCCTCCTGAAGAAAACTTAAAACATCAGTAAAATTGCTATAGGCACCATCAAGCATTGAGGAGTGACAGTAGGCACCATCTGCCCCTCTATGCTTATGGAGGACTCTCTGACGCAGGTCCCCCAAACTTGGACACTCGACCAGCTAGTGACGGACAGTAAGGGGAACAAGGCAATCATCACAGTATGGTTGAGTCTCACCACTCATCAGGAACCCATGTGTAAGCTGAGAGTGCCCAATCCAAAGCCTTGCAAGAGCCACCTCCAATTGACGAGGCATGGAAGGGAGAACCCTTGGCACAACCACTCTCTGAAAGACCTCTTTCAGCTTTTTATGAGCGACACCATCCCAGCATCTCTGCCAACACGTATGAATTCTGCACTGCAAGGAAGGTGTTAGCGGATATTCGATGTGCAGGAACCCAACAAAAATCCACTCTCTTCCCCTGACGACGAATGAGGAACAGCCACTCCAAGATAGCTAAAACTATAGGATGGGAAGAGTTAAAAGAGTCCAGGGCCAAAAGTGCTCTTGAGAGTCACTATAAATAGTAAAATAATTGCCAGGGTCAACAAACACCAACTTCAGGGCTAAAACGATAGCTGACAACTCCGCAGTAAAAACTGAGGCAACCAAAGGAAGACTACCTCCACAGCTAAAATTGGGAAGTACCACTCCAAAACCAACACCAGATGCGGATTTGGAGCCATCAGTACATACATGTACAGAACCACCATGACTAGAAGAATGTTCTATAATTAACCGTAAAAGACACTGAGGAGTGATAGAATCCTTTGAGCCTGCAAAAGACCTGCAGAAAGATACCTTGGGCAATATCCATGGTGCAACCCTTGGGATCCAAACAGGACTGACATGTACTGCTGACAAACCAAACTCCTCCATAATATCCCGAACCCTATAGGCAAATGGGTGAGGCATGCAAGGGTGTCTACTATAATACAAGAAACAAGACTCTTTCGTCACACACTCACAGACAAGTGAGTATGGAAGGTGATGAATCCGGAGCCAGCACCGTGCTGCAACAGACTGATGCAGTAGATCTAAAGGAGGCACACCAGCTTCCACAAACAAGCTGGGAATTGGAGACAACCAAAAGCCCCAGTTGCGAGGCGAAGACCAGCATGATAGACAGCATCTAGAGTTTTTAGTCTGGACTCCCTGACAGCTTGAAGGTTACAAACACCTGAAACAAATGCAAGAGCATCCTCCAATCAGCACCCCAAGAGGTATGGGACAGAACTCTCAATAGACTGAGAGCCTTCATACATGATGTTTTAAGATTTGCCAAGTGTGAAACCCATGTTAAACGGCAGTCAAATGTCAGGCCCAAGAATTTCGTCTCTGTCACACAGCGGAGTCTCCTGCCACAAAGCTGGAGATCAGGGACTGGGTGTACCCCTCTCATCCTACAGAAGTGCATAGCCACAGTCTTGGAAGGGGAAAACCGAAAATCCTTGGAAGTTGCTCAGGCAGAAATCCTGTCCAAGGCAAGTTGCATACGCCGCTCAATAACAGACATGCAGGAGCCAGAAAACCATATAGCTAAGTCATCCACATAAAGGGATGAGGATACCCCAGCAGGCACAGTGTCAATGATACCATTGATGGCCACCGGAAACAGGGAAACACATAAGACACTCCCCTGTGGGACACCTTCCTCCTGGCACAGTGGCGCACAGAGGGTAGAACCCACATGGACCCTAAACACACGATCAGACAAAAAGTCTCCAAGCAACACGGGCAGACGACCATGTAAACCAAAGGCATGAAGTTGTTGGAGGATGCCATGGTGCCAGGCAGGGTCATAAGCCTTCTCAAGGTCAAAGAACACAGCCACAAGATGTTGCTTAGAAGCAAAAGCTTCACAGATCGACGCCTCGAGCCTGATAATGTTGTCTGAAGTGTACCGTAATTTACAGAAACCACTCTGTGACGGAGAGAGAAAGCAGCCCTTCTCCAGAAACCACATAAGCCTGCCATTAACCATCTTCTCAAACAGCTTGCACACACATGATGTTAAAGTGATAGGGCGATAGTTGATGAACTGGGAATGGTCTTTACCAGGCTTGGAAATGGGGAGGACAATACCCAATTTCCAACTCCTGGGAATAGAGCCCTCACTCCAAACCCTGTTAAAGAGGTCTAATAAAAACTGAATGAATCAGTCGGCAGATGATGGAGCAGAGCGTATGGAATGTCGTCAGGCCCAGGAGCAGTGTCATGACACTCTGAGAGGGCAGCACGCAGCTCACAGAGGCTGAAGTCTAAATTATACGGCTTTCCGCCATGAGAGCGAAAGTCAAGACCCAGCCTCTCCTGATTCCTACGAAAAGTAGCAAACATCTGAGAAGAATCCTTTTTTGAGACAGCATAAAACTGATTTGCAAAAGCAGACACTACTGCATCTGGTGCAGACACAAGTTCTCCGTGAAGTCGCAACACTTGTGGAGAGGGGGGCGAGAACCTGCCAGAAATCTTGTGCATCTTTTTCCACACCATAAGCATTGGAGTCGAGGATGTAACTGTAGAAACATATGACTCCATGAGTTACGGCGAGCATTCTTCATGACCCATCTATAGTGAGCACGTGCTCTGCAAAACTGGATTTTAGAAAAACATTACGATTGGCAAAATACCGACGGACAGCTGCTTTGTAAGTTCCCTTTGCTATGGAGCAGTCATCATTCCACCATGGCACAGGTCTCCGGGAAAAAACACCAGAAGTCCTTGGGATGGAATGAACCCCTGCTGAGAAAATGGTCTTAGTAAAATAACATTTGGCATCATCGATAGTTTAAAAATCAGTAACCCTGTAGGCAAATACACATAATACCTCAAAGAGAGACCAATGAGCCCTATCCAGACACCGGCATGGCATACGGGCTGCAGGAACAGAGCGAGTAGATTGGACCATCACAGGATAATGGTCACTACCATGTAGATCATCCAAAACCTTCCAAGAAAAATCAATGGTACAGTCAGAGGAGGAGATGGTAAGGTCAATGACAGAATACGTGCCAGTCTGAACATGAAAATGGGTCGGCCTCCCATCATTGAGGACAACAAAATCTAAATCCCCAACCAAAGAGGCAAGAAGATCACCCCGGGGATTTGAAAGTGAGTCACCCCACAAAGGATGGCGGCCATTAAGGTCACCAAGGAGTAGGAAAGGGGTGAAAGTTGGCTGATAAGGGTTCTAGATCAGCAAGCATAATTGGAATGGAAGGTGGAAGGTACAGGCAACAGATGGTATAGCGCCTCCCAACGTGCATTTATACTGCTAGAAGTTGAAAGGGAGACTGCATCTCAAAGGATATAAAAGGGACATCAGAACGGCACAAAAATGCACATCCACCGCTGTGACCACCAGGAGGAGATGCATGGAAGACCTCATACCCCCTAATAGAAGGGAACTGTCTGTTCCCCATCATCGTCTCCTGAAGACAGACACATAGCGGGTTCAGAGCAGAGAGTAATAACTGCAATTCCTCCCAATTTGCCATGGCACCTCAACAATTCCATTGTAGTATACTGGGTGAGAATGCCATAGTACCCATAGTGAAGGAAGAATCAGAATGAGGGGCGAGACAACCTTGCCTCCCGACTGGGTTTGGATTGATGCTAATGAAAGCCCTTTGGAGGAGCCTGCCCAGCACAAGAAACCTGCACCCTCTGTCTAACATCCGAAGGCAAACGTGAGGACGAGGAAGTAAGTTTTACAATACTCCTTCTTGGAGTGGACATACCAGTTTGTTTGGAAGGCAGCTTGGGGGCCACCTTTGGAGAGGTAGGACAGTTGGTGCTCTCACCAGAAGCCCCAGAAGTGGAAGTAGAGTCCACAGGACTCAAAACTTTTGAGAGGACCATCCCATGATTCAGATCTGAAGCACCAACGAGCTTTCCACCAACATCCCCAGGTGGGGACGGGACCAAAGGTAAACCATCAGTTTCAGATGTGACGTGACTAGATTCCTCAGCCTGCTGGGCAGAGGGAACAGGAAAGGGGTTGACAGAAGGTTCAACAACAGAGGCCTTAGGTGGCCGGTCATCATGTTCAGAGTACTCTGACAAACAACAGTGACGTTTGCTAGGTACAGGAGAAGGAGTCCTGTCAACATGGACATCTGTCACCACCACAGAAGTAAGTTTTCAGCCACTGAAGTGGGGGCATAAACGGTCAGAGTAGCAGTTGGGCAACCGTCTTTCTCACAAACAGTACTAACCACGGGAACAGCATTCTGCATATCATAAGTTGAAGGAGTGGTTACTGGAATGGAACCTCTCCCATGTGTTGCTGTCACAGCAGCATCCCCCAACTGAGATGTCTGTGATGACTGTTCATCCTGAGAAATAGGTGGGGCAACATGAAGTGTTGTCTTGTTGTACTGTGGGACATCCTTACACCATGAGAGAACTGAAGGAAAAGTGACCCCGGGGCAGATAAACATCCCTCTGACCCTTGCCTTTGCCTCTGCAAAAGAAATCTTCACATGGGTTCGAACTGACATGACTTCTTTCTCAAACCTATACTGGTCACACTGTGTTGATGAAGCTGAGTGAGCACCGTGGCAGTTGATACATGAAGGGGGATTTGGGCAGTCCATCTCGCCGTGTGAATTGCCACCACAATTAACGCACACCTGTGGGAGACCTTGCATATTCCTACGACAAGACCTGCTGACATGCCCAAATCTCTGGCAATGAAAGCACCGCCTAGGTCTTGGCACATATGCCTTAACCCGAAGGCGGTAGTAAGCTGCCCCTAAGACATCAGGCAATGTCAACCAATCAAAGGTGACACTTAGTGATGGTGTACTGGTCAATATCCGATTTACCTTTTTCTTTATCCTCTCCATCTTCACTACTTTCTGGTCTTTCAGCTCAACTAGGAGTTCCTCCTCTGAGTACCTAAGGAACGCCTTAGAGAAGACAACACCCCGACTCTGGTTCAGGGTGGAATGACTGGTGGCTGTGACATCACAGGAGGCTAAACATTTGATGGCATGGATGCAGACACTTTGATATACATCTCTGGCCTCTACAAGGAGTGAACCATCTGCCTGTGGAACAACTCTTGGGGATGACCTACAAGCCTTGACCAGGTCACGCTGAACCTTAAACGCATTCTGGTCCCTGAAAGAGGACCCATCAGCCAACTTCAAAACTTTGAATTCCTTATAGTGGTCAGGTATAAAGACGCCAGGTATTGTCTCAGTGAAGGGTGATAGGGCTTTCTGGGAGGGCTGAGTGCTGCTCCCTGGAAAGCACTCCTTCCCCTTGTGTGGTACAGGGTAGACAGGAGCACCAATGTGGCCAGTTGACAGAGACTCGTGGGCCCGGCCACCTGCCACATTAGTACCAAAAATGGGGGGACACTCAGCCATGATATGACTATAACTAACTTCATTCCCCCACCCCTCCACCCACTATGGAGCCCAATAAGGGGAGGTCGTATGCCAGGTACAACACCACTGGCGATCCCAGAGGTAGCAGGAGAGTATGTGCGGGTAACCACCGGGGGACCTGGGCAAGGGTGACTCCAGGACGATAGGAGCCACCGGGCTCCCCAGTGCCCACTTGACCCTAGCCAACACATGACCAGCTGATTGACCTGGTTGGGCCCAATCAAGCTGCCCATCTAGCCAGAATAAGGGACCAAAGAGGTGTATTTCTAGCTGCAGGGTGCATTGTGCAGCATCGCTCAACCTCCAGGACTCCTGTCTCCCAGCATTATGGGACGCCACACATGGCAAACACGTGGGGAGGCAACTTTCCTGCCCTAGATGGTAAATGGGCAGGGACTAACATCACCAGCAGGCCTCCTCCACCAGTGATGCAGGGGGTGCTTGGTCCATGGGGCTGACAAATACCGAGCCCTACAAAGGTATGCATGCCCCCCGAGTAGGTGGCACTGGCAGCCATGCTTCAAGCCCCGCCACCTCGTCAAGGTGACCCCCCTCAGCGGGGTCTGTTGGAAGGACACATGTCAAGAGTGAGAGCAGTGGAAATCAGTTATCTGAGAGGAGCATGTGGAGTCACATGGAGAGACAGACTGACAAATGAGGAAGTTAAGGAGGGTTGTGGTGTGGATGTGGGTGCCACAGAAAGTGTTCGGAGAAATACATTGAGAAAGTTTGGCAATGTGGAGAGGATGGAGAGTGAGAGACTAACACGGAGGGTATGTGCATGAGGTAAAGGAGGGAGAGGGAAGGGGAGGCCGAGGATGAGATGGAGAGATAGAATTGAGAGGTATATGAGACAGGGGTGTGCGAGCTGAGGGGAAGACAGTGAAATGATGGAGCACAGGGTGACTTGGAGGCGATTTGTTTATGGTGACTCCTTCCAGGATTAAGGCGTCTAGCAATAGGTAGAATTATTTCTGCCAACCTAATAAATATTTTTTGGTAATTTTCCACAAACTTTCAGTTTCTATGGATTATAAAACAATAAAAGGGTATTACAAAACATAACTTTTATGTATAAAGTTTCATTTCCTGTGAAGTGAATTGTTGTATTTCCGCCTGAAACAGTGTTCTAGAATTTTTTGTAAGATAACTTCTTATTAATGTATTGTTATGCCTGATTCGAAGTAACTGCAGGAGAGCTCCTTTAACAAATGGTGAACATTTCATGGTAGGAATTATCTTTATAATTGTGGAATTCCCTTATGACAACCAAATTCTGCAGAAATAACATTTATTGTTCTTGAGGCCAGCTAGTCATATTCTTGCTCCATCGGTTATCCCTTATTATTGCATCATGACCTGCTCCTCCATTTCTGTTCTTTTATAACATCTATTGTGTTTTTCACTTTAGTCTTCTCGTTCATCCAAGTTAATCTTTCCTATCTCTGAAAAATATGCTAACAATATAATTTCCATTAGTATCTGAGAACGGATTAGTTTATTTTCCACTGGTTTTGTCCCTTTCCAGGCCTCACAACAGCACGTCACAGCTGAGAATTTCTCTATCGAAGCCATTTAAATTTTCTTACATTATCTCTGCTGCTTCTGATACCAGGACAATGTCATCTGCAAAGCTTAAATGGTTAATGTTTTCTCAGTATATCTTTACCCCTTTGTTTTCTCGATCTAGCTTTCTGAAAATTCTTTCATGGCATGCTGTAAATAATTTTGGAGAAACTCTATCTCCTTGAATCAGACTTTTGTCAGTTTATTTTCTTCTGAGTATTTTATGTAACTTAACTGTAGCAGTTCCCTCTTTCCATATGCATTCTAGCAGTGTTTTACAATGTTGTCGTTTACTCCTCGTTGCCGCAGTGAATTTATATTTATTGTGTGCTCCACTGAGCCAAAAACTTTTTTGTAATAAAAAGAAAAACTAAGCACAATGGTTTATTATATGCTGTAGTTTTCTCAAATAGCTGATTCATTGTGTATAGATGATTAGTGGTCGAATACCCGCTTCGAAATTCTGCCTGCTCACGAGATTAGTTTTCTTCCAAATTTGTTGTTATTCTCTTTGTAGGGACTTTGGTGAAGAGTTTGTAAACAGCTGATATAAGCTAATAGGTCGATAGTTACTAAATTCTTGTGAATTGCTCATCTCGTAAAGCAAAATAACTATTGCATAAAACCATGTTTTAGAAATTTTATTTTTATTAATACATTGAGTAATTCTATGGTCGACAAGGAAGAAAGGTTGTTGGTTCCTTGAAAGCAGTGATAAGAAACAGGGAAGTGAACATGGAAGTGAAAAAGTTACTACATGACAGTATTGTGATACCAACTCTAACGTATGGAAGTGAAGCTTAGACCTTAATGGAGGGACGGAAGTCAAGAGTGAGAGCAGGGGAACTGAGTTACTTGAGAGGATAATGGAAGTGAAGGAGCCTTGTGGTGTGGATGTGGATGTAATTGGAAGCGTTAGGAAAAACACATTGAGGTGGTTTGGCCATGTGGAGAGGATGGAGATTGGGAGGCTGACGAGAAGAGTATATGTGAGTGAGGTGGAGGGGGGGGGGGAATTGGGAGAGTGAGGCCAAGGATGAGATGGAGGGATGGAGTGGAGAGGTATATGCGAGAGGGGTGTGTGAGCTGGGAGCAGGGCAGTGAAATGGCGGAGGACAGGAAGACATGGAGGCGACATGTTTGTGGCCACCCTTTACGGGATTAAGGCGTCTGGCAATAGATAGATAGATAGAGTGATAGATAGACTCGGTTTTGAAATTCTATTCCTGCATCCTGCAGTAGGTCTGCTACTATTCCATCTTCTGGGGCCTTTGCTCTTTTCATAATTTTAAGAAAAATGTTTACCTCATCTGTTGTTACCGCATGCTCTTTGTTGAAATTCTTCAGCTCTTTTCGTTGTTGGCCCTCTACATTTAATTACTTTACCATTTTTGTCTTTTACTGATCTAATTCGTACCTTTCGTAGTGCCACTTTGCGTCGGGCCTGCCTCAGACGTTTTCCTATTTTGGTGGGTTCTTTGTTCTGATCCATGTTTCTCTTTAGTTTTTCTTCTATCTGTCTTGTTGATAAGCTTACTTAATTGTTTTTATTTTTTTTTCGTGTTGCTTTGTTTTCACTTTCATCTCCTTTCTCCTTTTTCATGAACTCGAGAATCATTTCTGTATACTCGTTAGCTTTGGTTGTTTTAGCTTTCCCTACGATCCCTGTTGATTCCTTTAACACTTTTGTTAGTCTATCATTCATTCCATCAATGTCACACTCAGCGTACCTTAGAGCCTGAAATCTGTTCTTTATTTCTTAATGAAAGAAAACTTTGTTTTTGCTTGTTTCTATTTGGCGCCGCGTATCTTTTTTTTTTTTTTTTACTTTGTTTAATCAGCTTTTATTTCACTTCTGAAATTGAATCTGGCAGTGCAACCCACAGTTCTATGGTCACTTCTTACATTTACTTTGTTGGTGACTGTGACATGAGTGTTCGTACAGTTTTATCTACTAAAAAAAGGCGATTTCATTCTTTCTTTCTCCATTTTTGCCTCTGCTGGTTCATTTTTTCCCCAGGTCTTTTATGGAAGAATATTTTTACTTTTTCGGATGTTATACATTTCAGCAAAATATACTACAATTTCAACTCTATCATTACTTTCTCTTACTCTGAATTTCTCTATACATACTACTCCCATTTTTCTATTTGCCAACCTTTGCATTGAAATCTCGTGGTAGTACACACACACACACACACACACACACACACACACACACACACACACACACACATATATATATATATATATATATATATATATATATATATATATATATATATATCTGGAGGCTCTGTGGTACAGTGGTACAGTGTGCATTTCACACACTGGTGAGTGCGGGTTCGCCTCCCGCCAGGGTTGTAAAAACTTTGGGATGCGTTCACCAAGCCACTTGCTACTTTGGCGGACACAAGGGGTGCTGTGGTTGAACCAGTGTCACATACTAGTATGCTTGCAACCAGTCGGCTTAAGAAGGGCCGATTACACTTGGTTCACAGACTACACACACATTCAAAGCCTCTACAACACTACAATCACACTCACAAGCACTTCTCACCCTACATACAGTCTCTACCAGACAGCCTAAGCCACTAGGTAGAGACACATTGGCTGTATTGTCCCTGCTTCAGCAGGGATAGGCCGGTCCTGGAGTGGACCTCAACGGCAGATTATATATATATATATATATATATATATATATATATATATATATATATATAAATATATATATATATATATATATATATATATATATATATATATATATATATATATATATATATATATATATATATATATATATATATATATATACATAATCATCTTGTGTATGAATATACATGCAAACTAGAGAACTGTGAGTTTCTCCCCTCTTCATACACATGATATTCAACCAACAAGCTTAGCCGACTAATAAACACTTCATCTGCAGAATGGTACCCTAAAACACACACAAGACATTGCCACAATACCTCTCTGACCAGACAAGTGATGGAAGAGAACAGACACACAAGTCTTCGGGTGGGATTCAGACGTCTACATATATTGGAAGCCTTCCTTATCAAAGATATTCCATCATCTCAATGTGTTCCTCTCCATACGAAGACTGGGGTGGAGTGATGACATTCCACATATTCCTTCGACTCCCACTGTTATATTGCTCCCTGGCATAATCTCACCCTCACCTCATTTCCTATTCGTTATTATTTACCAGATTTTCTGATCCACAAAAAGTACCTATACCCAAACATTGTGCCCTTACTCTCAGTACGTAGTGTACGACCTTCGCATATACAAAATAACCTTCTCTACGTTTTTACTAATGCCTTTTGGCAGCAGTATGTTAGCAGTAAACCTGGAGCAGAAGTCTGTCATTAGGAAAGTTGAAAGCATTTGGAAGAACATAAATGCAAATGTTGCTATAATATATATATATATATATATATATATATATATATATATATATATATATATATATATGGAGCCTCTGTGGTGCAGTGGTAGAGTGTGCGTTTCTTACACGGGTGAGCCAGGGTTCGAGCCCCACCAGGGTAATAAACCTTGGGAGTGTTCACTCGGCCACGTACTGCATTGGCGGACACAAGGGGTGCTGTGGTTGAACCAGTGTCGCTTACTATAAAGTATGTTTGCACCCAGTCAGCTTGCGCGGGCCGATTACACTTGGTTCACAGACTACACACACATCCAAAGCCACTTCAACACTACAGTCATACTTAGAAGCACTTCTCACCCTACAGACAGTCTCTACCTGGCAGCCTAAGCCACTTGGTAGAGATACATTGGCTGTATCGTCCCGACTTCGGTCGGGATAGGCCGGTCCTGGAGTGGATTCTCAAACGGCTGATGATATATATATATATATATATATATATATATATATATGTATACTGTATATATGTACTGTATACTGTATATATCGTCAGCCATTACATGTCCATTGCTGAACAAAGGCCTCCCCCAACCTTCTCCACGAATTCCTTGACTGAGCCAATCTTTGCCACGTTTTCCCTGCAAATTTCTCTATCTCATCCCTCCACCTCCTGTCTGGCCTTTTTCTGCTATGCTTACAATCTCTTGGTGTCCTGTCAGTCAACCTCTTGCTCCATCGATTATCCCTTATTCTTGTTACATGGCCTGCCCACCTTCATTTCTGTTCTTTTATAACTTCTATAATATCTTCGACTTTAGTCTGCTCTCGCACCCAAGTTGATCTTTTCCTATCTCTTAAAGATATTCCCAACACTGACCTTTCCATTGCTCTCTGAGAACGAATTAGTTTATTTTCCATCGATTTTGGCAGTTTCCAAATCTCACAACCATACGTCATAGATGGAAATATACATTCGTTATATACTTTTCGTTTCATACAAACTGGCAAGCTGCTTTTCATAATGTCCCCATGTTTACCGAAAGCTTTCCATCCAACTGTAATGCGTCTTTTTATTTCGCTATCATTATCTTTCGTTAATTTTGGTATTTGTCCCAGGTAATTGTATTCCTCGACTTCTTCAAGAATTTCTCCACTTAATCTGATGACGCTCTTTGGTGTATGAGGATTAAACATTACTTTAGTTTTACTCCGGTTCATCTTTAGCCCTACTTTGAGACTTTCACTGTTCAGGTCATTTAACATTTTTTGCATTGTCTCTGCTGTTTCTGTGATTAGGGCAATGTCATCTGCAAATCTGAAATGGTTTCGCTTTTCTCCATCTATGTTCACTCCTTTGTTTTCCCAGTCTAGCTTTCTGAAAATACTTTCTAGGCATGATGTAAATAACTTTGGTGAAATTGTATTTCCCTGACTCACCCCCTTCTCAATCTTAATTTTATCTAAGTTCTTACGTATTTTAACAGTAGCATTGCCCTCTTTATATATATATTTTCGAGCAGTTTTACAATGTTCTCATTCACTCCTTGTACTCGCAATGAATTTATAATTGCTATGTGCTCTACTGAGTCGAAAGCCTTTTCATAATCAACAAAACCTAAGCACAGTGGTTTATTATATTCTGTATTTGTCTTAATTAGCTGATTCATTGTGTGTAGATGATCAGTAGTCCAGTACCCGCTTCGAAATCCTGCCTGTTCACGAGGTTGGTTTTCCTCCAAATTTATAGTCATTCTGTTTGTAAGGACTTTGGTGAAGAGTTTGCAAATGACTGATAGCAACCTAATGGGTAGATAGTTACTAAGGTCTTTTGAGTCATTTTTTTTTTTGTAAAGGAAAATAACTTTTGCATTACACCATGTTTTGCGAATTTTCTTCCTTTTTATACATTGAGTAAATAAGTGAGCAAGACTAGTTTGTACTTCTACTCCTGCATCCAACAGTAAATCTGCTACTATTCCATCTTCTCCTGGAGCTTTCCCTCTTTTCATATTTTTGAGAGAATTATTTACTTTATCTGGTGTTACCTCAGGTATTTCACTTGTGTCAACTGAAAAGTTAGCTCTTAGTACTACTGTCTTTGATGCATACAGTTCTTTGTAAAATTCTTGGACTCTCTTCAACATCTTGCCTCTGCATTTAATGGTTTCACCGTTTTTGTCTTTTAGTGATGTAATTTGTTGCTTTCCAAGTGCCATTTTACCTCGGGCCTGCTTCAGACTTTTTTCCTTTTTTGATGGTTTCTTTGATTTGATCCATACTTCTCTTTCTTTTTTCTTCTCTTTGTCTTTTGTTGATAAGCTTATTTAATTCCGCTTGTTCTATTTCATCATCCATTGTTTTTTCTTTATATCCTTTCTTTTTTCATAAGCTCAAGTATCATTTTTGAATACTTCTTGGTTTTGGTTTTATTAGGTTTTCCTACTACCTCCGCTGATTCTTTTAGCACTTTTGTTAGTCTGTCATTCAGCTCATCAATGTCACATTCAGCATTACTGAGAGCCTGAAATCTGTTCTTTATTTCCAACTGAAAGACTGCTTTGTTTTCATTTACTTTTATTGAGCATATCTTTTTATCTTTAGTCATCTTCTTTCTTTCACTTTTGAAACTGACTCTTGCTGTGCAACCCACCATTCTATGGTCACTTCCGATATTTACTTTGCTGATAACCGTGACATTTGTGATCGTGTTATTCTTATTTGCTATAATGAAGTCGATTTCATTCTTTGTTTCTCCATTTGGGCTTCTCCAGGTCCACTTTCTCCCTGTTCTTTTGTGAAAGAATGTGTTCATTATTCTCATGTTAAACATTTCTGCAAAGTTTACCGGCATTCCTTCTCTTTCGTTCCTTCCTCCCACTCCCAATTTTCCCATACATACTTCTCCATTTTTTGATTTCCCAACTTTCCATTGAAGTCTCCCATGAGTATAGTGTAGGTGGTCTTTTCCTCTTCCATAATCTGGGAGATATCATTATAGAATGTTACAATTTCTTCATCTGAGCTCAGAGAATTTGGTGCATATATATATATATATATATATATATATATATATATATATATATATATATATATATATATATATTATCATCAGCCGTTTGATTATCCACTGCAGGACCGGCCTATCCCGACCGAAGTCGGGACGATACAGCCAATGTATCATCTCCAAGTGGCTTAGGCTGTTTGGTAGAGATTGGATGCAGGGTGAGAAGTGCTTGTAAGTGTAATTGTAGTATTGTAGTGGTGTTGGATGTGTGTGTAGTCTGTGAACCAAGTGTAATCGGCCCACACAAGCTGACTGGATGCAAGCATACTTTATAGTAAGCGACACTGGTTCAACCACAGCACCCCTTGTGTTCGCCAATGCAGTATGTGGCCGGGTGAACACTCCCAAACTTTATTACCCTGGCAGGGCGCGAACCCTGGCTCACCCGTGTACGAAACGCACACTCTACCACTGTACCATAGAGGCTCCATATATATATATATATATATATATATATATATATATATATATATATATATATATATATAGAGAGAGAGAGAGAGAGAGAGAGAGAGAGAGAGAGAGATTAGGGGGTTTCATGATCATAAGGTGATTTTTTAAAACTGGACTTGGACAAATGCACACACATTTATTTGTTTCTGTTTAGAAAGAAAGGTAAACAGACGAAGTCTCCTCTTATCAGAATAAAAATAAGTCACCTACAGACGGTGTCTTGTTTTACACTAATGGCTTATGAAGGTAACTACGAAATCAACACATGAAAATGTAGATATTTTCTGACAAAACGACTACGACTTGATTCTAGGACAATACCCCGCGGAGGATAGTATCCCCCCATGCACAATATCCTCTGAGAACAAAATTCCCCCACACAATATCCCCTCATGCGCAGTATCTCCCGAGAACAAAAATCCCCCTGGACAATACCTATATGCATATACCTGTACAGATACAGGTTGTCCCGGGAGTTAATGTGAAATTTTTGGGAAATGGTAGATGAGGGAATTCTCGGCCAAAAATGTTAAATGAGCATTTGTCCAAATCTCAACCGTTACGGAGCTACAGTTACTGATGACCTTATAGGCGAAATATGAAGGAAACCATTTTCGCCCATAAGGTCATCAGTAGTTGTAGCTCCGTAACGGTTGAGATTAGGACACTTGTTCATTTAACATTTTTTGCTTAGAATTCCCTCATCTATCATTTTCCAAAGTCCTCGCCTTATCTCCCAGGACACTCTGTATATATGTATATTAATGTATACTCGTATGTTTACATTTATGTACAGTATATACACATATACATATTTGTATACCTAACATAACCTAACCTATCTATATGAGCTGCGATTTGTATCAAGTAGGGGCATGGAGCTAGAGTACAGAAAAGTGGTGTAGGCCTATTATTTGTCCTCGGGGAATACTGTGCAAGGGGAGATATTGTTCAGGGGTATTTTGTCCTTAGGGGATATTGTGTATGGAGGGACATTGTCCAGGGGGATTTTGTCCTCGGGGAATACTGTGCAAGGGGAGATATTGTTCAGGGGTATTTTGTCCTTAGGGGATATTGGATATGGGGGGACATTGTCCAGGGGGATTTTTTCCTCGGGGAATATTAAGTTGTGCATGGGGGAATATCGTCTAGAGGGATTTTGCCCTTGGGGGATATTGTGCATGGGAGATATTGTCCTCTGGGGGATATTGTCCTGACACCCCAAGACTTTCAGCAGGACACATAATTAGACATTTACAGACTTCCGCAGTTGAGGAACCTCTTTCCTGTGATTGGCGATGACTTGGAGGGCCAGCTCTCTCTCCCCTTCACTCCTTGTGAGCTTCTCATTAAAGTCAGTTGCCAGCTTCACTCCACGTTCAGCACAGTTGTTGACTACACTAACTGCCATGACCCGGCCCCGGTGCTCCCTGATGTCCTGGAGCTCTCTGGGAACTTCCATCTTCAAACACATGAAGTTTTGTATTTGGATTGTGACAAAATCAGCAATCTTCAAGTCAGTGGAGTCTCGCAACACTCAGGGATCCACTTTCCTCATCCTCACCTTTTGAGGAGGATTCTGGAGAAGGATGAGGAGCATCTTACCTTTTTTGTCTTCAGGCACGAGGTTCAAGAAAGCCAAAGCCGGCGAGATCCTCACTCAGGTACCAGCCATGGTTCTGAAGTTTTTTGAGCAGTGTGCCACCCACTTCCTCGTCGACCTGGTTCTTGTAGTTCTATAGTGTCTTGAGCAGAGCCAAACGATTTGCAGATGCATCAGTTCCAACTGGCGTCGAGTACCAAGCTCAAAGGTACACCTTGATGAGAAGATTTTTATCTGCTTCATGGCTCGTTCCTCGTGAGGAGTGAGAGGGAATTGGTCCAGGAACAGGTAAATCATCAGTGAATAGATCCCCCGCCCCATCCAGCTTCTGGACAGTGAAATCCACCGTCGGAGCACTTCCTCATTTTGGAGAGTGGATAATCCAGGAAGTAGAGTGCAAATTCGAGGTATTCCCTGTAGTCGTTGTGGTCATAGTCCTTCTGGAGTTTGCCGACAATGAAGAAAGCTAGCTCGTCTCAGTGCTCCGAGATCCACTGATCTAAGGGTCATGGATCGGAATGATCGGCGTGAGCTTCATACAGTTCGAAAACCTGCTGATCAGTGATATTCCAGTGATCCTTGAACTGGCCAAACAGGGGAATTTCCAGGCCAGAGGAGAAAAATGTGTCAAAAACCCCATTCAAAACCTCATGGATGTGGTGGTGGCACGCCATAAGGAGAAGCGGTTTTCCAATGGTGTTCTGGAAGATGGTGCAAGCCTTCCTGTAATATCAAAGCAGAGGCTGGCCACCAAGTCATCTACTTGCAACCACTAATTTTATATACAGTATATATATATATATATATATATATATATATATATATATATATATATATATGAGCCTCTGTGGTAAAGTGTACGTTTTCGTACACTGAGTAACGAGGGTTCATGCCCCACCAGGGTAATAAACTTTGGGAGTGTTCTTCCAGCCATGTACTGCTTTGGCGGACATAGGGGGTGCTGTGGTTGAACCAATGTCCCGTACTATAAAGTATGCTTGCACCCAGTCGGTTTGTGCGGGCCGATTACACTTGGTTCACACACGACACACACATCCAGAGCCACTCCAACACTACAATTACACTTACAAGCACTTCTCACCCTACATACACTCTCTACCAGACAGCCTAAGCCACTAGGTAGAGATACATAGGCTGTATCGTCCTCACTTAAGTTGGGATATGCTAGTCCTGCAGTGGACACCCAAATGGCTGATGATGATGATGATGATGATGATGATGATTTTATATATACAGTATATATATATATATATATATATATATATATATATATATATATATATATATATATATATATATATATAAACCCCTAAAGTACTAGCAGGATCGATTGATCCTTTTTCAGGATTATGCAAGATGCCGAATGTGATCGATAGTGGAGCCGTTGCAAAAAAACTGCGGACGCTAGGCTTCGGCCCAATTGTGACGTATATCGATGCAAAGCAATGAGAACTAAGTCCTAAGTAGGGATGGGGAAGCATCTGGGCCTCAACCCATAGTGGGGGGGGGGTGATTCCCCCACCTCCCTCTCACCACCTTCCTCTACCCCAGTACCTACGTTCCCTTTTCCCCTCCCTCAACTCT
Organism: Coenobita brevimanus; assembly: GCF_032717465.1. Taxonomy (NCBI): domain Eukaryota; kingdom Metazoa; phylum Arthropoda; class Malacostraca; order Decapoda; family Coenobitidae; genus Coenobita; species Coenobita brevimanus. The sequence goes on along the minus strand of NC_137015.1, from coordinate 17,153,504 downwards.
GACTTCCTCCTGCTCCCTCCCTTCCCCTTCCCCACCGTCCTTCATCACGCCACCGTGGTTCCCCCCTTTTCCCCCCTCCCTGTCTCCCTAGAGGGTTATATCCCCCCTACCTACCCTCCACACCATTGTACTCCCTCTCTACCTGTCCTCTTTGTCTTGTTGTGTCTGTCTCCTCTATACCCCCGTACCACCCCTCCAGGCCTCCCCCTACCCCACCCCCACCCCCATCCCTGTAGTATGCCATTCGCTTACCTCTCCCCTCCCCCGCCTAGAGTATTATACGTCATTGTTACTATTCAAGTCACGTGTTTTCATTCCGTACCTGATTATTGTTTGTGTAATTGTACACCAATGCAGGAATCATAGAATGTATGTTTTTTCATGGTTTTCTTTATGAATTTCTATGCTTTGTGCATTTTTTTGGGGGGACTGGGGAAAGCATGTTACTGGCACAATTATATACCTGCCAAAGGTGGGGAGGGGAGAAGTGTTGGGGGGAAGGGTGTTGGGAGTGAGTGAAGAACACCAACATAATTATTGTGCATGTTATTGTTAAAAAAAAAAAAAAAAAAAGAGCTAGAACATTCTGAAGGGTGCAGGTAGGGTGGAGGGGGGGGGTAGCTCTATCATTTTTTATTCCTCTTGAAATTCTTACAACTACTTGAATTGACAACTCTGAGGGGAGGGGAGGGGAGAGGAGGGGGGAGGGGGGAGGGGAGAGAGTGTTGGAGTGTGTGAGTAACACCAAGAAAAAGATTATGCATGCTTTTGCTCTCTCTCTCTCTCTCTCTCTCTCTCTCTCTCTCTCTCTCTCTTTTAATCTGGACAGCTACACAGCTATGAGGGAAGGGGCCAGGGGGAGGGAAGATGGGGAAGGGATAAGTGTTGGAGGGGAAGGGTGTTGGGAGTGAGTGAGAAATACTGATATAATTATTGTGCATGCTGCTGTTTGAAAAATAAAATGAGATGGAAAATTCTGAAGGGTTGCGGTAGGGAAGGAGGTGGGGTGGGGGGTAGGGTGGAGGGGAGGAAGAGAAGGGAGTGATGGGAGTGGGTGACGAAGGTCATGGGAAGGGAGGAATTAGGGAGGTATGGGGTGGGAGTGCATTGGAAACTGGAGTCGCCTTGCCTGGAAGGGTAACTTTTAAAAACTTTGATGGGCTATAGTTCATGAACCGGTCGGTCTAAAATGCTCTGGTTTGCTGCATAAGGTGTGTAAATTCAAGCTCTAAACCTTGGGCATAAAACTTTTTACTTCTGTAAGAGTCAAAAATTTGGCTCCATATACAGGTTTGCAGGGAAGTTCGGTTGATCAAATTGCGTATCCTAGGGGTTAATGCAAGGAAGAAGGTACCAAAGGCCAGGAGCCCAGAAACCGTCCCTTCCAAGGAAAAGAAAAAAAAATACAAGAGAGAGTCAAATTCAAGATCTGGTCATCTCGAGATGCCTGGACACACTGCATTTGAAAAACTGAAGATCATAGGAAGTAGCAAATACAGAAGGAGACAGTTGCAGAGTTGACCTGTTGCATAAATGAAGGAGTGGGAGCAACAATTAACTCTTGAATTGGAGAGTTGGACAGAAAAAGGAAGAGAGTTTGTTGCTAGACAGGTACTATGCGCCTGTGGGAGATGCAAGCAGACAGTTCAAAGGAACTGTGACCATAGAAGTAGCGATAGAAATGAGGTAAAGATGCAACAGTGCAGCGAAGAGACAGAGGTTGAATGGAGCCAATGGTTTCATTTACTCGGGACTTATCTTGGAGAGATCATATTGCATCTCCTGTAAAATCTGCTTCCAAGAGATTGGGTGTGCTAAGCCGACTCCGCTCTTTCTTTACCCCTGCACAATTGTTGACTCTATACAGGGGTTTTATCCGCCCCTGTGTGGAGTACAACTCTCATGTGTGGGGAGGCTCCCCACATACAGCTCTTCTCAATAGGGTGGAGTCAAAGGCTTTTCGTCTCTTTAATTCTCCTCCTCTTACTGACTCCCTTCAACCTCTGTCTCTTCGCCGCACTGTTGCATCTTTATCTCTTTTATATCGCTACTATAATGATCACTGCTCCTCTGAACTGTCTGCTTGCATTCCTCCACCTCTACGACGGGCGCGTAGCACCCGTCTGGCAGCAAACTCTCATCCTTTTTCTGTCCAACTCTCTAATGCAAGAGTTAACCGTTACTCCCAGTCTTTCATTTATGCAACAGGTCAGCTCTGGAACTGTCTCCCTCTGTCTGTATTTCCTGTTGCCTATGATCTCCAGTCTTTCAAATGCAGTGTGTCCAGGCATCTCAAAATGATTGGATCTTGAATTTGGCTCTATATTGTATTTTGTTTTTCTCTTGGAGGGAACTGTTACTGCGGGCTCATGGCCTTTGGTTCCTTCTTCCTCGCATAAAAAAAAAAAAAAAAAAGGAGGAGAGTTAACTCGCTGCGTCCTGGCAGTTTTTCAACAATGACCCCCCCCCCCAGTCCTGACCAATTTTGGATTTTTTTTGGGTTCAAACCTCCGCTTTTTATGGGAAACAATGGCAAATCACAAAAAAGGCATGGAGGTAGTTGGCATTGAGGACTGTGATGTCTAGCAGGTGGGAAAAAAAGCTTTTTCTACCACTTCAACGTGGTCCTGGCACACTCCACACTGGAAATCGTGGAGTCAGACTGGTCAACCTGCCTTGAGTTGACATTGTAGTCAATTACTGACTCTGGTTTCCAAATGTTGTGCCTCCTCTTGCTGCGGTAATCCACGGAGTTGGTGCGGTGTATCAGGGGGCGGTGTACCATCAACAGGAGGTAAACTTCCTTGTTGTGGTTCCATATGGTGGCAAGGATGTTATTTGCTTTGAAAAAAAAAAAAAAAAACTCATTCTAGTCGAGTTTCCTCCCAACCTTGACAAAATGCCGGCGTTTTTTTTTCACAGTGTCACAGACTCCAGTGTCATGAAAGTGGAGGTACCGAGTGAGAAGGGAGCTAGTGTACCAGTTGTCTAGTTACAAGATGTGACCACGATGAAGGTACTCCTCTATCATGGTCTTCACCATGGCCCCTGAGTGTCCAATACTTCAATCTTCTGTTATGTCTGTCTGTGCGCCGGTGTACGAGACTATGTCTTGCATGTAACCAGTTTTACATACATAACGAAGATCTTGACCCAAAACAGAGTCTCTTGCTGGATATATACTGCCGAAAAGAAATATTGCCTCTCCACAACACGAGACTCTCATCTATGACAAGGTCTCAAAGGTCAGAAGGATGAGTGAAACTTTTCCCGCGGGTGATCAAAAATCATCCTTATTCTCCTCATTCCATCAGTGTTATTAGCATCTGCCGGGTCATTGGCATCATAAAAGTGGAGGCAGCTCAGAATTTGCTGAAATCTATTCCAACCCATTACCCTCCCAAAGAAAGCTGTGTTTATCATAGAGTCCATAGACCAATATACCGGAATTTGTTGTTTCCTCACAATACCCATCAAGAGAACCAGGGCAAAAAATATGAACATCACACCTGTCATGACTGGTTAGTCATACTGATGGGAGTGCCTGCTGGTTGTACCTTCACGCTCATTTTGGCGGTGCTGGCTGCCAGTGAACGTGTTTTTTTGGTCCACTATCTGCTCCACAAACTCCTCACTGAAGTATTGGTAGAAATCCACCCTGGTGGAGCCTGCATGGAGGCCAGGTGCGGTAGGCTACAGCCAGACCACCACTCCTCTGTGAACTGTTGAATGATGAGGGTGAAATCTCTCCCATCTTCCCAGTCCCACAACACACCGCCGTCTCCAGCCTCATCCCCATTGTCGCCTTCATCAGGGCAGGTAGGACAGGGTGGTGGGGGAGGTTGGGGAGGTGGAGAGTGGCGCCCTTCCCCACTCACACTTCTCTTCCCTCTCCCTTTTCCCCTTCTCCTTTCTCTTCCCTTTTCTTCCTTCCTTTCCCCACATCATGGGGATGTGGGGAGGAAGTGCAGGAAGTTTCCAGAGTGAAAGAGGTGCTGGGGAGCGGCTGCTCCCCAGGTTCACCACGTGCTTGCCCTGGAGCTGGCTCCTCACCATCACCACCACTTTCTCTTTCACGCCCACCCCATCACTCGAGCCTTCCCCAGGCAAAGCAATCCCTCCATACCTTATTCTCCTCTTCGCTGCCCCTTGAGCTCTCGGTGGCAAAATCCTTTCCCTCCCCAACCACGAGGGAACACCCCGACCTACTGCTCCATCCTCGTCCTCGTCCTCATCAGACCCTTCCTCTACGGGCTGGAGAGAGGTGTGTGCACGTGGCTGGAGTCCAGGCAGTGTAGACTGTAGCACCAGTCGAGCAGGGCAGTACTCCCGAGGTGGATGGAAAGCTGATAAGAGGGAGAGCTGGAGCTCCAGCTTCATTAGCCATCAGGACTAGTTCTGGCAATCCCCCTTTGCTGAACTTTTTCAGTGTCTGAGTAACACAGAGAGTAGGCCAGCATGCTCTCCAATACAAGATACTCCAACTATCAATACAAAACTTACATGCACAGTACACACTACACATCCTTTTCCAAAATTCAAAAAAGTATTCATGACGGCAAAATACATAGCCTCAGAGTCCCCGGAGGGGGGGACCAAAAAGGTCCCCATCTTCCACCCATCTCCCGGTGACGACTCGAGCTGCCTGGAACCACTGTCTGGCTTACTTCTTCATTTCTGCAACATTCGTGGCCTTTCTTCCAACTTTCGCTCTCTTCAGCACCACCTCTCCTCCCCTAAACCTCACCTTCTTTTCCTAGCTGAGACTCAACTGTCTGAGGCAACTGACAGCAAACCCGTTTCTGTATCCTCCTACTTTCTTTATACTCATTTCAAAGCCAAAGGTGGCTGTTGTGTATATATAAGCAACGACTTATCTTGCTCTCATGTTCCTGAACTAGATTCTTCTGAATTCTCTACAGTCTGATTTCGGCTTTCCTGTCATTCTCTGACTAAATATGTCTGTGTTGTTTACTTATCTCCTAATTCTACTATCAAAAATTCTCTGACAGTCTTACTTCTACGATGGAACACATTCTATCCATTTCTCCTTTCTCTGAAATCTCCATTCCAGGAGATTTCAATGTTCACCACCACCTTTGGCTCTCCTATCCTTTCACTGATCCACCTGGTGAACAAGCCTACACCTTTTCTATCCTTAATGACCCAGAGCAGCTCGTACAGCACCCTACCCATAACCCTGACTGCCTTGGAGAGAGCTTTAACATACTTTACCTCTTCCTTACAACTAATCCTTCTGCTTACACTGTTAATCTTTTCTCTCCGTTGGGCTCCTCCAATCACAACCTAATCACCTTAACCAGTCCTATCGCTCCGGTATGGCCTGTGGACCCTCCAAAGAAACGTCGTCTGTGGCACTTTGGAGCTGCAGATTGGGAGACCCTCAGGCAGTACTTCTTTGATTTTCCATGGATTGATTATTGCTTCCATGGCCGGGAGCCATCTGCGTGTGTCTTGCACATTACGGAGGTTATTCTCTCAGGCCCGGAAGCATACATTCCTTTCTCATATCCTTTGACTAATGCAAGAAAGCCTTGGTTTAATCACGCTTGTTATAATGCTGTCTGCAACAAGGAGAGGGCCTATAAAAGGTATCCAGAATTGTGGTAAGTATGTTCTTCGCTCTGCTAAAAATAATTTCATCCGTACTAAATGCTCTCAACTCTCCAACTCGAATTCTTCCTGCTCCTTCTGGCATCTTGCCAAAAACCTTTCTAACAACTTTACCTCATCATCCTTTCCTCCTTTTTTCTACTCTGATGGCTTCTACTGATAAAGCAGATCTCTTCGCCCAAACTTTCTCCTCCAATTCCACCTTAGACGATTCTAGTGCTGTTCCTCCATCACTTCCCCCCTCTGACTTCCTCATGGCTGACATTAAAATTTCTTCAGCTGATCTCTTTTCTCCATCACAGGCCTCAATACTAATAAGGCATATGGGCCTGATGGAGTCCCCCCTGTTGTTCTCAAGAACTGTGCTTGTGTTTACACCCTGCCTAGGCAAACTCTTTCGCCTTTGTCTATCAACTTGTACCTTTCCTTCTTGCTGGAAGTTTGCTCTCATTCAGCCAATCCCAAAGAAGGGTGACTCTTCCCAACCCTCTAACTATCGACCAATTGCTTTAACATCCTGTAACTCAAAAGTTTTCGAATCAATTCTTAAAAGAGTATTTTAAGCATCTGTCCTATTACAACCTTCTTTCCGATCGTCAGTATGGGTTCCGTCAGGGACACTCCACTGGCGATCTTCTCACCTACCTTTCAGACTCTTGGTCATCCTCCTTTCGGGACTTTGGCGATAGCTTTGCCATTGCACTTGACATCTCAATGGCTTTCGATCGAGTCTGGCATAAATCTTTAATTTCCAAACTGTCCTCTTACGGTTTCTATCCTTCTATCTGTGCCTTCATCTCTAGCTTCCTTTCTGGTCATTCTATAGCCACTGTTGTAGACGGTCATCGTTCTTTTAGATCTATCAACAGTGGGGTTCCTCAGGGCTCTGTCCTATCACCAACTCCCTTCCTTTTATTTATCAGTGACCTTCTAAGCTGTACATCTGACCCTATTCACTCATACGCTGATGACTCCACCCTTCACCTTTCCATTCGGTTCCTGCAACGCCCATCTCAGCAGGTACTTCAACAAACAAAGGATGAGGCTATGACACACCTAATGTCTGACTTGGCTCGTATCTCTGACTGGGGTAAAAATAATTTTGTTGTTTTTCTCCAACATGCTTGGGGTTTCATTTACTCGGGAGTTATCTTGGAAAGATCATATTAATTCTCTTGTAAAATCTGCTTCCAAGAGATTGGGTGTGCTAAGCCGACTCTGTTCCTTCTTTACCCCTGCACAACTGTTGTCTCTATACACGGGTTTCAAACGCCCCTGTATGGAGAACAACTCTCATATGTGGTGAGGCTCTCCACATACAGCTCTTCTCAATAGGGTGGAGTCAAAAGCTTTTCGTCTCATTAACTCTCCTCCTCTTACTAACTCCCTTCAACCTCTGTTTCTTCCTCCAGCGTCATGTAATCCTTGTCGACCACATCATCATCGATTGGGGAATCGCTGTCGCCTGTGAAGGCATCAAGGGCGGCTTGAACTTCGTCGTGGGAGAGACCACGGTGCGCCATGTCTTCACTGGGTCACTGCAAAAAAATGAGTGACTGAGACAATGGTGCATGGGGGTCAAACGGGGTCAGGGAGTGTCTCCACCTGGCGGCAGGTTGAGGAAGGTCTCCCGCATATCTGTCTGTATATCTATTGCCAGATGCCTTAATCCCTTATACGGGGTGACCATAAACAAATCGACTCCACGTCACTCTGTCCCCAGCCATTTCACTGCTCTGCTCCCAATTCATCCCCCCTCTCTCATATACCTCTCCACTCCAACTCTCCATCTCATCCTTGGCCTACCCCTCCCTCTCTCCCCCTCCACTTCACTCACATACACTCTCCTCGTCAGTTTCTCACTCTCCATTCTCTCCACATGGCCAAACCACCTCAATATGTTTCTCCTGACGCTCCCTATCACATCCACATCCACACCACAATGCTCTTTCACATCCTCATTTGTCAGTCTGTCTCTCCATGTGACTCCACATGCTCCTCTCAAATAACTCATTTCCACTGATCTCACTCTTGATTTGTGTCCCTTCAACAATGTCCAAGCTTCACTTCCATATGTTAGAGTTGGTATCACAATACTGTCATGTAATAACTTTTTGACTTCCATGCCCACTTCCCTGTTTCTTATCACTGCCTTCAAGGAACCAGCAACCTTTCTTCCTTGTTGTACCCTTTCAAGCACTTCACTCTCCAAACTTCCATCCTTATTCATCACACTCCCCAAGTACTTAAACGTACTCATATTTTCCATGTCCTCCTCATCCAACCTCACTGTACATTCACTGACTTCACCTCTCTCAAAGACCATAACTTTACCCTTCCGTACATTCACCTTTAGATTCTGTTTCTTACACACTCTCCCAAACTCATCCATCAAGCCTTGCAACTGCTCTTCGTCTTCACTTAACAACACAGTATCATCTGCAGACAACAGTACAGGGAGATTCCAAACACTGCCCTTTCTCATTAGGGCCACTCCAGCATCCACTGCCCTACCTTGTATCTCTTTAATAACCCCTTCCATATACAGATTGAACAACCATGGAGACATGACACATCCCTGTTTCAACCCAACCTTCAAACAGAAAAACTCACTCAGTTCATTAACCACACGCCCTGCAGCCTTAGCACCCTCATATATACTCTTCGCAGCATTCAGCAACTTCCCATCTACTCCATATATTCTTAATACTTTCCACAATCCTTGCCTATCCACCCTGTCATATGCTTTCTCCAAATCCATGAAGGCCACATACAACTTCTTTCCCTTCTCTAGAAACTTTTCCACTAATGATCTAAGAATGAATATCTGATCTACACAACCTCTTCCCTTCCTAAAGCCTCCCTTTTCTTCTCCAACTAATTCCTCTGTTATTTCACTAACTCTGTCATTAAGTATCCTTCCATACACTTTTCCTGTTATACTAAGAAGACAAAATTAAATGCCCCTATGATTACCACACACTTCTTTTTCCCCTTTTCCTCTGTACAAGGGAATAATTATACCTGACTTCCAATCGTCCGGGACTCTACCTTCCTCCCAGGCCAATCTGCACATCTTCCACGTCCATTCTACTACTATCTCTCCCCCATGCTTCAGCATTTCACCACACACTCCATCAATTCCTGGGGCTTTCCCCATTATGACTTCTTTCATTGCTTCCACAACCTCCATCCTACTGACTTCTTCCTGTCTTCTCACCTTCCTCCTTCTCCCAACCATTTCACAGCCATTTATACTCGCATTACTTTCATTCTCTATGGTCAACAATTCCTTAAAGTGTTCTCTTCATCTACTCACTTTTTCTCCCCTCACGGCTAGTAATCTACCATTTTTATCTTTCACTCCCCTACTAACTTCATTGCCACCCTGTCTGACTCTCTTTACCTCTTTCCAGAATATTTTCTTACATTCCCTCCACTTGACACTCAAATTCCTTCCAAATTCCCCATCCACTCTCTTCTTTCTCTTACTAATCTATTCACCTCTCTCTTCCTTTCTACATATAACTCTCTCTTCCGTCTCTTGACTCCTTCCACACCCCTATTTCTCATCCACTCACACTATGCTTTTTTCTTTTATGCCACAGCCTGTCTCACCTCTTCATTCCACCGTGCTGTTCCTTGCACCCCCTTTCGTCTTCTCTTCACCCCACATACCACCTCACAAGCTGCACATACTTCTTCTGTGAATATTTTGCACACAACTTCCACGTCCTCCATCTGCTTCAGTTCATATTTACCCAATCGTTCCTTCACTTTTCTCATATATTCTTCCTCTTTCTCATCCTCTTATAACCTTTCCACTCTCCTTGCAACTACTCCTTCCTCCCGTCCTTCCCTTCTTTTATTTCTCCATTTTACTTGGACCTTGATCCTGACCACCACCAAGTGGTGGTCAGAAAGTCCACTCCCCCAACCTCTATATGCCCTTGGATCCATTACACATCTTTGCATCCTTTCACCCACACACACATAATCAATCATTGCCTTCCTTTCATTCAGTTCACCATCCACCCTTCTCATCACTCACCGTGTATACCTGTGGATCTTTTGTGCCTGAAGAGGGTATTGGCTACCACCAACCCCCTCCCGGCACAAATGTCCACTAAATCACTGCCATTCTCATCTATCTCAGCAGGCACACCCCACTCACCAACTACTCCATCCACCTTCACATTCCCTACTTTACCATTCATATCGCCAACCAAAAACACTCTCTCATTCCTTTCAAACTTTTCCATGCACACTTCCACATTTGTCCAAAACCCTTCTCTCTGCTTGCATGGTTTTGCATTGGCGCTTACATGCACACAGTCGCCCACATTTGCAGTCCAACTTTCAGTCTTACCCACACAATCCTTGAGCCAACTGATCCATACTCTCTTATATTCTCCTTCCATCTGTTACTCACAACAATACACACGCCTTCTTTTGCCCCCTCATTCTCACCTACTCCTGCACATATACCCCATCCATACTCTCATTCTCTCACACTTTCACCTCGCATTTAGTTTCAGTTAATCCACATACATCCACTTTCGCACCCTCAAGCACCTGGACAATCTCTCTCTCTTTCACCTCATTATTTGCACCCCTAACATTCCACGTCACCATCCGTATCATGTCCTGTGTTCGGTCCTTAGCCGTCATCTTTAGGTCAGTCCTGGCCCACGGCTTCGTGTTCATATATTTTTAGTCAGTTGTTTTCCGGGAAGGGGAACTAACCCTCCGCCAAACCACTTGTTGTCACATAGGGAAATGGTGTCGGTTAGATATTAGGTTACCACCCAGCTTGCAAATGATTTCTTGTTTTATAGGAAATCATTTGGCTTGCCACTCGATGTAAAGCTACCCTAAAAACAGGGTACCACTACACTAAGTGGGTGGATGATGGGCGCCCCCACCTCCCGCATATGCCTACCAAAAATCACCTGCGAAGCTTGAAAAATGTGCAAATGACAGACCTCACAATTGCAAAACATACTGGTATGTTGTTGGGTCTCAACGAAAGAAAAAAAGTGTGACGTACCCATTTCTGATGGGACGCCGTGGGTTAATGAGATGAAAAGACTTTGGCTCCACCATATTGAGAAGTGCTGTATGTGGGGAGCCTCCCAACACTTAAGAGTTGTAATTAACATTGGGGCGAATAAAACCTGTGTATAAAGTCAACAACTGTGCAAGGGTAAAGAAGGTACAGAGTCGGCTTAGTATACCTAATCTCTTGGAAGCAGATTTTACAAGAGATGTAATATGATCTTTCCAAGATAAGTCCTGAGAGAATGAAACCCCATGTATGTTTAAGGATGATGCAGGATTAAGCTGGATATTATTAAACATTCGTGGATACTCCTGTGGAACATTTTGTTGGGTTGATAGGTGTAAGAACTGAGTCTTTGATGCATTAAAAACAAGTTTATCTTTACTCCAGTCAGAGATATGAGCCAAGTCAGACATTGGATGTGCCATATCCTCATCCCTTGTTTGTTGAAGTAATTGCTGAGATGGACGTTGTGGGAACCAAATGGAAAGGTGAAGGGTGGAATCATTAGTGTATGAGTGGATAGGGTCAGATGCACACCTTTAGAAGGTCATTGATGAATAAAAGGAAGAGAGTTGCTGATAGGACAGAACCCTGAGGAAAACCACAGTTGACAGATCTAGGAAAAGAATGGTGGCAGCTATAAAACGACCGGGAAGGAAGTTATAGATGAAGACACAGATACTGTAGAAGGCTAGAAACCGTAAGAGGGTAATTTGGAAATTAAAGATTCATGCCAGACTCGATCGAAAGCCTTTGAGATGTCAAATGCAATGGCAAAGCTTTCACCAAAGCCACGAAAGAAGGATCACCAGGAGTCTGAAACGCAGGTGAGATGATCGCCAGTGGGGCGTTCCTGAGAGAATCCATACTGACGATCAGAAAGAAGGTTGTGATAGGAAAGATGCTTTAAAATTTTTCTGTTAAGAATAGACTCAAAAACTTTTGAGACATGGAATGTTAAAGCAATTGGGCGATAGTTAGAGGGTTAGGAATTGTCACCCTTCTTTGGGATTGGCTGAATGAGAGCAAACTTCCAGCAAGAAGGAAAGGTACAAGTTGATAGACAAAGGCGAAATACCTAGACAGGGTGTAAGCACAGAAGCACAGTTCTCGAGGACAACAGGAGGGACCCCATCAGGCCCATATGCTTCGTTAGTACTGGGGCCAGTGATGGCAGAAAATACATCAGCTGAAGAAATTTTAATGTCAGCCATGAGGAAGTCAGAGAGGGGGAAAGTGATGGAGGAACAGCACAGGAATCATCTAAGGTTGAATTGGAGGGAAAAATCTGAGCAGAGATCTGCTTTATCAGTAGAAGAAATAGCTACAGACTCATCAGAGTAGAGGAGAGGAGGGAAGGATGATGAGGTAGAGTTGTTAGAAACGTTATTGGCAAGGTGCCAGAAGGAGTGGGAAGGATGATGAGGCAGAGTTGTTAGAAACGTTATTGGCAAGGTGCCAGAAGGAGTGGGAAGGATGATGAGGTAGAGTTGTTAGAAACGTTATTGGCAAGGTGCCAGAAGGAGTGGGAAGAATTCCAGCTGGAGAGTTGAGAGCATTCCATGCCAAAGAGAATAATCTCCGTAATGTGCGAGGTACACTCAGACGACTTCTGGTCATGGAAGCAATAATCATTCCAGGGAAAATCAAAGAAGTACTGTCTGAGGGCCTCCCAATCAGCAGCTCCAAAGTGCCACAACCAACGTTTCTTTGGAGAGTCCACAGGCCGTACTGGAGCGATGGGACAGGTTAAGGTAATAAGGTTATGATCAGATGAGCCCAACGGAGACCAAAGATTAACAGTGTAATCAGAGCGATTAGTTGTAAGGAAAATGTCAAGTATGATGGAACTCTCTCCAAGGTGGTCAGGGATATGGGTTGGGTGCTGTACAAGCTGCACTAGGTCATTAAGGATAGAAAAGATGTAGGCATGTTCATCAGGTGGATCAGTGAAAGGAGAGGAGAGCCAATGGAGGTGGTGAACACTGAAATCTCCTAGAACGGAGATTTCAGAGAAAAGAGAAACGGATAAGATGTGTTCCATCGTAGAAGTATGATACTGTAGTTGAAAAATTTTTCATAGTCAGTAGAATTAGGGGATAAGTAAACAGCACAGACATATTTAACTTGTGGATTGTGCAATTACCTTTTTGTTTTTTATCCCTCCCCGTGTTGTGCAAAAAATGAAGGATTTTTTTTTTTTATTATTATAAACTTGAAGATAAACATCCAGGGCATCATCTGGTGAAAACGAACATTCTCTCTCTCTCACTCTCCATCTTTGCGTAGCGTCATGCGTAAGTTTACGTAGAGGAGTAGTGAAAAAAAAAAATTGTTTTTGCTTATTATAAACTTGAAGATAAACATCCAGGGCATCATCTGGTGAAAAGAAAAGAATCTCTCTCTCTCCGTCTTTGCGTAGTGCCATGCGTAAGTTTGCATGGGGCTCGAGTTATTCACGGTGATGCACGGCCAGCACAGCCTGAGCTGTGGCTCGCAAAGCAACACTACCCAACCTGAGCTGTGGCTCAATCCACGGGTTAGTCAGAGAATGACAGGGAAGCCAAAGCCAGAGAGTAGAGAATTCAGAAGAATCAAGTTCAGGAACACGAGAGCAATATATATATATATATATATATATATATATATATATATATATATATATATATATATATATATATATATATATATGTATATATCCTTTTCTGTCTGTGCATTTCGTTACTTGAGCTCTACCATTAACCCATACTGCACTAGGCAAAAACAAAGTTGATACCTATCTACGTGGCTGAATTTGGATTTTTTCTCTGACTAAATGGGCTTAATACATAAATATGAGATCCAGGGCGCTAATAAAAGTAATCACCAAAGCCAGAAAGTTGGTTGAATCGAGCCGTGTTGTTGCCACTCGATCTCTAAAATCTTTGAGGTTACTGAGAGAGGAGACTGAGTGTTAGCCTGTGAAGACTGTTGGCCATCTCCTGCTCTCCTAAAATTAGTGTTGTAAACGCAGTGGAGAAATGTTTGAAGTTAGCGAGATGCATTATTATTTTTCATTTCACTTTGGTTGCTTGCAATGACTTCTCATTGCTGCAAGATAAAGATCTACGTTGCTGACGTTTTAGAGAGGGACATATATCTACGTCCCTAGTGCAGTGTGGGTTAATTCCAGTCTATCATAATTCATCGATACATCTCACTGTGAGCTGCCATCTCTCAATAACCATTGTTTTATTTCTGCCTACCTAGTGAGGCGATAATGTCATCGCCTGTGTCTGTGTGCCTGTGTCTCTGTATGTCTGTTATCAAAATATCTCCAAATCAAGTGAGCAAATTGTATCCAATCTTTGTGGGCTGTATTCCGGGATATGTGGCTTGAATTTATTAAAGCTTGGCGAAACCACAATGACGTGCCTCCGATTGCCAGAGGATTTTACTGATCTTGTTATACTTTTACACAGGAACACAAAGGGATAGTGAAATGTGGCTAGTGAAACCCTAAGACTTTTATATTTTCCTTAGTCGCCAGCCTAGTGAGACAACAATGTTATCACTTGCATTTGTGTGTATGTGTGTGTGTTTTTTACCAACATATCTCAAAATAAAGTGGACAAATTGTATGCAAACTTTATGGGCAGTATCCCAAGATGTGTGATCTGAACCGATTAGAGTTTGAAGCTGAGATGATATGCCTCCGATTGTCAGAGAATTACTGATCTAGTTTTCAGTGATGGTGGGCGAAACACATTCGTGGGCAAATGCTTTGGCTGTCCTTCAAACTGCATATACTATCAGAACTCGCTATTCACATCCACAAGACTATATGTAGTAGTTACACATCTTTACACACGTTTTTTTTTTTTTCTCTCGTTGAAACCCCATATCATTTTCCAGCCACAATCTACCATTGCATATCACATCACATACTGAACCTTTACCAGATGTTTCATTCGGATAGTGCTTCACAAAACCAGTTTAACCCTTTGATATATCATTCTACAATCTCTCAAACATTTATACCCTCGCTTATTACAATTTTTACAAATTGACACCTTTCAGTAAGATGCACACAAATTTCTCGTTTCTCTCCTCCCTTCATCATTCACCAACAAGCTTAAGGTTCCTTACCCCTTTCATGTATGCCCAGTCCTGACGTTACATACGTCACATCTTATTAATCATCGACTTCACTCCCTTTCACCTTGCCAGAGTATCATACCTTCCTTTCCTGAATGCATTTATTACTTTCATCTTCTTTCGCAAATCATTTAATCTTCTTACAGTTCACTCAGACATATCTGCCTGGCTGATCATACCGGGCTTTGTGCAGCCCCAGGATCAAGTTCCGAAGCTCCATGGATCCTTTCTGGGAAATGAAAATAGGAGGAACAGGAATCCCAGTCGACCTCTCTCCTGTTAATGCAAGAGGTCCAAGGCTAATTGCACATGAGCTGTGGACGACATTTTTGGCATATCCCTACATAGTCTTAATAATGATCTGTAATAGATTTAGAAGAATTAACAGTTACATACACATGAAGGCAATAGCCCTCCCGACAATTTTATGAGCAACCATCTAAAACATCCTAACGTACCTTAAAAGTGAAATGAGAAATCTTGGAAACCATCAGATACACGGGAGAGTCATAAGTCGTACAATTTGGGTTAATCATCTGCTATGCTAACCAGAGAAATGTGAAAATCTTGACCAAAAATAGTGATCAAAGGTGAGGAAAACAGTCAGTAGGGAGGGAATCAGGAAAGGAGAGGTTCGAAAGAGATAGGCCAGGAAGAGAGGGGTTAGAGGGCAGGGAGAGAAGAAAGGAGGTTAGGAAGGGGTCAGGAAGTGATGGGGTGTCAGAGGGCAAAATGAGGAGAAGGAGAAAGCAAAGTCGGGGTACTCTGGGTAAGGAGATCGGTCAGGGGGTGATGTAAGTGAGAAGGCACAGAGGAAAGAAAGGGTAGGATGAGATAGGTCAAGCAAAGTAAATGATTGCTGCACCTCTGATAAAGCTGCATGCAACAGTAGACAATATATATCCAGGGCGACACACACACACACACACACACACACACACACACACACACACACACACACACATTCATACTTACAAACATTTGCACATACACATTCATATTTATTCACTTCACATTCACATGTACTTTCTCATACATTCACATATTCACATACATTCTCTTTCATTCTCTGTCTGTTTGTTAGTCTGTCTGTCTGTCTGTCTGTCTGTCTGTCTCTGTGTGTCTATCTGTGTGTGTGTGTGTGTGTGTGTGTGTGTGTGTGTGTGTGTGTGTGTGTGTGTGTGTGTGTGTGTGTGCGCGAGAGAGAGAGAGAGCACAGTGTCATCGGTCACACGAGGGATGGGGACGATTTATGAGTGACTGTGAGGCTTGTTTCTCTCTCTCTCTCTCTCTCTCTCCTTTCATCATCGGACACCCTTCTCTCCCTACAGTTCATCTCTGCCCATCCCTATCGCTTCTACCTTCCAACCACCCTCTCCCATCTCTACTTTTCCGAAAATCCTTTCATACCCTTCCATCGCCCACTCCCTTCCCATCCTTTCATCATTACTCAACCTTAACTTCTCTCTTACGTCATCCCCTTCCATTCCCACATCCCCCCATCCCCACTTCGTCCCTTCTCCACCTTTCATTTCCTGCTATCCCTAGCTCTTTCTTTCTTTCCCTTCCTGTCACATATTTGCCTTCTACTGTCCCGTTTCTATCCTATATCCACCCCTTATCACCCCAATTCCCAGATCCATCCTACCTTTCTTCAGATTACTCTTCCAATCTCCACTCCTCCTTCTATACCCACCCGTCTCCACTCCGTTCTCCCTCCAAACTCCATTTCTATTTCACCTCTACCTCTTTGCTTTCCCATTTTCTTCAACTCCCCATCCCTCTCTTCTCTCCTTCCCCCTCCTTTGCCACCCCTGCCCAACTGCACCCCTTTCTTTTCTCCTTTCCTATCACCATCTTCCTCTATCTTTCTCACCTCACATCCTTTCTCACCTTCACACATCTACTCTCATTTCTTTGTCCTCTCCAGCCCCATTCCATTCTTGTCTGCATCCATTCTCCTCTCTTCTCTACTTTCCCATTTCTTCTTCTCTGCATCCCCCTTACATCCCTCTGCTTTCTTCCCTTTCCCTCCCACCTGTCTCCTCTCCCTCCATCCTCCTTTCATCCTACATAATGCGGTGATCCCTCATAACCTGTCAGTAAGTCTCTCTCTCTCTCTCTCTCTCTCTCTCTCTCTCTCTCTGTATATATATATATATATATATATATATATATATATATATATATATATATATATATATATATATATATATATATATATATATATATATATATATATATAATGATGGGAGTCAGTGAAAACGCACAGGAGGTTGTCTGTTGTTTTTTGTTTATAAAATTTCGAAATACTGAAATGTGCTTCACTTAGTGAGTCCATCAAAATCTATCTATCTATCTATCTATCTATAGCCCGACGCCCTAATCCCGCAAAGGGTGGCCGCAGACAAAACGCCTCCAAGTCGCTGTCACCCACCATTTGACTACCCTTCCCCCAACTCACCCCCCCTCCCTCATATACCTCTCAACTCCACCCCTCCACCTCATCCTCGGTTTATCCTTCCTCTCCCTCCCTCCACCTCACCTACATACACCCTCTTAGTCAGTCTTTCATTCTCCATTCTCTTCACATGTCCAAACCACCTCAGTGTATTTCTCCTAATCTTCTCAACCACATCCACCCCACAGCGTTCCTTCACTTCTTCATTCGTCAACCTGTCCCTCCACGTCACTCCACATGTTCCTCTCAAGTAACTCATTTCCACTGCTCTCACTCTTGATTTGTTCCCCTCTTGCAAGGTCCATGCCTCGCTTCCATACGTCAAGGTAGAGATCACAATACTATCATGCAGTGACTTCTTAACTTCCATACTCACCTCCCAATTTCTCATCACTGCTTTCAGTGTACCAACAACCTTCCTTCCCTGCTGTACCCTTTCACGCACTTCATCCCCCAAAGTTCCATCCTTACTCATCACACTACCCAAGTACTTGAATGCACTCACATTCTCCATATCCTCACCATCCAACCTCACTGCACACTCTGTGACTTCATTCCTCTCAAACACCATAACTTTACTTTTGTTTACATTAGCTTTCAGATTCCTCCTCCTATACACTGTCCCAAATTCATTCACCAAACCTTGCAAACTCCCATTCGTCTTCACTCAACAGTACTGTATCATCAGCAAACAGCAACACCGGAAGCTTCCAAATCTCACCCTCATTCATTAGAGCCAACCCCACATCCACTGCCCTACCCTGCACCTCCTTTACAACCCCATCCATGTATATATTAAACGGCCATGGAGACATCACACAACCCTGTTTCAGTCCCACATTGAGATCAAAGAACTCACTCAGCTCACCATCCACTCGCGCCGTAACCCCAGCTCCCTCGTACATACTCTTCACAGCACTCAACAATTTTCCCTCCACTCCATATATTCTTAATACCTTCCACATACCTTGCCTATCTATTCTGTCATAAGCTTTCTCCAAGTCCATTAAGGCAGCATACACTTTCCTTCCCTTCTTTAGATACTTCTCCACTAAACATCTTAGAACAAATATCTGATCTACACACCCTTTTCCCTTCCTAAATCCCCCTTGTTCATTTCCCAACTAGCTCCTCTGTAATATGCCTAACCCTATCAATGAGTATTCTACCATATATTTTACCAGTCACACTAAGTAGGCAAATACCCCTATGGTTACCACATACTTCTCTCTCTCCTTTTCCTTTGTGTAAAGGAACAATTATACCTGATTTCCAGTCCTCTGGAACCCTTCCCTCTTCCCAAGCCAATCTACACAACTTCCATATCCACTCCACAACAATCTCATCCCCATACCTAAGCATTTCACCACACACTCCTTCAGTTCCTGGGGCCTTTCCCAACTTAATAGTCTTCATCGCTTTCACTACTTCTGCCCTACTGATCTCTTCCTCCCTCCTCTCATCTCTTCTTCTCCCAGCCATTCCCCAACCACTAATACTCGCACTGCTCTCACTCTCCAGATTCAACAAATCCTCAAAGTGCTCCTTCCATCTCCTCAGTTTCTCTCTCTTCTCCACCAACAATCTATTATTCCTATCTTTCACTCCCCTACTATTTCCCCTTTCACACTGCCTTACTTTCTTTACCTCCTTCCAAAACAATTTCTTACTCTCCCTTCATTTCACACTCAGATTCCTCCCAAACTCCTCATCCACTTTCTTTTTACTCTCCTTCATCAGTCTCTTAACCTCCCTTCTCCTGCTCACACATACCTCTCTCTTCTCTCTCTTATCTTCTCCCCTACCTCTACTCGCTAACCATTCACACTATGCCTTCTTCTTTTATTCCACAGCTCGTTTCACCTCATCATTCCACCATGCTGTCCCTTGTACACCCTTGCATCTCCTCCTCACTCCACAAACCGCCTCACACGCTGCGCCTAACTCTTCCGTGAATATCTTACATACGTCTTCCACCCCTTCCATCTGCTCTAGCTCATACCTTCCCAGTCTTTCTTCCACTATGCTCTTATACTCTGTCATTTTCTCACTATCTTGCAATTTCTCCACTCTTCTCACAGGAGTTGCTTCCTCCTGTCTTCCCCTTCGTCTCCTCAACCACTTTCTTTGCAGCTCTACCTTGGCCATCACTAAGTGATGGTCCGAGACTCCATTCCCCCACCCTCTCCACACTCTTGCATCCAACACTTGTCTTCTCATTCGCTCATCCACACACACGTAGTCTATCATTGCCTTTCATTCAACAAGTTCACCATCCATCCTCCTCATTACTCTCCATGTATACCGGTGGATCATCTTATGCCGAAAGTAGGTGTTGGCTATTGCCAACCCCTTACAAGCACAGATGTCCACCAAAGCACTTCCATTACCATCTACATCAGCTGGCACACCCCACTGACCAACCACTCCCTCCACTCGTACATTCCCAACTTTGCCATTCATGTCTCCAATCAACAGCACTCTCTTGCTCCTCTCAAACTTGTCCATACACGCTTCTACACTCGCCCAAAACTCATCTTTCACTCTTGCCACTCGATCCTCTGTCGGGGCATACACATATACAATCGCCCACGCTTGTATACCTACTTTCATCCTCACCTATAAAATCCTTGCACCCACTGTTCCATACTCTCTTATATTCTCCTTCCACTTCTTGCTTATCATCAGACATACTCCCTCTCTTGCCCTCTCATTTTCATTGACTCCCGCACATATACCTAAACCATTTTCCCATTCTCTCACCCTTTCACCTTCCCATTTAGTTTCAGTCAATCCACATATATCCACTTTTGCATCCTCAAGCACCTGAACAATCTCTATCTCTTTCACTTCATCATTCACTCCTCTCACATTCCACGTTCCCACCCTAAGAATGTCCTTCGTCCGTTCCTTAGTCGTCAACGTATGGTCCGTCCGGGTCCGAGGCGCTTTGTTCGCTTTTTTAGTTAGTTCTTTTCACGGGGTGGGGCACTAACCCACCACCAACCCTTTTAGTTGCCTCGTACGACAAGCAGGGATACTGGGGGAGTATTCTTGAAAACCCCCCTACCCCCCTACCTCACCCGGAATGAGTCCGACAAAGTATTGTTTTTGGTCGAGTTTCTTTGTTTGTTTCTTTGTTTTAGCAGCATTACGGAAAGAACGGCTGAATGAAATTGCATGAAACACTCAGGATATGTCGGCACTAGTCCCAGAAGGAGCGATTAAATTTTGGAGACAGTCGAGTGACCCTGCAAAGTAAAAATCAAGGTCACGGATTTTCAGAGGATTATAACTTGAAACCAGTTGAAGATTGAGATATTTACTATTACGAACATATAGGAACTCGTAATGTGGTCTTTCATTTGGCACCATGACCTTTGACCTTGAGTGACCCTTAAAGGTCAAACTCAAGGTCACCGATATTCAGGGAGTTATAACTCGAAACTGGTTGAAGATTGAGAAATATACTGTATACTATTATCAACATTTTGGAAACCCCATATAGATTTTTAATTGGTACCATGACCTTTGACCGTAATTGACTTTCAAAGGTCAAGCTCAAGGTCACGGATATTCAGAGGGCTATAACTCGAAACTTGTTGAATATAGACATTTACCATTATCAAGATACAGGAAGTCTCATATGGGCTTTTATTTGGCACCATGACCGTTGCCCCTGAGTGATCCTGAAAGGTCAATTGCAAGATCACGGATTTTCAGAGGCCGTAATTTGAGAACATTTGTGCCATTACCTTAGACTTTAATTGTGTACCATACTGATACTAAAAGGCAGTACCTTTTCATTATTTAAGAGCAATAAAAGAACTGCTGTAAGGCGAGGTTTGTTGTGCCTGGCACCACTTCACTTGTTAAAACAGTAATCAATGTCTTTGTGCCTTGACCCCTAGATTGGCTATTCCACATTATGTGTATCAGTCAGTACACGGTGTGGCCATCATTGCAGACTTGCAAGGTGTAATCCTACACCTCATGCTGGACACAAATTGACATAGCGTGTACTGCGAATGCATCTTCCGCTCTCTTGCACTGCCTGGCCTGGATCAGTTGTCATCTGTTTTCTGGTTTTGGGTCACGCAGTGATAAGCACCACTTAACATAGTCCCACACATGTCCGACTGATTACAGATCAGGTGAGAAGTCAGGTCATCACAAAATGTTGGCATTCTCAGCCTGCAGAACCTCACTTGTGACTCAGGCAGCATGTGGACGAGTGTTATCTTTTTGCAAAGTTATGACACTAGATAATCACACAGAAATGACTTGAGAACATGTTTGACGTATTGTAACCTTGAACTGTCAGGCTGTCTTTGATGATCACTAAATATGTTTTGTAGTCAGCGGAAATCCCTCCCCATGCCATGATACCAGGTCCAACCCAGTGATTACCCTGTCCAAACAACAGTTAGCATAAAGTTCATTACATTGCCTCCAAACATGCAGAAGTCTGTCAGAGCGATCCACTAAAAAGCAACATTCATAGGCGAAGAGAAAACCATTCCACTGTCTTTTGACCCAACATTCATACTGGCTATCCACTGTAGTCAGTTCTGATGACGGGCTAGTGAGAGATGCTGACCCTTTACCGGTTTATGCCTGTTTAGGCTCAATGACCGCCATAGCTGCAGTATGGTGAACTGGCATATTTAATGATTATGTCAACCAGGAGTCTCACATGCTTATGCAGCCAACTGGAATCTGTCCTGGAGATGCAGCGTCCAGATGTGGTGAACATTATTTTTTGACATGTATCTTTCCAGGAAGCTGTCAGTCATCAACCAAGCCTGTTTCATGATGCCTCTGAATGAGCCTGACAATTGTTGAATGATGACAGCACATACTACGAGCTACTCAACGTTGTGACATGCCACCCTCCAGTATCTCTAAAGCACGATGGAGTTCAGTGCATGACAAACATGGCATGGAGATAGTCATTCGAGAACTAATAGTGTGCATTCCATTTACACACAACTTAACCTTCGACCTAGACTAACAACAATCATGTGTTCCATGTCTGCCAATATGCAGTGAGTGGAATGGGTTGCACTGATGAATCTTATCCTGCAAACAAAGTGAATCTTTATGTTCAGATGGGTGCAGTATGAGTCCATGATTATACCAAAGCAGATCAGTAACAAGCAGTGGTACATGATTTACTGCAAATACATTAGCTGGCGCAGGTTCATTGATTCTCAGTGTATGTAGATACTGTATATAGCACCAGTCGAGCAGGGAGGTACCCCCACGGTGGATGAAAAGCTGATGACAGGGAGAGCTGGAGCTCTCTTTTAATCAGCCCTTGAGACTGCCTTCTGACCATCCTACTTTGCTGAACTTTTCCAGTGTTTCAGTAAGATAGGAAGTAGTCCAGCATGCTCTCCAATTTAAGTAAGTCTAAGTGTCAACACCAAACTACAGGCACATTACACACTACACTTCCTATTAAAAATTTAAACCAAAAAATGGCGTCTCATCACTAAGCATCAGAGTCTCCAGGGAGGGAGACCATCAAAGCTCCCACCATCCACCCCTCTCCCGGTGATGACACAGTGAGATGCCTGGAGTCACTGTCGCAGTCACTTGATCATTTCTACAACCTTTGCAGAGTTTCCTCTAACTTTCTCTTTGTTGAACACCATCTCTCCTCCTCAAAACCTCACTTTCTCTTCCTCACTGAGCCTCAGTTGTATGAGGCGACTGATAGCAAACCCTTCTCTGTATCCTCCTACTTTCTCTATGCTCAATTCAAAGCCAAAGGTGGCTGTTGTGTACATGTACGCAACAACATATCTTGCTCTCGTGTTCCTGAACTTGAATCTTCTATTTGTTCTACTCTCTGGCTTGGGCTTGACTCTCATTCTCTGACAAAATGTATTTGTGCTGTTTACTTATACCCCAGTTCTACTTACTATGAAAAATTTTTCAACGATCTTACTTCTAAGATGAAACATTCTATCAGTTTCTCTTTTCTCTGAAATCTCGATTCTAGGAGATTTCAGTGTTCACCACTGCCTTTGGCTCTCCTCTCCTTTCACTGATCCCCACCTGGTGAACAAGACTACATCATTTCTATTCCTTATGACCTAGAGCAACTTGCACAGCACCTTACCCTTACCTCTAACCATCTTGGAAAGAGAGTCCCAACATCTTTGACCTCTTCCTTACAACTAATTTTTCTACTTATGCTGTTAATCTATTCTCTCTGTTGGGCTCCTCTGATCAAAACTTATCACTTTAAGCTGTCTTATTGCTCCAGTAAGGCCTGTGCACCATTCCAACAAGCGGTGGCTGTGGCACTTTGGAACTGCAGATTGCGAGGCCCTTAGGCAATAATTCTTTGATTTCATTGCTTCCATGACCGTGAGCCATCTGAATGTCTCTTACACATTACGTGGGATATTCTCTCGGGCATGGAACCATACATTTCTTTCTCATCCTATGGCTAATGCAAAGAAAACAAACAAACAAACAAACATTGGTTTAATCACACTTGTTCTAATGCTGTCTACAACAAGAAGATGGACTACAAAACTCACCTCCGAATCTCATCTCTTTATGTTTCCGTCCAGAATTGTGCAAAGTCCGTTCTTTGCTCTGCTAAAAATAATTTAATTTGTACTAAATGCTCTGAACTTTCTAACCCAAATTCCTCCTGCTCCTTCTGGCACCTTGCCAAAAACCTTCCTAACAGTTTAACACATTACCCTTCCCTTCTCTTTTCCACTCTGATAGCTCTGTAGCTATTTATTCTGCAGATAATGCAGAACTCTTCACTCAGACTTTCTCCTGCAGTACTACCAAGGCATATGACCCTGATTTTCCTTTTTTTGTCCTCAAGAACTGTACTTCTGTGCTTACACTCCGCCTAGATAAACTCTTTTGCAGTGTGTATATTTACCTTTCCTCCTTGCTGAAAGTTTGCTCTCTTTCAGCCTGTCCCAAAGAAGGGTGACCATTTCCATCCCTCTAACAATCGCCAAATTGCTTTAACATCTCGTGTTTCAAAAGTTTTCAAGTCTATTCATTAAAAAAAAAAAAAAAAAAGATCTTTCCTATAACAACTTTCTTTCTGATCGTCAGTATGGCATTCCGCCAGGGACGTTTCACTGGTAATCCTCTCACCTATCTCTCAGACCCCTGGTCATCCTCCTTTGCCACAAGTTTTGCCATTGCACTTGACGTCTGAAAGTCTTTTGTTCAAGTCAGGCATAAATCTTTAATTTCCAAACTGCCCTCGTTCGGTTTGTATCTTTCTATCTGTGCCTTCGTCTCTAGCCTCCTTTCTGGTTGCTTTATAGCTGCTGTTGTAGACAGCCACTGTTCTTCTTCTCCTAGAGCTATTAGTAGTGGTCTTCCTCAGGGCTCTGTCCTATCACCAACTCTCGTCCTTTTATTCATCACTGACTCCCTAAGCTGTACATCTAACCCAATCCACTGACACAGTGATGACTCCTCTCTTCACCTTTCCCTTCGCTTCCCATTGTATCCATATCAGCAGTTACCTTAACAAACAAATGACGAAACTGCCATAGGTAGAGCACTTCTCTGATGGATTAGATTGGAATTTGGATTCATTTCAAACCATTTCAAAAACACCGAAATTCACTTTTGTTAGTGCGATGTTTTTTTTGTTCTGCATAGTTTTCACCGGGGTCAAGGTAGCCATTTCGCAAAATTTTTCACACTTCATTGTGACGCAGAGGATGTGTTTGGGAAGTTATAAACTGCATTGCCAGGTGCACCAGATGTTTCTCTTCAGTTTGGTAAGAAGGAAATCGATTTTCGAAATCTGAAAAAAAAAAAAAAAAAAAAAAACGGTGCCGAGGCCGGCCACTGTGTCCCAGCGATTTTCAGACCCATGGCTCTTGAGGAGTTTCAACCTTCCACCCAACCCAGGGTGTTTGGCCAATTTTGATGGAAAACAATAGCCTTATAGGGTTTATGGATACCTACCCTCTGAATTCTCAGAGTGACTGGTTCAAAATTGTGACCTGTAGAGTGTACAGAAACAAACAGACCAACATATGGAACTGACAAACATGCTTGCCGAATCGAAAGAGTCCAGCATGCAGTGTGGCTATGGCAAACCTAACGTTTGACTTCCTTCATATCTCTGATTGGGGTATAAGTAATCTTGTTCTTTTTAATGCATCAAAGACTCAGTTCTGACATCTATCAGCCTGACAAAATCTTCCACAGGAGCATCCTCCAATTTTTAACAATACCCAGCACAGTCCTGCATCATCTTTAAGAAATTTGAAACAAAAATAGGCAAATTTCCTCTTAAACCATAAGCATAGAGCTTCATTAGTATACCGTGTCGCCACGTCATGTCATAGGCTTTTTGGATGTCCAAGAACACCCCTATCATGAATTCTTTATTGGCAAATGCCTCTGCAATACAATGCTCCAAATTATTAAATGATCTAGTGAACTTCTGTATTTACAGGAGCCACATTGTTGATCATTTAACAAATTCTTTGACTCTAAAACAAAAAGAAGCCTATTATTTACCATTTGTTCCATGACCTTACATAGACAAGAAGTCAACACAAAAGGACGAAATGAAGTGGGATTCATAAGACGACCTGCCTCTTTGGATATCGGTATGACATGCGCAAAGTGTCATGAGCTTGGGAACGTTTGAGACGCCCAAATATCATTGTACAATGCTAACATCTTAATCAGGTTGTCCTGATTAAGATGCTGGATCATACCGTACGTGATGGTGTCTGGTCCAGGGCTGGTGTCTTTACAGGCAAGAAGCAGTTCATCTAGCATAAACTCTTAATTGTATGGGGAGTCTATGTCTTCTGTGGCAAAGTCTATTAACTGTAGCTCAGCCGTGCGTTTATGATGTTGAAAACACGAATCATAAATGGCTGAGCTACTTACATGAGAAAAACTCCTGGCGCGGATGTTAGCAACGTCCACGGGTTCGTCATAGATGGTGTTATTCACCTGCAGGGTTGTGATAGGGAAGTATGGGCCTTTATTACTAAATATTTTTATGGTGGACCAGATTTTACTTAATGGTGTAGTGCGAGTCACCGTGGACACAAAGAACCGCCAGGAGTCACGTTTGGCCCTTCTTATTATTCTCCTTGCCTCAGCCTGTGCCTGTTCATATGCAATAAAATTTCCCTCAGTGGACTATCAAAAATCCTGTATCTCCTATTGCGTTTCCTTAATGCTTGTCAGCAATTCAGTGTCCACCAATGTGTGTTATGCTTCGCATGAACTGTAGAAGTCTTGGGAATAGCAGCCTCAGCTGCCTGTAATATGGAAGTAGTTACATTTTCGACCTTAACATCTATGGTCTCCCCAGCTATATCTAAATTGGCAATCCTTGAGAAGGATCCCCAGTCTGCTTTCTTATAGTTAAATTTTGGAGGTGGAGGGTCCGAAACAATGTCGCGTGTATAAGAAAGACAGATGGGTAAATGATCACTTCCCAAGGAGTTGTCATAAGGGTCTCATGAGAAATCTTGATGTATACCAGGGGAGGCCAGAGATAAGTCAGTGGCAGAAAAGTTACCAGTACGATCATCTACACGAGTCACTCTACCATCGTTCAGAAGACAGAGGTTGGACTGTAGTATTAGGTCGGCTACTTGCTCCCCACAACCATCGATCCTCAAGCTACCCCATTGATAGTGATGGACGTTAAATTCGCCCAACACTAACTTAGTGTCAGGAAGATGTTCGAATAGTGAATTTAAAGCATCACTATCAATGGGGCCATGTGGAGGACAGTTCAGAGAGCAAATAGACAGATATGTGTTATTATTTTACTTTGCATGCGACAGCTTCCAGAGTAGAATTTAGAATCACTTCCGTTTGTGGGTGTGATTTGTGTGTGTATATGGCCACTCTGTGACCTTCATATCTTCTATGCGAGTGGTAGTGTTTTAACTGTGGAGGATCAGGGTGATCCTCTAGGCGCGTCTCCTGTAAACAAATAACGTCTGGCCTGTGTATAGATAGCAAGATTGCTAGATTTTGTAATTTATTTCCAACACCTCTACAATTCCACTGTAGTATAGTGAAAGCGACGGTTTAAGGTTTTCATTGGGGGCCAGTGTGCTTAGTGTTTTTTTGTCGCCTGCCAGCAGGCGAGCGACTACCGGTGGACCTACCCCAGTGCTTGTTGACGGAAACCTCCATATTTTCAACAATAACTAGGCTCCCAGCCTACCCCGAGGAAGAGCTAACCTTTCTCTCCCTTGCTGGAGTAGGAACCGGAAGAATATGAGGACGAGACTGTTTCGTGAGGGTGGTCATGTTACACTTAGTAGGCTTGTCAGACTTTGCTTTAGGCCGTACTGATGGAGAGGCAGCAGCAGCCTGACAATATGTGGACGCTTTTGGGATGTCAGTGAGAGTTGGAGTGGACAGAAGGCCGAGATGGAGAGGTACTGTGACTGGCAGGAGGGAGAAGGACAAGGTCAGTTTCATTCTCGACAGAGCACATCACAGGACGGGACATTAACACTGAAGCATAGGACCTATTTGGCTTGGGAGTTGCGTGCAACTCCTTCACCTTTTTCCTAGCTTCATAGAAGGAAATACCCTCAGTTGCCTTCACCGTGCAGACCTCCTTCTCCTCCTTCCACTTGGGACAATCCCTAGAGGAAGTGGAGTGAGTACCCTTGCAATGAAGGCAACATACTGTCTCGGATGTGCAATGTTCCGCATCATGACCCTGGCTTGCACACTTGCTGCACACTGGCTGGGAAGCCCAACAAGTCTTTGCACCATGCCCATACAGCTGGCATTTTAGGCAACGCACAGGGTTAGGGATGTACGGTCGAACGTGAATGATTTCATAACCAACTTTGACATGACTAGGAAGAAAAACTTTGCCAAACGTCAAGATAATAGTTGCTGTCTTCGTCCTTATGCCTTCCGAGTAACGAGTAATAAATCTAGCCTCAATTACATCTTGCTGCTCCAATTCATGTACGATTTCGTCCTCACTCATCACCATGAGATCCCTGCATGTGACAACACCTTTGCAAGAATTCATGGAGACTGGGAATTTCGCTTTGACATCGTAACAGTGGAATTTACGCAGTTTCAGCAAATCTCTCACCTGTGACGAGTTAGCAGTTTTAACCAGGAGATCTCCGTTAGCAATTTTTTTTACTTGTTCGACTTCTCCCGCACAGTGGTCAATCACCTTCTTGATAAGGAGGGGATTGAGACTGGACAGGGGAGTGGAACCTAGTGCATGGAGAGTGACATATGTTGCGTTGTCTACTGGGACGTCAAGTGGGGATCGAGTCTG
Organism: Coenobita brevimanus; assembly: GCF_032717465.1. Taxonomy (NCBI): domain Eukaryota; kingdom Metazoa; phylum Arthropoda; class Malacostraca; order Decapoda; family Coenobitidae; genus Coenobita; species Coenobita brevimanus. The sequence goes on along the minus strand of NC_137015.1, from coordinate 17,124,896 downwards.
GCGTTTGTCTGTCTGAGGGTGGTCAGTCTGGTCATGCCTATAGTCATCAGGACCACCTCCCTTCCTGAAGGGGGGGGAGGTGGCGGGGGCGTCCGTCATAGTAACCACTCCCCCCTAATGGGGGAAGTGGGAAGAGGGAAAAAAACAAGCAAGGGACAAATCACCCGGGGAAACCACACCTACTCTGAGATTACCCTCTCAAACCAATCTCGGGAGGACGCACCCGTGTGTAACTCACACCCCAGAGCGATCAGTGGGGGGTACACTCCAGAGGTGAGTAAGCAAAGGCGATCTCAGTAATTAGATATAGACACCTACTGTATCTCTACTAAGGACAGGGAGAAATATTAGAACTAGCTAACCTAATCTTTATTACGCTATGTACAAAACTAATGCCGGTGAGGCAGCCCTGAAAACTAGAGGAGAGCCAGAAAAACACATCCGTACTTCCCACGACCATGCATCAAAGTCTCCTTCACTCCTTGTTCTCGCAATGAATTTATAATTGCTATGTGCTCCACTGAGTCGAAAGCCTTTTTGTAATCAACAAAATCTAAGCAAAGTGGTTTATTATATTCTATAGTTTTCTCAATTAGCTGGTTCATTGTATGTAGATGATCAATGGTCGAATACCCGCTTCGGAATCCTGCCTGTTCACGAGGTTGATTTTCCTCCAAAATTGTTGTTTTCTGTTCGTAAGGACTTTAGTGAAGGGTTTGTAAATGACTGATAATAAGCTAATGGGTTGATAGTTACTAAGATCTTTTGAGTCACCTTTTTTGTAGAGTAAAATAACTATTGCATTACATCATGTTTTGGGAATTTTCTTCTGTTTTATACAGTGGGTAAATATGTGAGCAAGCCTATTTTGTACTTCTACTCCGGCATCCAGCAGTAAGTCTGTTACTATTCTATCTTCTCCCGGAGTCTTCCCTCTTTTCATATTATTAAGACCAATATTTACATCGTCTGGTGTTACCTCAGGTATTTAACTTGTGTCAACTGAAAAGTTAGCTATTGGTACTACTGTCTTTGATGCATACAGTTCTTTGTAAAATTCTTCAACTCTCTTCACCATCTTATCTCTGAATTTAATGATTTCACTGTTTTCTTCTTTCAGTGATGTCGTTTGTTGCTTCCTAATGCCATTTTACTTCGGACCTGTTTCAGACTTTTTCCATTTTTGATGATTTCTTTGATCTGATCCATGTTTCTCTTTCTACTTTCTTCTCTTTGTTCTTTGTTGATAAGCTTATTTAATTCTGCTCGTTCTATTTCGTCTTTGTCTTTACTTTCATTTCCTTTCGTTTTTTCATAAGCTCGAGTGTCTTTTCTGAATACTTCTTGGCTTTGGTTGTATTAGGTTTTCCTACTACCTCTGCTGATTCTCTTATCACTTTTGTTAGTCTGTCACTCAGCTCATCAGTGTCATATTCATCATTACTTAGAGTCTGAAATCTGTTCCTTATTTCCAACTGAAAGGCTGCTTTGTTTTCATTTACTATTATTGGGCATATATTTTTATCTTTAATCATCTTCTTTCTTTCATTTCTGAAATTGAATCTGGCTGTGCAACCCACCATTCTATGATCACTACCTATATTTACTTTGTTGATAACTGTGACATTTGTGATCGTGTTATTCTTATCTGCTATAATGAATTCGATTTCATTCTTTGTTTCTCCATTTGGGCTTCTCCAGGTCCACTTTCTTCCTGTTCTTTTGTGGAAGAATGTGTTCATCATTCTCATGTTAAACATTTCAGCAAAATTTACCAGCGTTTCTCTTCTTTCATTCCTTTCTCCCACTCCAAATTTTCCCATATATGCTTCTCCATTTTTCGACTTCCCAACTTTTGCATTGAAGTCTCCCATGAGTATAGTATATGTTGTCTTTTCTTCTTCCATAATCTGGGAGATGTCATCGTAGAACGTTTCTATTTCTTTATCTGGGCTTTGTTAATTAGAAATCCTACACCACTAGCTCTTTCATTTTCCTTTCCTCTGTAGTAAAAGAGGTGTTTGCTGTCTTCGAGCTGAATTACTTTTTCTTCTTTTCTGCGGATCTCACTCAAACTTACAATATCCCAACTAATGTTTTCCAGGTCAGTCATCAGGTTATCAAGTTTGTAATATTCTGCGAGGCTTCTTACATTGTATGCATGGATCTTCATCGATTTCAGTTTGTTTAACATCCAAGAGTCTAATTTTCCAACACAGTGCCTACTCACTTTCGGTGGCACACTGCCCGTAAGCACAGGAGGCAGTGCGGTTGGATCTTTAGCAGACGATGATCCAACAGGAACGCCCGTCAAATCATTTGCAATAGAGCTCATGTTTAGTTGGGAGGATTGTGACAAATAATCTCACCTCCCTGCCACATAGTTTCTGGTGAGATCGTTATATTCGGTGGAGCCCTATATATCTATAGGGGGTCCCATGGTCCGCACCGTCTAAGACGGTACCTCGTACATCTACAAGGTAATTACTTGTACTATAATTCAGACTGATTTGTACTAAACAGGGGGATCGTGAAAATCTTACAAATGTTATACACAACTTATATTATTTGTACTTCACATCGCAAATACGCTTATGCCCACATATTCAGCACTATTTTCCTGAGTATCGAGTGAAAATATTTAGTTATAGCCTGCAAGGTAATTTTCTTTCTGGCCCGCTCACAAGTGGTTTTCTTTTATATAACAGGTAGGCTAACTCAAGGTATTTCCAATAATTTTTTCACGAATAACCAGTAAACAGGAACATGCATTGCACTGCACTTGTAGAACTTATTATAAAACACTTATATCATACAGTAGCACTTAGAGGGAATCACTTATAATATCCAACATTTCACTTATTTATATAAAAACACTCTTGTGCATACCTTTATATTGTGTACACTCTCCCACATACCTGCTCAGTAGGCTAATCATGCTCTGAGTGCAACTCACAAAGACATTTAGGGCATAGGGGGACCTTGCACTCTGCACATTGGTAGGCTGTCCCTTTTCGTGCTGGGGGATGGCGTTTGGTCGTGTTACAGATGTGGCACCACCTGTATGCCTGACGACCTGCTGTGCTACGGCCAATCGCTACCAGCCTGTGCTGACGGAAATACTCGGCACAGCTTAGCCTATCTGCTGTAGCCGCTGTCCCCTGCCTAGCACCTGGCACCTGTGCAGTTAAATATTCTTCAAGGAGTTCGCATACAAGCTCTCTTTCAAACTCTCTTAAAGAGAGAGGTTTCTTGACGAGCTCCTTGAACAGTATAAAACTATTCAGAATGGCAGTATCAAGAAGGTGTAAAAATGCCTTCTTGTACCACCTGCAGGACTTACGTAGGCAATCAGCCTCATCAATTTGAGTGTCCGATTTATCAATAAGCTACATGTTGATATTATAATCGTTGACAGCATCTGACTCAACAAGGGTTCCCTGGTCCTGTAGTCTGTTTTTCCCGTTTCCTCAAACACACCCATATGTACTGTTGACAACATGTTAACCTATCTCTTGTCATGCCAGAGAAGGGCTAACATGTTGCCACATTTCTTGGTAAGAAGGGCCCCTTTCTTAGTATATGCTGGGAATGCAGGAAATTCTTCCTCTTTGCCCTAACAGTTTCACAGGACCCAGTACTGTGTTCAAGCAAATACATGGCCAATGCCAGGGCAATGTAATAAATATTGGTGTACAGAATGTGGTGCCTGTTGAAATACCTTTCCAACAGCACTTTCATCACTGATGCCGAGAAACGGTGAGGATCGTCACTAAGTATAACATCTGTTGCCGAAAAAACTATCACATCAAGCACATTTCGAGTTTTGCAGTCAGAAAGGATAAAGAATTTCAGCCTAAAGCAGTGATGCTTGGATGGCACAAACTGAGTAAATGCCAATCTGCCCCTGAATAACACCAGTGACTCATCACTTACCACTTTCTGAAAGGGATGAAAAACCCTGGAAAAAAATCCATGAGCATCATTAGGATGGGTCTAATTTTCCACAACCTGTTGTTCAGTGCAGGTCCATAATTTCTATTGAAATGGTGGAACCTTAGGATGACCAGGTACCTGTCACGGGCCATATACTTACCAAAGACAGGTGTGCCCTCAAGTTCATCTACTGACCAGTAGTCATGGAGCACATGTTTCCTTATATGTGCCATCAACATGGTAATGGATAGCCATACAAACAACTCCCCTACCTCCACAGGTTGCTAGTTCCTCATGTGCGTACTTTCACTGGCAGCTACGTCCTGAAAATACTGCTAATACTCCAGGGCCTGGGGGGAAGCTCATCCTCCTGTAACACCGGCACAGACGGCTCAAAACTTGCTCCATTCTCCCAGACAAAGGTATCCTCTCTACTCACACCTTGTAAACAGGACGTTTGCCATGTGCAAGATGTTTTTTCTGCGTGCATGCACGCCCACATACACGCCCATGTGCACGTTCACAGGCAGGGGGTGAGGGGGAAGGAGAGGGAGAGGTATGGGAGGTGGGAGAGTAAGGGGGTGATGACTCACCTGATGCGGGCCTTCTCTAGGGAGACGCTTGCTGCTGAGTAACATCATGTGGGGCCCGTGTGGAAAATTCCACTCCTGAAGGGCCCAGTTGTGGTGAATCTGCCCTTGAAGTACTCGGCTGAGGTGAAGGAGGACATTTGAGTGTGAGACGTCGGCAAACAAGTGGCAAGCACGGTGGAAAAATGGCTCTTCGGTGTTTATTTCGCAGATGACCACCAACTCCATGCTTACTTGCTCGGTGTGCTGGGTCATCTACATCCTCCTCCTCAGTGAACTCGTCATTGTTGAAGGCCCTGCCCTCCTGCAGAAATTTGAGAGCCTTCTCTGGCATCTGAGAGCAGGGTGGGGTTGGAGGGAGACAGAGGTCACATTCTACAGTGCATCATAACTCCTCTCCTCTGAGGACATACTCTCACTGGGTGTCCATGAGGACACGGTGTCGTCCAAGGCACGACCAATGGCACTAGGCACGACCAATGGCACTATCACTGAGCCTTTTCGCTGGCACTAAGGGCAAAACTTTCGCAGGGGTCGATGATGCAGTCAGCCCTGTGCACAGTGGTACAAAATCGGACTATGACGATGATGAAGACATGGCTCCTCACTCTATCAGTGCCATGTACAGACTGAGCCGCACATCTGTGGGGTACCTGGGGGGCCTACTTACCCTGTGGATGTCATAGAAAATGGTCACGAGTTCAAAGGGTGGCGGGAAGGTGCTTGCAGTATATCCTGTCAGCCGGTGGCGCTCCATTCCCTGAATTGCAACAGCTATACACATCAGCTGGAACTTAAGGGTTACAATAGAACTCGTAACATAGGGCAGTATGTACTGAATACACACAATGCTACATACTGGGTGTCGAATCACGGTCGCCATGAACAGTGTGTGTGCCTGCACTGTAACCAAAGCGGCTCGAAACTGACGCCAGGCAGTCATTCACGGAAGCCAGCTAAACATACTAAACAAGTGATGATCTAGATCCACACCTCGGATGAAAACAAAAACAAAAAAAAACAAGTATTTACACTGACACACAAATCCATAGGCCATTGGAATCCTAATAAATCCTTAAGACCTGCTGTCTAAATCACTCATGTTATATCGTGTGCCTGAATTACAGTAATAAGGTCCAGATATGCACAGAGATGGTCCACAGCCTAACAAACCATTATCGTCACTAATAAATGATGATATAGTCATCAATAAGTGATGCAGCCATGTCTACAACATCCTCTGCTGTCACACCTGTTGCTTTGTAATTATCCATCAGTATCCTCTTACCTTCATCTAGAAATGTGTATATGGTGTCCTTTCCATTGTCACATCGTCATTATCATGCTATCTCTGCAGTGCTCTTGTAACTTATCTATCAAGCGCTTGGTAGTGTAGTATTCATCATCAGAGTACTCTCTTTTCAGTAACTCTAGTTCTCTGATGGAAAACTGAAGTTCATTACAGTACTCTTATCTATGTGATCACAGAGTTTCAGGAACACATGTTGTTTTCTGGTGTCGACTGACCCTGGAGGCTTCCCTTTTGATTTCCTCTGAAGCCCCTGCCCATCATGACAACGGATTTGATAATCTTGGTGGTAAGTGGCCTCAGCTGCAGCAAGATCACCAACATTTTGAATGCGTGTATGTACAGACTCTCCCCAATATTCAGCTCGCTCCATCGCCTTGGCTGCAACAGATGATAACAGTTTAGTTGTTGCTGCTTCATGAGTCGGCTTACGTTGGTCCTTTGGTTGTTTTGCGATCTTACTGTAGTCAACATATTTCCCACAGTACAGACAGTCTTGTTTTATATTAAAGATAGTGGCCTGTGAACAGCAGGGGACTTTCTTATGCACTTGTCTCTCCGATTCTTCTGACTCCCTTTTTCGCTTTTTGATGTATGATGGCATGATGTAGTGTTTGCACCACTTGTTAGCCGGAACTGGCAACATGTTAGATAATAGCTATTCGTCAAGTACATCCCTCAGATCAGCACTAATGTTCAATATGCTAAGTAGGCCTCTTTCTGTGACAGCACTTCGGTCAGAGGTGATTGGCTTATCACAAAAATCACAAATATCACATTGTTCTTTTTGCTGCCTTCTCGTTCCATTCACAGTCTTCTATTCATCTGTTTACTTCTGCCTCTACACTTCAATCTGTATCCAACCTGAAAAATAAAAACATCTGAAATATACTCTAGTTTATAAATTCATAGCAAAATTATCAATACAGAATTCCCTTTTTTTTTCTTTTTTTTTTTCCCGCACGTTCTCTGTGTATATCAGTGACATAGAATTCCTAAATAACAGAAATGGATTTATCACTTCTTAAACCCATAAAAGAAAGTAATACGTGACCAAGTGTGAATTTGTCACAAAGCTATATACGCACCCCATGCCGATGGTGGCCATCTTGAATTTTTCGTCCCACACGGTTAGCTTGCGTGGAATGTTAGAATGTCTGTTGATTTTGACTTAGGAGGCTTCTATGAAATTTTCCTGAAAAAAATATGCTTTCTCGATTTTTTTTTTTTTTTTTCAGGCGTATCCTTAATGCTCCTAAGCAATGTGAAAAAAAGTTGTGATGATGATTATGATTTTGATGATGATGATATGATTATGATTAATACCCAGTCTTGAATAATTTAAAGAAACTATTAGGGCCAATTCGTTAGGTTGATCGAGTGCGTGTTCTGTCCTTTTTAACACAAGGATGTCATAGGATCAATGTTAGGAAATGGAAAGTGTGGAATTAGGGATGTGTAAAGGTTAACGTGGAGCCAGTTTATCTCGATGGTATTGCGTTCACTTCCCGTTTGCGATGCCTTGCATCTGAAACGCGGCTTTGAGATTAACATTGGATTTTGACAGTATAGGTACCTTCACGTGCTCGAATGTGTTCATACTTTGTCGGTTTATATCGATGACATATAGGCAGAGACACAAACAACCATAACCATTACAGTACAATACTTCTTTCACACTTTATTTTTATTTTTTTTTTACAGACACCCTTTCCCACTTCGCACTTTGCCAGCATGGTGAGGGGTTAAATTTGGTTCTCACTCCGTGGATGACGCAGCACCGATCCTGCAGTGGATCATTGGTTACATGGACTGAACAAGAAAAATTAGTACATATATACATACAAACATGCTTCAGTGGTCACGAGGAGTACACTGTAGCACCAGTCGAGCAGGGCAGTACTCCTAAGGTGAATGGAAAGCTGATGACAGGGAGTGCTGGAGCTCCCGTTTCATGAGCCGTAAGGACTAGTTCCTGACCAGCCCCCTTTGCTGAACTTTTTCAGTGTCTCAGTTACACAGAGAGTAGGCCAGCATGCTCTCCAACACAAATTTCTCTATCTACACTAAACTACATGCACAGTACAAACTACACTTCCTTTTCCAAAATTCAAAAAAAAAATCATGGCGTCTCATCACCCAGCCTCGGAGTCCCCAGGGGGGGGACCATAAATGCCCCCACCTTCCGCCCCTCTCCCAGTGACGACTCGAGGTGCCTGGAACCACTGTCTGACTCTCTACTTCTTCACATCTGCAATATTCGCGGCCTTTCCTCTAACTTTCGCTCTGTTGAGCACAACCTCTCCTCCTCTAAACCTTACCTTCTTTTTCTAACTGAGACTCAGCTGTCTGAGGCAACTGACAGCAAACCCTTTTCTGTATCCTCCTACTTTCTCTATATTCTTTTCAAAGCCAAAGGTGGCTGTTGTGTATATAAACGCAACGACTTATCTTGCTCTTGTGTTCATGAACTCGATTCTTCTGAATTCTCTACACTCTGGCTTCGGCTTTCCTGTCATTCTCTGACTAAATATATCTGTGCTGTTTACTTATCCCCTAATTCTACTGACTATCAAAAATTCTTCAACTATCTTACTTCTACAATGGAACACATTCTATCCATTTCTCCTTTCTCTGAAATCTCCATTCTAGGAGATTTCAATGTTCACCACCACCTTTGGCTCTCCTATCCTTTCACTGATCCACCTGGTGAACAAGCCTACATCTTTTCTATCCTTAATGACCTAGGGCACCTTGTACAGCACCCTACCCGTATCCTAGACTGCCTTGGAGAGAGCTCCAACATACTTGACCTCTTCCTTTCAACTAATCCTTCTGCTTACTCTGTTAATCTTTTCTCTCCGTTGGGCTCCTCCAATCACATTCTTATCTCCTTAACCTGTCCTATCACTCAGGTATGGCCTTTGGACCCTCCAGGGAAACGTCGCCTGTGGCATTTTGGAGCCGCGGATTGGGAGGCCCTCAGGCAGTACTTCTTTGATTTTCCGTGGAATGATTATTGCTTCCATGGCCAGGAGCCATCTGAGTGTGCCTTGCACATTATGTAGGTTATTCTCTCAGGCATGGAAGCATACATTCCTTTCTCATATCCTTTGACTAATGCAAGAAAGCCTTGGTTTAACCATGCTTGTTCTAATGCTGTCCGCAACAAGGAGAGGGCCTACAAAAGGTACCGGAGCCAACCCATCCCTGAATCACATCATCTTTACATTGCTAAAAATAATTTCATCCGTACTAAATGCTCTCAACTCTCCAACTCAAATTCTTCCCACTCCTTCTGGCACCTCGCCAAAAACCTTTCTAACAACTTTACCTCATCATCCTTCCCTCCTCTTTTCTACTCTGATGGTTCTGTAGCTATTTCTTCTGCTGATAAAGCAGATCTCTTTGCACAGACTTTCTCCTCCAATTCCACCTTAGACGATTCCGGTGCTGTTCCTCCATCACTTCCCGCCTCTGACTTCCTCGTGGCTGACATTAAAATTTCTTCAGCTGATGTATTTTCTGCCATCACTGGCCTCAATACTAACAAAGCATATGGGCCTGATGGAGTCCCTCCTGTTGTTATCAAGAACTGTGCTTCTGTGCTTACACCCTGCCTAGGCAAACTCTTTCGCCTTTGTCTGTCAACTTGTACCTTTCGTTCTTGCTAGAAATTTGCGCTCATGCAGCCAATCCCAAAGAAGGGTGACCACTCCCAACCCTCCAACTATCGTCCAATTGCTTTAACGTCCTGTATTTCAAAAGTTTTCAAGGCAATTCTTAACTGAAAAATTTTAAGGCATCTTTCCTATCACAACCTTCTTTCTGATCGTCAGTACGGGTTCCGTCAGGGACGCTCCACTGGCGATCTTCTCGCCTACCTTTCAGACTCCTGGTCATCCTCCTTTCGGGACTTTGGCGAAAGCTTTGCCATTGCACCTGACATCTCAAAGGCTTTCGATCGAGTCTGGTATAAATCTTTAATTTCCAAACTGCCCTCTTACGGTTTCTATCCTTCTATCTGTGCCTTCATCGCTAGCTTCCTTTCTGGTCGTTCTATAGCCGCTGTTGTAGACGGCCATCGTTCTTCTCCTAGATCTATCAATACTGGTGTTCCTCAGGGCTCTGTCCTATCACCAACTCTCTTCCTTTTATTCATCAATGACCTTCTAAGCTATACATCTAACCCTATCCACTCATACACTGATGACTCCACCCTTCACCTTTCCATTCGATTCCCGCAACATCCACCTCAGCAGTTACTTCAACAAACAAGGGATGAGGCTATGGCACACCTAATGTCTGACTTGGCTTGTATCTCTGACTGGGGTAAAAATAATCTGTTGTTCTTAATACATCTAAAACTCAGTTCTTACACCTATCAACCCGTCAAAATCTTCCACAGGTATACCCACTAATGTTTAATAATATTCAGCTTAATCCTGCATCATCCTTGAACATGCTTGGGGTTTCATTTACTCGGGACTTAGCTTGGAAAGATCATATTACATCTCTTGTAAAATCTGCTTCCAAGAGATTGGGTGTGCTAAGCCGACTCTGTTCTTTCTTTACCTCTGCACAATTGTTGACTCTATACAGGGGTTTTATCCCCCCCTGTGTGGAGTACAACTCTCATGTGTGGGGAGGGTCCCCACATACAGCTCTTCTCATTAGGGTGGAGTCAAAGGCTTTTCGTCTCATTAACTTTCCTCCTCTTAGTGACTCCCTTCAACCTCTGTCTCTTTGCTGCACTTTTATATCTTTATCTGTTTTCTATTGCTGCGTTAATGGTCACTGCTCCTCTGAACTGTCTGCATGCATTCCTCCACCTCTACGACGGGCGCGTAGCACCCGTCTAGCAGCAAACTCTCATCCCTTTTCTTTCCAACTCTCTAATGCAAGAGTTAACCGTTACTCCCAGTCTTTCATTTATGCAACAGGTCAGCTCTAGAACTGTCTCCCTATGTCTGTATTTCCTGCTGCCTATGATCTCCAGTCTTTCAAACGCAGTGTGTCCAGGCATTTCGAAATGAATGGCTCTTGAATTTGGCTCTCTTTTGTATTTCTTTTTCTCTTGGAGGGAACTCTTATTGAAAGCTTATGGCCTATGGTTCCTTCTTCCTCGCATAATAAAAAAATAAAAAAAAACTGCTCCTCTGAACTGTTTACATCGCTCCACCACTACACAAATAATGTAGCACCCGTCTAGCAGCAAACTCTCGCCCCTTTTGTGTCCAACTCTCAAATTCGGAAGTTAATCGTTACTCATAGTCCTTCAAGGTCAACTCTGGAAATGTCTTCCTCTGTATTTCCTACTGCCTATGACCTCCAATCTTTTAAAGTCAGTGCGTCCAGGCATCTGGAAATAATCTTATATTTGGCTGTTTTTTTTTCCCTTGGAGGGAACAATCCTGCGGGCTTCTTGCCTTGGGTTCTTTCTCCCTTGCATAAGAAAAAATACATACATGCATACATACATACATAATTATTGCTATCATTTATGACAAGTATAGATCGTTTCATGAAAGGTTATGTATATCTATGCACATTATATTAATATGAAGGCATTTTTACCAGACTAAAAGCCCATTCATAGGAAGTCAAGCAACTAATTACAAATTTAAGATCCGTTTATTAGCTATATTATGTTCCAGGTATCTGCAGTAATTGTGACCGATGTGTAAAGTTACGCGGCTAAAAATTAAGTAAGAAGTGAGGTTCGCAGCCTTACGAAAAAAAAAAAAAAAAAATGTTCCTTGATTTTTATGGATAGGCATGAAAAAAAAAAAAAAAAAAAAAAAAAAAAAAGCCAAGCGGGGGAACATTTTTCATTTCACGAACCTTCCTGGTGGAAGAGTTGCTTGGATTATTCACAGCGGCTCTGCGCAGCAGGTGCATGACTCCTGAAATCGCCTCACCTTTGCCTCCATGACACCACCACAAATTCATTTCTAATCCTCGAGGAATGGCGGACTGTCCAGATAAATTAGAGCAGCACAACGGTGCACCCACAGAAATTTAAGTGTTAAATGTTTAATCCCGGCGTCTTTTATAGATTCTTGCTCCAGCTAACGTCACAGAATTTTATTCCTCTGAAGGAGTCACGGGCCAATGAGCAATAACACTGCTACCTTTAGCCCTCTCATGACCGGGTATTCTCTACTCCTGGATTCAAAACTTGCCAAATAAATTAGTCAACTGACAGTGAGTCATAGGAACGATAAATCAGAGATGTGGAGATGCCAGTGATTTAGCGAATGCTTCCAGATGTGAGTGTTGATGGGGGATTAGAAGTCTTGCTCTAAGTGGCTTTGGAGATAATGTGATGCAACATCCTTAGCGACTTCTGCACATTACAGTTCCGTATCCCTGTGCATTTTATGGATGCAAATTTTATCGACATTTTTTGCTGTTCTTTTAGGCTCATCTGAAAGTGAACCTCGGTGAAATGAAGGCCCACTTTGCCCCCCTAGGGTTTATGCATTATAAATGTCGCAGGCTACAAGAGAACGCAATATGAATCGCTGAGGAAAGTGTATTACGAACGAAGTCACTTATGCAACATACAAAACAGTCCTAGCTGCTGCTCGGTAATGGAGAGGCGAGGCGAAACTAAACATGAGTTTAGCCGGGTGTTACCAGGGAGAATCTTGAAACGGTATTTATGCTAATTTGGGGTGCTTGGCGATGCACCAGGTTTTCAGGTGTGAGTGGGTGTAGGCGTGGGTGTGGATGAGGTGTGAACTTAGATGTTACCGAGTTTTAAAGAGGTGGCTTTGGATAAAGCAGAAATTATTAACGTTGCGCTAGTAGCTACGGTACATCCCTGATTTGCATTGTGCCCACTTTTAATGTTATTAAATTATTAGTCCTTTCGAGACTTTTTTTTTTCTTTGTTTTCTTTATTTAAGATAAACATGTAATTATGATATGAATTATAAGGATCAAAGATGAGGAAATGAAAACAATGTTTCTCTTACCTACACCAAATAAAGGCCAGCAGGAAGTAGCCAGTAGGGCATCCATGCAGTGCAGGAAAATTTGTCGTGAAAATTAAATAGGAAAGGATGAACCGCAAATGTTCTACGTTGCATTGGTATGTGATGGAAAAGGAACATCAGGTAACGATGTATCACTGTTGCTACAATACAAAGAGAAAGTCCAGATGGATGGTACAAAGAGAAAGTCCAGATGGATGGTACAAAGAGAAAGTCCAGATGGATGGTACGTATTGTACCATCCATCTGGACGGCGTTCAGTTGGGGATTAAAAACAAGATAATAGACAAGCGACTTTCATATGTTAACAGTGTATCACACTCTATGATACTGCGAGGCAAACGTCTCATGAAGCCAAATCTTTAATGGAGTGGTATAGCGATTCACTCTACCCAGTTTGTACAGTATCAATGAAGGCTTTTCCTCATAAAGTGTTTTCCTGACAACTGTCATCATTCCTGTCCGTCCAGCATATTGTTTACAACATTGCTGAAATAGGAATGCTTTGCTTCATTTAACTAGAATTATTTACTGGTTAATTTTATTTCCTTTACCTCGAGTACTGTGTCAGGCCTTTTATGAATTATTTAACAGGAATCATATCATCCCATCCCCCGACAGCTTCATGTTGATACATTAGCTCCCTTCGTATACCTCGCTTTAAGAAAAGGAAAAGATACTCCTTTTTCATCTAAGTACCTGGCGAGTACCGAAGTGATGATCTGTGTGGGATTAAACAGAACCGAATTCTGAGTGTTGCGATGATTCTTGTATTTATATTTTGCCCGCCGTGGTTGTTAATGAGATTGTGAGTGTAGGTGTGGTTTGTAGTGTGGATTTAAACGCAGCCAGATGAAAGATGATGAGTCTTAACAGGAATGAGTGTATCTATTACACAGGCCTGCAGAATTAAAGTAATTAAAAGTTGTTTTATTTCTGAGTGGTTATTTTTTACTGCACTTATGAACACAGTAAAATAATACATCTAGAATCTTTCCATCGCATCACATTTTAGTACAAAATTTAAATGAAATTCAGTTAAAATATAGCAAATTATAAAGTCCAGTTGACATATACAATACTGTTTTAAACTACTTGAAAATGAACATACTAGTCAATGTAATTTTTTAAATGAGTAAGGATGGAAGTTTAGAGGGTGAAGTGCTTGAAAGGGTACAACAAGGAAGAAAGATTGCTGGTTCCTTGAAAGCAGTGATAAGAAACAGGGAAGTGAACATGGAAGTGAAAAAGTTACTACCTATGGGAGAGAAGCTTGGAGCTCGTTGAAGGGACAGAAGTCAAGAGTGAGAGCAGTGGAAATGAGTTATTTGAGAGGAGCATATGGAGTCACATGAAGAGACAGACTGACAAATAAGGAAGTGAAAGAGCGTTGTGGTGTGGATGTGAATGTGATAGGAAGCGTTTGGAGAAACACAATGAGTAGTTTGGTCATGTGGAGAGTATGGAGCGTGAGAAACTGATGAGGAGAGTGTATGTGAGTGAGGTGGAGTGGGGGAGAGAGAGGGGGAGGCCAAGGATGAGATGAAGGGATGGAGTGAAGAGGTATATGAGAGAGGGGGGGGGTGAGTTGGGAGCAGGGCAGTGAAATGGCGTTGGACAGGGCGACATGGAGGCGATTTGTTTGTGGCCACCCCTTGCGGGATTAAGGCGTCTGGCAATAGATAGGTAGAAATTTTTAAATATATACATAAAGGAAATAGCACCATATATTCCATGACTCACATGTAACTTCTCAAGCCTTTGTAACTTCACAGATTTTTTTGCTCCAAATCTTCGTCTGGTGGCCAGTTGTTTATACACAAAAACTGGTGCGTCCCTGTGAATCATCCAGCAGGAGTCTGCCATCATGCTGAAATCCAGGCATCCCTGGTACCTTCTTGCCTTGTCCTTGATATCTTGATGGAATTTTTCACCCTGTTCTTCACTCACCTCTCCAAGATTTTCGGGGGAAAATTCCTAATGCGAATCCAAAAAGTGAACTTTTGAGACTCAAGTTGCGACTCAACTCTTTAAACTTGATCAACAGATTTCTCGCAATTACTTTGTAGTATTGATCCTTATTGTTGCCAACAAATTTAGAAATAAATTCTTTGAATGCTACCCAAGCCTCTTGTTCCAGGTCGTTCATTGCACCATCAGTTTCTGCATCAGCAATCAGTTTTCTAATATCAAATCCAGTAAATACACCCTCTTTCAATTTAGCTTCAGACCAGGAAACTATTGGCACAAATACATAAAACAGGCTCCATCTTTTGATAGGATTTTGACAAACTGCTTCATTAATCCAAGCTTAATATGAAGCAATGGTAGAAGCATTTTATCTGGATTCACCAAGCTGAGTCTGATGACGGCTTTGGCACCAAGCTGTAGATTTTGTCTGTTTGGCTATTCCTTTCGAACCTCTGTAAATCCTTGGCTCTGCTATCCCACTCACAGAGAAAACATGGGAATTTTGTATACCCTGACTGCTGACCTAGTAAGATACACAAAGGTTTCAGGTCCCCACATATGAACCAACGGTGTTCATTGTAGTTGATTTTCTAGAGAAGATTTGCCAAATTCGGGTACGTTTCTTTTAAATGCACAGAATGAGCAACAGGTGTTGAAACATATTTATTACCATTATGAAGAAGTACCCCTTTCAGGCAACTCTTAGATGAATCTGTAAATTATCTCCATTCTTCTGCATTGTAAAGTCTGCCAAGTTCTGCACTAGGCCACCTACGTCAGTGCAAGAAACCACTATTCTCAATAAATATCACTGTGATAAAAAAAAAAAAAAACACCACTGAAACTACTTTACAAGCGCACTAGTTTACTGAGTCACACTGAGATATGTTTTTGCTGCACTCCAATACTGGTATGACTTCACTGTGTTATGTTCTAGCTATATTCTGGCTTATTAAATAAAATAACTGCGTTGTTTTTAAAATGGATTTTAATATTAGAAAATACTGATTTTAAACACATTATCATTGTGATAAATGTCCATATGTAAATAATCATATGGTACAAAATAAGGATAAAAACAATGAAAACTAAAAATGTTTTTGACAAAAAAAATGTTACGTGATGGAGAAAAATGGTTTTCATTTGAATTTAGTGCTCCCCAAAATATAAAAATCATATATAATAATCAAAGCAATTTTTTCAATATATTCTTGTGTTAGTGCAGAGTCGGGTTCACAGTTATCTTCCTCTCTAAGTCAGGTGTAAAATGAAACCGGGCGAAAAATTTTGCATTCACGGGCGTACATACTTCTAGTCAGTTGGTATGCCTCATTAGATACTTGCTTCGACTTTACATGAAACGTTACGAGTAATGAGTCGAAACGAATGAAAATTGTATCGCGACTTGTATCGTTGTATGGCAGTCATATTAGCAGGGTTTACCTAGCAGATACGATGCCCTTCGTAACTCGGTGCACGAGTCGTGGGAGTCTTACAGAAGCGACGAGAACCTTACGCAATGCCTTGTTGACTCTGTGCCTCAGAGACTCCAGGCAGTTAGTGATGCCAAAGGAGGATATAAAAAGTACTGATGTAAGCACAATATACAGCAAATTATACAGCAAATGGTAATAAATAGAATTTGTGTTGGGGTTCATAAATCGTAGGTGTTCCTTATAATTACTTTATTAATGTCAAGCATGACACTAATTCAACCACTTATTTCTATGTCCATTTTGAAAACCCGCATATAGTGTTGTGCTTATAAGACAGCTTTTGCAAAGAAAATTGTAATAAAGCATACAAACAACATTTCCACCCATGTTTAGGGTGTTAGGATTTAGGGTTCGGTCTGCATGTGATTCTCCTGAACCCTACAATAACTATGATCTTTGCATTTATCTCTCTACAGTGCTGAATGTAGGACCTTCCATATGAATACATAGTGTTGTCCTTATTATATAGTTCATGATACTAGGTTCCAAGCTATAATTTGTGTATCCAGTTGTAGATAATAATCATACTAAATATCTCAGGTGTTCAAGGAATTATGAAACGATACAAGTGATTTGGTATTTGTCTTTGAAATATCATCATGATATGACATTCTAATGCTTTTCCATGGATGCTTCAAAGGAACTTGCATACTAACTTGAAATCGCTAAATTAAATATCTGTAGTGATTATGAATACTAATACTATGATGTCCAGATCCCTATAGGCATAACTGGCAACTATATCATCTAGACATGAGAGGCATCCAAATTCTCGCCGCAGCCTCCACAAACCCACACCATCCACTACACTACATGGTAGCACATCCACACACACCAAGGAACATCAAAACAATACCCAGCACACAAAATCATACACAAATACTGTCATCTTTCTCTCCTCGCCCGCCTCAGACCAGCTTCCAGAAGAATATCCATACTCAAATCACTCGCCTGTCCATTCAGTTGCTCAAAGACAACACACAGCTGCACGCACGGCCTCCTGATATCCACCCTTTTAAATCCTATCTCCCGCGTGAGGACAGGGTCCACCTGGCCAGGCTGAGATGTGGGCATCATCCAGCCCTCTTGAGTCATCAGAAATCCTGAATGACTCCGTCGCTGATGCCTGTCCAGGATGCAACACAGCACGCCATACTATTAAGCACTTTATGAAAGACTGCGTTGCACACAATCACCTGCACCAACAATACAACATACATTCCCTGAGAGCTCTGTGGGAAAGCCCGGTCTCGGTCGCGGCCTTCCTCAGGGACTCGGGGCTGTTCGGGCAGACTGCCTAGGGAACAACAACAACTACTACTACTATATCATCCATCAGGGCTCCCAACGCTTCATACTGTAAACAAGTGCTCGTGGGCCCTTCGGGCCCCTCGCACTGGCTCCTGCGGAGGGCTCTCACGTTTATATGCTCTTCTAGTGTAACGTTGTCACATGGATTTTTTGCAGCTAATCAACTGATCGTGTTATTTGCAGCTTCGGGAATGGAACCCAAGTTAAGTCCGAAATTCTTCAGTTGTATAGTCAGCCAAAAAAGTCGTGTCATCGTTCCGAACCCCGTAAATATTCGAACAGATAAATCGAAGCAGCAGGGATAGATTCACAAGTCTGGCAACTGTGTCAGACCAGACGGTGGTGGGGGTGAGTGGTTTGGGGTGCCATGTATTACTGTCGGGTGGACATTGTTGGGAATAATATACTAGGTAATAGGGTTATAGTCAACTTTCATCACATGTCACTAAATGTCTACATATCTATCATCATGAATTTATATGTAATCAGAATAAACTGCAGTTTCATATACATGGGTTGTCATGTCTAATTCATCTTTGATGTTTATAATACTACAGAGGACGGAATAACGGTGGAATACGTTTCATAACAAGTGTTTGGAATTTAATGAAACGTCACGATTATGATAACATAACAACGTTTATGATAACTAGAATCTCCCCACTATTTCCCGTCGTCCAGTATGATAACTGAATGGCACTGAAGATATGACTATATGTTGGTGGGTGTATATCTTGGTTTCATCACCTTGCGGAACACCTGTGGCTAGGTTTCCCCATAGATATAAGTAAGACTAGATGCCGCATTGCCCATTCATCAGTACAGCAGCGGTGGGTCTGTGCGGTCGTCGTCTTGGAACGGTCAAGTATGTAATAGTGGGGCTTGTTTTAGAGTGAATTCAGACTATGAAAATGAATATTGTTGTGGAGGAGGTTGTGATGGTCGTTATTTTTGTGGTGGTGGTGATGGTGGTTATTATTGTGGTGGTGGTGATGGTGGTTTTTGTTGTGGTGGTGGTGATGGTGGTTTATGTTGTGGTGGTGGTGATGGTGATTTTTGTTGTAGTGGTAGTGATGGTGGTTTTGTTGCGGTGGTGGTGATGGTGATTTTTGTTGTGGTGGTGGCGGTTGTTGCTGTTGTGGTGGTGATGGTGATGGTGGTTTTTGTCGTTGTGGTGCTGATACTGATGGTGGTTTTTGGTGGTGTTGTGGTGGTGGTGGTGATGGTGGTTTTTGGCGTGATGGTGGTGGTGGTTTTTGTTGTTGTGGTGGTAGTGGTGTTTATTTTGTTGGTAGTGGTGGTTGTTGTGTTGATGGTGATTGTTGTGTTGTTGTTGTTGTTGTGGTGGTGGTGGTGGTTATTGTGGTGTCAGTTGTTGTTGTGATGATGGTTATAATGGTGGCTGTTGTGGTGGTGGTTGTTGTGGTGGATATTGTGATGGTAGTGGTTGAAGTGATGGTGGTTGCGGTGATGGTGGTGGATGTTGTTGTGATGGTGGTTGTGGTGATGGTGGTGGTTGTTGTTGTGATGGTGGTTGGCGTTATTGTCGTGGTAATTGTTGTTGTGGTGGTTGTGGTTGTCATTGCTGTTGTGATGGTGGTGGTGGTTGTGGTGGTGGATGCGGTGGTGGTGGTGGTAGTTGTTGTTGTGGTGGTGGTCGTGATGGTGGTTGTTGTGGATGTTGTTGTTGTTATTGTTGTTGTTGTTGTGGTGGTGGTGGTGTGGTTGTTGTTGTTATGGTGGTGGTGGTGGTGGTGGTGGTTGCTCTTGTTGTGGTGGTGATGGTGGTGGTTGCTCTTGTTGTGGTGGTGGTGGTTGTAATGGTGGTGGTGGTGGTGGTGGTGGTGGTTGTAATGCCGGTGGTTGTTGTTGTTATGGTAGTGGTGGTTGTAATGGTTGTTGTTGTTGTTGTTGTTATGGTTGTTGTTGTTGTTGTTATGGTGGTGGTGATGGTGGTGGTTGCTGTTGTTGCTGTGGTGATGGTGGTTGTTATGGTGGTGGTGATGGTGGTGGTTGCTGTTGTTGTTGTGATGGTGGTTGCTGTTATGGTGGTGGTGGTGGTTGTAATGGTGGTGGTGATGCTAGTTGTTATGGTGGTGGTGGTGGTGGTGGTGGTGGTGGTGGTTGTAATGGTGGTGGTGGTGGTTGTTGTAATGGTGGTGGTGGTGGTTGTTGTTGTGGTGGTGGTGGTTGTTGTTATGGTGGTGGTTGCTGTTGTAATGGTAATGGTGGTGGTTGTTGTTGTTGTGGTGGTGGTGATTGCTGTTGTTGTTGTGGTGGTAGTGGTAATTGTTGTTGTGGTGGTGGTGGTGGTTGTTATTGTGGTAGTGGTGGTGGTTGTTGTTGTTGTGGTGGTGGTTGTGGTGGTGGTTTATGTGGTGGTGGTGGTGGTTTCTGTTATTGTGGTGGTGGTTCTTGTTGTTGTTATGTTGGTTGTGGTTGTTGTTATGGTTGTTATTGTTGTTTTTGTGATGATTGTTGTTGTTGTTCTGATGTGGTTGTGGTTGTTGTGGTGGTGTGGTTGTTGTTGTTGTTGTCGTTGTGATGGTGGTGGTTGTTGTGGTGGTTGTTGTTGTGGTGGTGGTTGTTGTTGTTGTGGTGGTGTGGTTGTTGTTGTTGTTGTCGTTGTGATGGTGGTGGTTGTTGTGGTGGTTGTTGTTGTGGTGGTGGTTGTTGTTGTTGTGGTGGTGTGGTTGTTGTTGTTGTTGTCGTTGTGATGGTGGTGGTTGTTGTGGTGGTTGTGGTGGTTGTTGTTGTTCTGGTGGTGGTGGTGGTGTTTGTTGTTGTTGTGGTGATGGTGGTGGTGGTGGTTTTTGTGGTGGTGGTGGTGGTGGTGGTGATTGTTATGGTGGCTGTGGCTGTAGTTGCTGTTGTTATTGTTGTTGTGGTGGTGGTGGTTGTTATGGTGGTGGTGGTGGTTGTTCTTGTTATGGTGGTTGCTGTTGTTGTTGTTATGATGGTTGCTGTTGTTGTTCTTGTGGTGGTGGTGGTGGTTATTGTTATAATTGTTGTTGTTGTGGTGGTGGTGGTGGTCGTGGTGATTGTTGTTGTTTTGTTGTTGTTGTTGTTGTTGTTGTGGTGGTGGTGGTGGTTGTGGTGATGGTGGTTGTTGTTATGGTGGTGGTGGTGTTTGTTGTTGTTGTTGTGGTGGTGGTGGTGATTGATGTTATGGTGGTGGTGGTGTTTGTTATGGTGGTGGTGATGGTGGTGGTTGCTGTTGTTGTGGTGGTGGTTGTTGTTGTTGTTGTTGTTATTGTGGTGGTGGTTGTTATTGTGGTGGTGGTGGTTGTAATGGTGGTGGTGGTGGATGTTGTTGTAATGGTTGTTGTTGTTGTTGTTGTTGTTATGGTGGTGGTGGTGGTGGTGGTTGTTGTGGTGGTCGTTGTTGTTGTTGTTACAGTGGTTATTGTTCTTGTTGTTGTTATGGCGGTGGTGGTTGTGGTGGTCGTTGTTGTTGTTGTTGTTGTTGTTGTTATGGTTGTTGTTGTTGTTGTTGTTGTTATGGTTGTTGTTGTTGTTGTTGTTGTTGTTATAGTGGTTGTTGTTCTTGTTATGGTGGTGGTGGTGGTTATTGTTGTTGTTATGGTGGTGGTGGTTGTTGTTGTTATGGTGGTGGTGATGGTGGTGGTTGTTGTTTTTGTCGTGGTGGTGGTTGTTTTTATGGTGGTGGTGGTGGCTGTAATGGTGGTGGTGGTGGTTGTTGTTTTAGTGGTGGTGGTTATTGTTGTTGTTGTTATGGTGGTGGTTGCTGTTGCTGTAATAGTGGTGGTGGTGGTTGTTGTGGTGGTGGTGGTTATGGTGTTGTTGTTGTGGTGGTGGTGGTGTTATTGTGGTGTTGTTGTTGTTGTGCTGGTGGTGGTGGTTGTTGTTGTGGTGGTGGTGGTTGCTGTTGTTGCTGTGGTGGTGATTGTTGTTATGGTGGTGATGATGGTGGTGGTTGCTGTTGTTGTTGTGGTTGTGGTTGTTGTTATGGTGGTGGTGGTGGTTGTAATGGTGGTGGTGATGGTAGGTGTTATGGTGATGGTGGTGGTCGTTGTAATGGTGGTGGTTGTTGTTGTTGTAATGGTGGTGGTGGTGGTTGTTGTAATGGTGGTGGTGGTGGTTGTTGTTGTGGTAGTGGTTGTTGTTGTTGTTATGGTGGTGGTTGCTGTTGTAGTGGTGGTGGTGGTTGTTGTTGTTTTGTTGTTGTTGTTGTTGTTGTGGTGGTGGTGGTGGTGGTGGTGGTTGTGTTGGTGGTGGTTGTTATTGTGGTTGTTGTTGTTGTTGTTGTTGTTGTGGTGGTGGTGGTCGTTGTTTCTGTGGTGGTGGTGGTGGTGGTGGTGGTGGTTGCTGTTATTGTGGTGGTGGATCTTGTTGTTGTTATGTTGGTGGTGGTTGTTGTTATGGTTGTTGTTGTTGTTGTTGTGATGATTGTTGTTGTTGTTGTTGTGGTGTGGTTGTTGTTGTGGTGTGGTTGTTGTTGTTGTCGTTGTGATTGTGGTGGTTGTTGTGGTGGTAGTGGTTGTTGTTGTTGTGGTGGTGGTGGTGGTGATTGTTATGGTGGCTGTAATTGCTGTTGTTGTTGTTGTGGTGGTGGTGGTGGTTGTTATGGTGGTGGTGGTGGTTGTTGTTGTTATGGTGGTTGCTGTTGTTGTTGTTGTTGTGGTGGTGGTGATGGTGGTGGTGATTGTTGTTGTTGTGTTGTTGTTGTTGTTGTTATGGTGGTGGTGGTTGTGGTGGACGTTGTTGTTGTTGTTATAGTGGTTGTTGTTGTTATGGTGGTGGTGGTTGTTGTTGTTATGGTGGTGGTGATGGTGGTGGTTGTTGTTTTTGTCGTGGTGGTGGTTGTTTTTATGGTGGTGGTGGTGGCTGTAATGGTGGTGGTGGTGGTTGTTGTTTTAGTGGTGGTGGTTATTGTTGTTGTTATAGTGGTGGTTGCTGTTGTTGTAATAGTGGTGGTGGTGGTTGTTGTGGTGGTGGTGGTGTGGTTGTTGTTATGGTGGTGGTGTGGTTGTTATGGTGGTGGTGTGGTTGTTGTTATGGTGGTGGTTATGGTTGTTGTTATTATAATTGTTGTTGTTATGGTGGTGGTGGTGGTGGTGGTGGTGGTGGTGTTATTGTGGTGTTGTTGTTGTTGTGATGGTGGTGGTGGTTGTTGTTGTGGTGGTGGTGGTGGTTGCTGTTGTTGCTGTGGTGGTGGTTGTTGTTATGGTGGTGATGATGGTGGTGGTTGCTGTTGTTGTTGTGGTTGTGGTTGTTGTTATGGTGGTGGTGGTGGTTGTAATGGTGGTGGTGATGGTAGGTGTTATGGTGATGGTGGTGGTGGTTGTTGTTGTAATGGTGGTGGTGGTGGTTGTTGTTGTAATGGTGGTGGTGGTGGTTGTTGTAATGGTGGTGGTGGTGGTTGTTGTTGTGGTAGTGGTTGTTGTTGTTGTTATGGTGGTGGTTGCTGTTGTAGTGGTGGTGGTGGTTGTTGTTGTTGTTGTTGTTGTTGTTGTTGTTGTGGTGGTGGTGGTGGTGGTTGTGTTGGTGGTGGTTGTTGTTATTGTGGTGGTGGTGGTGGTTGTTGTTGTTGTTGTGGTGGTGGTGGTGGTTTCTGTGGTGGTGGTGGTGGTGGTGGTTGCTGTTATTGTGGTGGTGGTTCTTGTTGTTGTTATGTTGGTGGTGGTTGTTGTTATGGTTGTTGTTGTTGTTGTTGTTGTGATGATTGTTGTTGTTGTTGTTGTGGTGTGGTTGTTGTTGTGGTGTGGTTGTTGTTGTTGTCGTTGTG
Source organism: Coenobita brevimanus (assembly GCF_032717465.1). Classification (NCBI taxonomy): domain Eukaryota; kingdom Metazoa; phylum Arthropoda; class Malacostraca; order Decapoda; family Coenobitidae; genus Coenobita; species Coenobita brevimanus. The sequence goes on along the minus strand of NC_137015.1, from coordinate 17,101,533 downwards.
ATTGTGGTGGTTGTTGTTGTGGTAGTGGTTGTTCTTGTTGTGGTGGTGGTGGTGGTGATTGTTATGGTGGCTGTAATTGCTGTTGTTGTTGTGGTGGTGGTGGTGGTGGTTGTTATGGTGGTGGTGGTGGTTCTTGTTGTTATGGTGGTTGCTGTTGTTGTTGTGGTGGTGGTGGTGGTGGTGATGGTGGTGGTGATTGTTGTTGTTGTGTTGTTGTTGTTGTTGTGGTGATGGTGGTGGTAGTGGTGGTGGTGGTGATGGTTGTTATGGTGATGGTGGTGTTTGTTGTTATGGTTGTTGTTGTTGTTGTTGTTGTTGTGGTGGTGGTGGTGGTTGATGTTATGGTGGTGGTGGTGGTTGTTATGGTGGTGGTGATGGTGGTGGTTGCTGTTGTTGTTGTTGTGGTGGTGGTTGTTATGGTGGTGGTGGTGGTTGTAATGGTGGTGGTGGTGGTGGTGGTTGTAATGGTTGTTGTTGTTGTTATGGTGGTGGTGGTGGTGGTGGTTGTTGTGGTGGTCATTGTTGTTGTTGTTGTTGTTGTTATGGTTGTTGTTGTTGTTGTTATGGTTGTTGTTGTTGTTGTTATGGTTGTTGTTGTTGTTGTTATGGTTGTTGTTGTTGTTGTTGTTGTTATGGTGGTGGTGGTGGTTGTTGTGGTGGTCATTGTTGTTGTTGTTGTTGTTATGGTTGTTGTTGTTGTTGTTGTTATGGTGGTGGTGATGGTGGTGGTTGCTGTTGTTGTTGTGGTGGTGGTGATTGTGGTGGTTGCTGTTGTTGTTGTGGTAGTGGTTGTTGTTATGGTGGTGGTGGTGGTGGTTGTTTTAGTGGTGGTGGTTATTATTGTTGTTGTTATGGTGGTGGTTGCTGTTGTTGTTGTAATAGTGGTGGTGGTTGCTGTTGTTGTTGTGGTGGTGGTGGTTGTTGTTGTTGTTTTGGTGGTGGTGGTTGTTGTTGTTATTGTGGTTGTTGTTGTTGTTGTTGTTGTTGTGGTAGTGGTGGTGGTGGTGGTTTTTTTGGTGGTGGTGGTGGTGGTTGCTGTTATTGTTGTGGTGATTGTTGTTGTAAAGTTGTTGGTGGTTGTTCTTATTGTTGTTGTGATGGTTGTTGTTGTTGTTGTGATGGTTGTTGTTGTGATGGTTGTTGTTGTGATGGTTGTTGTTGTTGTTGTTGTTGTTGTTGTGGTGGTGGTGGTTGTGGTGGTAGTTGTTATTGTTGTTGTTGTGGTGGTGATGGTAGTGTTTGTTGTTGTTTATGGTGGTGGTGGTGTCTGTTGTTGCTGTGGTGGTGGTGGTGGTTGTTTTTGTGGTGGTGGTGGTGGTGATTGTTATGGTGGCAGTGGCTGTAGTTGCTGTTGTTGTGGAGGTGGTGGTGGTGGTTGTTATGGTGGTGATGGTGGTGGTGGTTGTGGTGGTGGTGGTTGTGGTGGTGGTGGTTGTGGTGGTGGTGGTTGTGATGGTGGTGGTGATGTTGTGGTGGCGGTGGTGGTTGTTGTTGTGGTGGTGATGGTGATTGTTGTTGTTGTGGTGGTGGTGACTGTTGTGGCGGTGGTTTTTATGGTGGTGGTTGTTATGGTGGTGGTGGCTGTTGTGTTGACCGTTGTTGCAGTTGTGGTTGTTGTTGTGGTGGAGGTGGTTGTGGTGGTGGTTGTTGTTATGGTGGTGGTTGTTGTGACTGTGGTGTTGGTGGTGGTTGTTGTTGTGATGGTGGTTGTTGTGGTGGTGATTATTCTTGTGATGGTGGTGCTTCAGGGGGTAGTGATTATGGTGATGGTGGTGGTTGTTGTTGTGATGGTGAAGGTTGTTGTGGTGGTGGTTGTTATGGTAGTGGCTGTTGTTGTGGTGGTAATGGTTGTGGATCCTGGTTCATCAGAAACGTGAACTCGGTGGACTGCACGTTTAAATTTCCCTTCTGGAACCCACCATCCTCCTTTCGGGGGATAGGGAAGCAGCTGAGGGACGTTTGCATAATCAAAGACTTGAGCCGCTCATGCTATCGGTGTCACTATAGATATATTTCGATGCTTTCTACACCCAAAAACAGCACAGTGTTGCTGCATTGCTAGGTAAATGGTAGTCGACTTTGACCAACGTCAGGAACACAACATCGTCTGCCTCGATCGTTGCAAGATGGCGGTCTGGCAGACGCATCTAGTGTCATGCGGCATCTAGGCTTATTTATATCTATGGGCTTCCCTTACCCGTTTACCAAAACACTAACCACCTGTGGAATGCTTTTCTCGTTATTTCTGTGAAGGCACCTCATGCCTCTGCCACACCAAACATGGTATATATACAATATATCCTGCCATGTTCAGAAGGTAAACATCCAGTAAAAACACAGCTTTCTGTCCATTATTCCGATGTCATATGGCTAGTTGATACCCGACAGGGTGAGGGAGGAAAGTGGGGAGGAGGCGGGGTTGCACCTCGTCGTTTCATTTGTTTGATTAGCTACACGATCGAGGCATTATTTCAGGTTGACGATACATTTAATTATTTGCAGGTATGAAATCAGGTGTAATATCACATTTAGCACCTTTTCTTAGAGGTGTAATGCTAGACTACACTGCCAACAACAACTACAGCAGACACATACTTCATTACCCCACCTCCACCCCCAAACAACTCACCCCCATCACAGTCTGGTCTGACACAGTTGCCAGACTTGTGAAACTATCCCTTCTGCGTCGACCTATCTCTTCGAATATTTGCGGGGTTCGGAACGATGACACGACATTTTTGGCTGACTATACCAGTGGGCAAAAAATTCTACGGAGATCCTATGCCGGGCGCCAGGAGCGGCGTTTTGGGGTTAAAATGTGATCGCTCATTAAATATAGTAAAAGTTTTTCAAACGTGATGGGACCTAGTTTTTTCACATCAGCGAATTTTTTGCGATTTCTGTGCCAGTTTTGGTGCGATTTGAATACGTAGCTTCGGCTGCCCTAAATCCACACACACACACACACACACACACACACACACACACACACGGCTACTGCTATAGTATATTAGATACATCCGTGTGTCGAGTGCTTCACTCTCTCCTTAATATGTTAGTCATTTTGGGGGGAAGATACTCGTAGTTGTGACCGCGACTCTACCACAGGTGTGGTTGTGACGTGGTTTTAGATTTGGTCATTAATTGTTAAAGAGATGATAACATTTAATATGAAAGAGTGTATCTGAAAGTGTAGGTGTGTTTGTAAGTTAAGAAGCTGTTCGATGATAAAAAAGATGTCATGACTCTTAACAAGAACAAGTTTACCTATGATTGTAAGAGATGGTTTTAGTATGACTTTCGATATTTATAGACTGTATTCTATTCAGCCAGATTACTTGCCATTCGCACGCAAATTTTTTTTTCTGCTTAGAGGAGTGTTCGGTATATACTGGAAATATTGATGAAATGTATATATCATTCCTCTAGCTTGAAAATATCATTCCTAAGGTAATTATACTTGTCTGGGGTTAGCAAGAATTTATTAACAGATGCTTTGTCAGAATAAAGCCACAAATAAAATGACAGGAGACTAAGGAGAGCAGAGGAAACTACTGAATATTGTTTGAAAAGAATCTTTTCGATAAACAATTCTTGTCTTGAGCGTTGGTAATATATATATATATATATATATATATATATATATATATATATATATATATATATATATATATATATATATATATATATATATATATATATATTATTCATGTGTGAATGTAGATGTGTGTTTATGGTGTGATAAGGGTTTTGGGTGTTACTTGACTCTCAGGAAGTTGTAGAGGGATGCCTTCATATGGTAACAGAGATGTGATCAGAGGGTGGAGTTGTTACACAAACGTCTAATCCTCTGCCGATCCACCGAATGGATAAAGAATAATGTGGAATAAGGGCAACTTTGTTCTACAGTTCACTGAGTTGACATTCTTATGATCCTGGGGATGCAACTGCAATTACTGCTACTAATACTCTCAGGCTCTTATGATTCCCTCAGACGAATACAGTCATCTTGCGTTACAAGGAATTTAATGTTTGAGAACACGTGACCATCAGATAGCTAATGGTTACTCATCACACTCTCTGGCTCTTAAGCTGAGTGAATTCATCTGAAGTTAGTTTGAATGGAATACTATAGTTGTCCAGTCCATGAAACTACTGAAGTGATGATGGGGGAACAAAAAGAAATTAGTTTGTAAATGTTTCAAAACATATTTTTGGCGCCACGTATGTCAACCGTGTGGCCTGGGTAGTGATATATAGAGGTCATTGATAAGTTCGTGGCCTAAGATACAAGAAGATGAACTATATAATTCTCACTGAATTTACATACAGTTCAACTCTCTGAATGGTTTCACAGGAAGTTTGAAATTCATAACTGTTGTATTTTTTTCTGTTCCAGACAACTGTAATTCAAGAGTCAGCAATTTTTGAGAAAATGGGCAATTTCACACATCATGTTGTTATCCGCTACCTCGGTATCAAGGGCTTATCACACAAGGAGGTACAAGAGGACATGGTGGAGACATTAAAGGAGGGTGCCTTTCCTACAACATGGTTAAGAAGTGGTGCTGAATTTAAACGGGGCATGGAAAGCGTGGAAGATGACCTTCGTCCAGGAAAGCCTGTCAGTGTCACCACACAGAAAACCATTGACAAAATCCATGAGATGGTCTTGGCAGATCAACGAATAGCAGAACGTTACGTTGTCACAGAGCTGGGTATCTCCCAGGACCGCATCCATGCAGTTATCTGCAATGAATTCCAAATGACCAAGATTTCAGCTCGCTGGGTCCAGAAGCTACTTGGACCTGATGATTAGCAGATTCGGCACAACATTTCAAAGACAATCTTGCTATTTTTTATGCAGATCCCGAGAGATTTCTCCGGCGATTTGTGACCATGGATGAGGCTTGGGTACACCACTTCCAACAAGAGATAAAGAACAGTCGAAACAGTGGAAACACGAAGGATCTCAGGCTCCCAAGAAGGCCAAATCGGTGATGTTTGGACGGAAGGTGATGGCCTCCATTTTTGAGGACGTAGAATGAATGCTCCTGGTGGATTACCTGGAAAAGGGTCACACTGTCACTGGGTCTACTACACTGATCTCTTGAGGCAGCTACGAGAGAAAATTAAGAAGAATCGGGGTGGGAAGGTGACAAGAGGGGTCCCGTTCCACCAAGGCAACGCTCCGGCTTACATGTCTGTGGTGGCTGTTGCTGCTGTCCATGAATATGGATTCCAACCTGTCGAACACCTGCCCAGTTCATCTGATTTAGCGCCCTCAGACTACTAACTGCCCCCCAAGATGAAAAAGGAGCTCAACAGTCGCCATTTTGCCACTGATAATGACACCATTGATGCTGTAGATCACTGCTTGGAAGCCCAAGATGCTAACTTCTACAAAGAAGGGATCCGTATGCTCCATGGGCGCTGGAATAAGCATGTAAATTTGTAAGGGGACTGTTTTGAAAAATGACTGCGTTAAGTTGTCTAATATTAAATCTTTGTACTTTAGGCCACGAACTTATCAATCACCCCTTAGAGGATTTTTTAGAGTGAGTGTGGATGTAAGTGGGATAATTTATATGGTTCTCCTGGATAACGAAAAGTTGAACTGCGGAAAAAGCCAGGAGAAAACCTCAACCAATTCTATTCAGTGAGGTACTTTCTGTTATATTCTTGCGTCTCGATAGTTTGTCAATCAGCTTAGGAAAGATTTTTCAAACTGGAGAGATTACAAAAAGACTTCAGTTATTCTCTCACTACAGGACATCCCCTTTAAGATAAATATAATCGTCTTGTGATAACGTCAATAAAAAAATTCTTCCTCGGAGGAAAGCTGTTAAAGTTATACAGTATTACGAGAACCGGGAATGCTGGTGAAAGTAGAGAAAGATTATTCTGTTTTAGAATGCTGGGACTACTCATTTGGATGAACTGTGCCTACAGTAAGCACAATTTCAGTGAGTAGTTGTAACATCATCGAGTGTTGGGTGTCTCCATGTGTACGTGTGAGTGTAGTGAAGGGTTATTTAGGTTTAGAGGTGTGTGTGAGTGCTGCTAGTAGTTATAATAATGCAGATAAAGGTTACAGTTCGATGGTGCAATGTGAATATGTAGAAGTGTCATGTGGGTTTGGATGTGCGTATGAGTGAGTGTCAATGTAAGGTCAGTGTGGGTGTTGTTGGTGTATGTGTGAATGTCAGGGTAGGTGTTGCTTGGTTGCATATGTGCGAGTGTGGGTGCGTATGTGTATGAGGGTATAAGTGTGGGTGTTGCAGGGAGTATCTGTGGGTGTAAGTGGGTGTGCATGTGAATCTTGTTATTTGTGTGAGAATTTGGGTGTTCCTGTCTGCTTATGTGGATGTGTGTGTGTGTGTGTGTGTGTGTGTGTGTGTGTGTGTGTGTGTGTGTGTGTGTGTGTGTGTGTGTGTGTGTGTGTGTGTGTGTGTGTGTGTGTGTGTGTGTATGCGGAAACGAGCTTGGATGTTGCTGGATGTATACGTGGGTGTGAGTGGATGTGTGTGTGTCTGTGTGGGTGGATACTGCCAGGTGTTTATGTGAGAGTGAGTGCGAGTTATTTGCGCACTTAGGTATGGGTGTGGGTGGATACAAATAAGGTGTGTTTAAGTGCAAGTTGTGAAAGGCGTAGGTATGGGTGGTGTTAGTTTGGGCGTGGATGGTGTGGTTGTTGAGGGTATGTGTCTAAGTGGTGTGGGTATTAGTGAAGATAATGGGGATGCGGGTGGTGTGTAAATATGTGTGGATGACGTGGATGTGTACGTGGAAGGTGTATGAGACGACAGTATGAGTGAAAGTGGTATAAGTATGAATTTGGGCAGTGTGGATATGAGTGTGAGTGCCGTAAGTATGGGTGAGAGTAGTGTGTGTGTGTGTGTGTGTGTGTGTGTGTGTGTGTGTGTGTGTGTGTGTGTGTGTGGCTATGGGTGAGGGTGGTGCCGGTGGTGTGGACGTGTCTGGTTAGGACTAAATAGTATGACTGGATAATGTGGGTATCGGTGCGTGTGGTGTAGATGTATGTTGCAGAGGGCATGGCTGGAGAAGGTGCAGGTTGAGTGTAGGTGTGAATATGTATGTGTGAGTAGTGTGACCAGGTACAAGTGTGTGTGTGTGTGTGTGTAGATAGTGTGGGTGTGGGCGTATGTGGAATTGGTGTATGTGGTGTGTACGTATGTGTGCATGCTTGAGTGTGTGTGTGTGTGTGTGTGTGTGTGTGTGTGTGTGTGTGTGTGTGTAGATAGTGTGGGTGTGGGCGTATGTGGAATTGATGTATGTCACGGGTTTTTTAAAAATATCATGGGGTTTTGAAAATAAATGCTTATTATTATTTAATTGATACTAATGTTTAATATATATTGAAGAGCAGGGACAATGATTGTCTTACTAAATCAAGCAACGATTACTTTACGCTAGCTTGCTTCGCACGATTCTCTAAGAACGAGAATTTATAAACTTTCTCGACAGTACACAGCAGAGACTAATCACTCAGTTGCTGTTTATTTGTACTGTAGCCTCTGGAGAAAGTTACTTCACCCCTGACAATAAATAACTAATACTAATAACAGTATCAGGTTCTTGCTGATGCTTAACTCCTAGGAGGCACAACGGATTTTAAGTTTAATACAAGACTGGCCTAAGTACCAGTTATGAATGGCAAAACGTTTATGCAAGCTAGGAGCTATATGGAAAATAAGCTTAATTTTGGAGAAATGAAACAAGAGTTTACATTACATTAAGCTCAAGCAAAAGAGCTGTTAAATTTATTGATTACAAAATAAATTTAACGTTACATTTCAAATCAAATTAATGAGATCGCACTCACTCACTCACACACGAGTTAAATTCTTACGCCTAGGAAAAACACCTTAATTAAACTCTTAAACCTAGGAAAATACAAAAAGGAAATACTGGTCGATGAATGCTGTGTATCACCAAGGGTGGGAGCTTGGATTAACTGTACTCAGTGGAGTCTGGGTGCTAGCGACCTCGTCTCTCGCACTTCTGGAGCACAGAACCTCTCTCCATCAGAGCAAACACTGGACTGACTAAGTCGTGGAAAACAAAAGCGGAGCACTAGGTCTCATTTTTCTAACGGTCGAGGCAAGCAGGGGCGAACAATAAAGAAACAATAGTATCGCCCAGTAGAGCACTTAGTGACGTGCATTAAATCGGTCACTTGAAAAAATGACGAATGTTTTGAAAAGTATACCACCGAAGTGGAGAGAGAAACGGTTAACTGAGCGATACACAGTGAGTTTTCCACTAATAGTTTGTGTTTTTCACAAAAGGGAAATGTCATGAATTTGATTCGTGACATTAGGCCCCTACAAAATTAAATTTTTTCCTTATGGGAAAAAATTTGTGGAATATATATATATGTACACATCCTAACTCAGTCACACAAGATTCACACTGTGGTGTGTGTGCTATCCTGCTACAGGAGAAAGTCGCAGTCGCCAGTGAGCGAAAAAAAACTCGAATTTACGTTAATAGAAGCAAGCTTGAGGGAAAAACTCCGTGACGACGGTGAAAATCCTGTACTCAGGTTAAACTGAGCAAAAGTTCGATACGTTTTCACTGACAACTAATTGTTGTGTAGCGTGGTGTATGTAATACACGGTGTAGGTGTGACAGTTGTAGTGTAACTGTACCTACGTGTAAAATGACACAGTAAATAATATGGCGATGACAAAGGCACAGGAGAAGAGGCGGCAGTGTGCGGCAGATGATCAGCTGGCCCGCACAGCAAAACTGCTACAAACATTGCTGTACCAGCAAAACCAATTAAGGTCGAGCATCAAAAGTGCCAATGAGACAAAATTCTTATTACGTATAATTACTCTCTCTGCCTAGCAATCAGTACATTCGAGGTCGCCATTAATTATAGCACACGATTATGGTCGGCAAGTTGAGAATCCTTGTGCAAACTCGGGTCTTCCATAGCCTCGAACTTCACACGGGTCCTCAACCTGTGCCTTAACATACAGTACTTATATTAATATCGGGAAGCTGAGAATCCTTGTGCAAACTCGGGTCTTCCATAGCCTCGAGTTGCCTCTGCGGAGTTCTCTCTCGAACTTCCCCCTTAACCTACAGTGCTTATATTAGTATCGGGGAGTTGAGAACCCTTGTGCAAACTCGGGTCTTCCATAGCCTTGAGTCGCCTCTGCGGAGTTCTCTCTCGAACTTCCCCCTTAACTTAAGGTACATAATATGTATGTACAGACCCTGGACATACTGTGTCCTGTGGGGCCAATGGGCGAGACGTCAGGTCTGCACCCACTTCACCACTACCCTGTCTCTCAACTGTCTCAGAGATTACAGGTGTGGTTACAAACGGCACAGGAAGGACATGTCCCTGATTAGTGGTGTTACTTTGACACACACTGCAGGAACGGACAAAACTATCTATGTCTCGTCCCATCCCTGGCCAGAAAAAGTCAGCTCGGATACGGCCCTGGGTCTTCCTTTTGCCCATGTGACCTCCTGAGGCTGAACAATGACCCCATTGTAACACTGCTAGGCGGTACCTGGCGGGAACGACAAACTGCAGTCGAACCTCGCCCTCGGGTGTTCGTGACTCACGGTAGAGCCGTCCTTGTTTGCGAAGGAACTTGGCTCGACCTCCCCGTGAATACTTAATCACTCGACCCTTTTGTTTGTTCCGCACGGCAGCAAGTGTCGGGTCAGAATGTTGTTCTTGTACAACAAGTTGACTACACACCAGATCTTGCGGCGATTCAATGATCACTGGGGTGACACAGTCTGGAGCCTCAGCCATGGCTCGTGTTACCGCAGCAGCCGAAGTCTGAGTAGCATCATGTTTGGTGCAATTATCCTTGACACCGGTAATGTTGCCTACTGTGAGGTCAAATAAAGGTTCTGGCATGACAACTGCAAGTATCGTACCACTATATAATGGAGATACCACCTGGATACATGCCTCAGGGAACAATCTCACTGATCCATCAATAAGGTTTGCATGGATCTGTCGACCTGTATACTGCTCAGGCCGAACTAAACCCTGTTTGACAGAGCAACCTGAGGAACCAATATCTCTCAGGACCTTCACAGGAATGCCTCCCACAAACTTTGGCTGAACAAGGAAGGTACTGTCACCTGTGGGAGGGCCTGTGGAGGAAGCAGCTAGCCACTCATGAGGCTGCTGAACTGATGCGGCAAACATTGTGCCTTGAGGATTATATTGGGAAGATGGAACATTGGCCATTTGTGGAGGGGGGTTCACTGTCACTGTGGGACTAGTGAACTGTGGGGAAGTATTCATACTGGTAGGGACGTGACCACCGTGCTGCTGCTGAGGAATGAAGGCTGCGTTCGCTTCCTGCCTCTTTTGAGCTGGTGGTGAAAAAGTTTGTCCCGACGGTCGGTTGCGTGGCTGATACTGCTGTTGGTTAGGGTACTTGTTGTACCTCTTCCACTCAGGTTTCTGAGTGTTTTGCCCCTGGTCCTTCCACTGCGGTTTTGGACCTTGGCCATTATTCTGAGAATGGCCTTGTTGCTGGGGTTCAGTCTGAGATGGTTTCCCAGATTTGGCGGTATCTTTTCTGTTCCAGGTGTTTTGCTTACGAGTTTGATACCCGTATGCAGTAAAGAATGCGTCAGCCTTTTCTGCCATTTGGCTGGCATCTTTCACCTGGCAGATCTTAAGCTGTGCTATGAGCTCAGCAGGCCACGACCTCTCTAGCTGTGTACGCAGCATAAGGTCAATTATCCCCTCATGCGTGGAAGGAGTTTCATCTTTCTCCATCCACTCATTTAAGTAAGCAGTGAGACGATCGAGGAACTGAACAGCTGTCTCCTTGTCTTGGAGACGAGCTCGCATGAACTGAACTTTGGCGTCGTCTACTGTGAGACCATACGCCTTAATGAGTGCAGCTTTCATCATCTCATATGTGAGATTGTCTCCACGAATTCTGTGGAGAATATCGAGGGCAGGGCCCTCAAATAAACTAAGAAATTGGATCCGCTTAGCTGCCTCATCCAGTTGATACATGTCTGCCATGTCCTCAAAACGAGCTATGTACGGCTCGATTCGCTCGCTTTCCTTGTATGAAGGAAGCTTGATACGTGGGGTCGCCAGGACATGTGTAGGAAGAGCGCTAGTGGAGCTTGGACCAACTGCACCGGATGTGTCTGAAGCCAAGGAATCTCGCTTGAGCTTCATCATTTCAAGTTCGTGTTTTTCGCGTGCTTCTCGCTCGGCACGTTCGTGTTCTCGTTCTCTCTCTCGTTCCTCACGCTGTTCTCGCTCATGTTCCAAGTCGAGTTCGCGCTGTTTATACTCGTGTTCGCGCTGTTGTCGCTCTTTTACTAACTCGAGCTCGCGTTGTTTCTGCTCGTATTCGTGCTGTTCTCGCTCGCGTTCATGTTGTTCACGCTCGTATTCGCGCTCTTTCTCACGCTGCTCTTGTTCATGTGCACGCTCTCTTTCACGTTGTTCGCGCTATTCTCGCTCGGATTCGCGCTGAATCTTACGCTCTTCACGGGCATCATTCTCACGCTGCTGCTCCTGATTATGCCGTGAGAGTATATACTCTTTAATTTCGTTTGGGTCTGTAAGACCCATATCTTTGGCTTCCTGTAAAAATATGGTGGTAGCCATGATGCTAATTTACTAAGCAAACCGAAACTGAGTACTGACTGCTTCGCAAACGAATGCTAATAAACACAAGTAAAGAGTACAGACACAAGCTAGTGGTGACCAGTCTTATCTAGTTAACTGGGAAAGAATAAAGCAAAAATGCAAATGACTGGGAAAACTCAATAATTAACGCCATGGGAACGGCGGCTACCCAGGAGCGAATAAAATCGTCTGGCGTTACCAAGAATAAACTAGAGTTAAGTACTCTATTGATTAATAAAGCAAAAATTCACTTGCTAAATTAACGGTAACCACCAGTAAACTTGTGCCTATAAACTTTAATGATAAATTCCTAAATATGAACGAGTGAGTACTATCTCGTGAATAGCTTTAGAGCTAGGAGTTAATATCCTGGAATGAGGTCGCCAATTGTCACGGGGTTTTTAAAAATATCACGGGGTTTTTAAAATAAATGCTTATTATTATTTAATTGATACTAATGTTCAATAATATTGAAGAGCAGGGACAATGATTGTCTTACTAAATCAAGCAACGATTACTTTACGCTAGCTTGTTTCGCACGATTCTCTAAGAACAAGAATTTATAAACTTTCTCGACAGTACACAGCAGAGACTAATCACTCAATTGCTGTTTATTTGTACTGTAGCCTCTGGAGAAAGTTACTTCACCCCTGACAATAAATAACTAATACTAATAACAGTATCAGGTTCTTGCTGATGCTTAACTCCTAGGAGGCACAACGGATTTTAAGTTTAATACAAGACTGGCCTAAGCACCAGTTATGAATGGCAAAACGTTTATGTAAGCTAGGAGCTATATGGAAAATAAGCTTAATTATGGAGAAATGAAACAAGAGTTTACATTACATTAAGCTCAAGCAAAAGAACTGTTAAATTTATTGATTACAAAATAAATTTAACGTTACATTTCAAATCAAATTAATGAGATCGCACTCACTCACTCACACACGAGCTAAATTCTTATGCCTAGGAAAAACACCTTAATTAAACTCTTAAACCTAGGAAAATACAAAAAGGAAATACTGGTTGATGAATGCTGTGTATCACCAAGGGTGGGAGCTTGGATTAACTGTACTCAGTGGAGTCTGGGTGCTAGCGACCTCTTCTCTCGCACTTCTGGAGCACAGAACCTCTCTCCATCAGAGCAAACACTGGACTGACTAAGTCGTGGAAAACAAAAGCGGAGCACTAGGCCGCATTTTTCTAACGGTCGAGACAAGCAGGGGCGAACAATAAAGAAACAATAGTATCGCCCAGTAGAGCACTTAGTGACGTGCATTAAATCGGTTACTTTTGAAAAAATGATGAATGTTTTGAAAAGTATACCACCGAAGTGGAGAGAGAAACGGTTAACTGAGCGATACACAGTGAGTTTTCCACTAATAGTTCGTGTTTTTCACAAAAGGGAAATGTCGTGAATTTGATTCGTGACATTACGCCCCTACAAAATTAAATTTTTTCCTTATGGGAAAAAATTTGTGGAATATATATATATGTACACATCCTAACTCAGTCACACAAGATTCACACTGTGGTGTGTGTGCTATCCTGCTACAGGAGAAAGTCGAAGTCGCCAGTGAGCAAAAAAACCTCGAATTTACGTTAATAGAAGCAAGCTTGAGGGAAAAACTCCGTGACGACGGTGAAAATCCTGTACTCAGGTTAAACTGAGCAAAAGTTCGATACGTTTTCACTGACAACTAATTGTTGTGTAGCGTGGTGTATGTAATACACGGTGTAGGTGTGACAGTTGTAGTGTAACTGTACCTATGTGTAAAATGACACAGTAAACAATATGGCGACGACGAAGGCAGAGGAGAAGAGGCGGCAGTGTGCGGCAGACGATCAGCTGGCCTGCACAGCAAAAATGCTACACCCATTGCTGTACCAGCAAAACCAATTAAGGTGGAGCATCAAAAGTGCCAATGAGACAAAATTCTTATTACGTATAATTACTCTCTCTGCCTAGCAATCAGTACATTCGAGGTCGCCATTAATTATAGCACACGATTATGGTCGGCAAGTTGAGAATCCTTGTGCAAACTCGGGTCTTCCATAGCCTCGAACTGCACACGGGTCCTCAACCTGTGCCTTAACCTACAGTACTTATATTAATATCGGGAAGCTGAGAATCCTTGTGCAAACTCGGGTCTTCCATAGCCTCGAGTCGCCTCTGCGGAGTTCTTTCTCGAACTTCCCCCTTAACCTACAGTATTTATACTAGTACCGGGGAGCTGAGAATCCTTGTGCAAACTCGGGTCTTCCATAGCCTCGAGTTGCCTCTGTGGAGTTCTCTCTCGAACTTCCCCCTTAACCTACAGTGCTTATATTAGTATCGGGGAGTTGAGAATCCTTGTGCAAACTCGGGTCTTCCATAGCCTTGAGTCGCCTCTGCGGAGTTCTCTCTCGAACTTCCCCCTTAACTTAAGGTACATAATATGTATGTACAGGCCCTGGACATACTGTGTCCTGTGGGGCCAATGGGCGAGACGTCAGGTGTGCACCCACTTCACCACTACCCTGTCTCTGAACTATCTCAGAGATTACAGGTGTGGTTACAAACGGCACAGGAAGGACATGTCCCTGATTAGTGGTGTTACTTTGACACACACTGCAGGAACGGACAAAACTATCTATGTCTCGTCCCATCCCTGGCCAGAAAAAGTCAGCTCGGATACGGCCCTGGGTCTTCCTTTTGCCCATGTGACCTCCTGAGGCTGAACAATGACCCCATTGTAACACTGCTAGGCGGTACCTGGCGGGAACGACAAACTGCAGTCGAACCTCGCCCTCGGGTGTTCGTGACTCACGGTAGAGCCGTCCTTGTTTGCGAAGGAACTTGGCTCGACCTCCCCGTGAATACTTAATCACTCGACCCTTTTGTTTGTTCCGCACGGCAGCAAGTGTCGGGTCAGAATGTTGTTCTTGTACAACAAGTTGACTACACACCAGATCTTGCAGCGATTCAATGATCACTGGGGTGACACAGTTTGGAGCCTCAGCCATGGCTCGTGTTACCGCAGCAGCCAAAGTCTGAGTAGCATCATGTTTGGTGCAATTATCCTTGACACCGGTAATGTTGCCTACTGTGAGGTCAAATAAAGGTTCTGGCATGACAACTGCAAGTATCGTACCAGTATAAAATGGAGATGCCACCTGGATACATGCCTCAGGGAACAATCTCACTGATCCATCAATAAGGTTTACATGGATCTGTCGACCTGTATACTGCTCAGGCCGAACTAAACTCTGTTTGACAGAGCAACCTGAGGAACCATTATCTCTCAAGACCTTCACAGGAATGCCTCCCACAAACCCTGGCTGAACAAGGAAGGTACTGTCACCTGTGGGAGGGCCTGTGGAGGAAGCAGCTAGCCACTCATGAGGCTGCTGAACTGATGCGGCAAACATTGTGCCCTGAGGATTATATTGGGAAGATGGAACATTGGCCATCTGTGGAGGGGGGATCACTGTCACTGTGGGACTAGTGAACTGTGGGGAAGTACCCATACTGGTAGGGACGTGACCACCGTGCTGCTGCTGAGGAATGAAGGCTGCGTTCGCTTCCTGCCTCTTTTGAGCTGGTGGTGAAAAAGTTTGTCCCGACGGTCGGTTGCGTGGCTGATACTGCTGTTGGTTAGGGTACTTGTTGTACCTCTTCCACTCAGGTTTCTGAGTGTTTTGCCCCTGGTCCTTCCACTGCGGTTTTGGACCTTGGCCATTATTCTGAGAATGGCCTTGTTGCTGGGGTTCAGTCTGAGACGGTTTCCCAGATTTGGCGGTATCTTTTCTGTTCCAGGTGTTTTGCTTACGAGTTTGATACCCGTATGCAGTAAAGAATGCGTCAGCCTTTTCTGCCATTTGGCTGGCATCTTTCACCTGGCAGATCTTAAGCTGTGCTATGAGCTCAGCAGGCCACGACCTCTCTAGCTGTGTACGCAGCATAAGGTCAATAAATCCCCTCACGCGTGGAAGGAGTTTCATCTTTCTCCATCCACTCATTTAAGTAAGCAGTGAGACGATCGAGGAACTGAACAGCTGTCTCCTTGTCTTGGAGACGAGCTCGCATAAACTGAACTTTGGCGTCGTCTACTGTGAGACCATACGCCTTAATGAGTGCAGCTTTCATCATCTCATATGTGAGATTGTCTCCACGAATTCTGTGGAGAATATCGAGGGCAGGGCCCTCAAATAAACTAAGAAATTGGATCCGCTTAGCTGCCTCATCCAGTTGATACATGTCTGCCATGTCCTCAAAACGAGCTATGTACGGCTCAATTCGCGCGCTTTCCTTGTATGAAGGAAGCTTGATACGTGGGGTCGCCAGGACATGTGTAGGAAGAGCGCTAGTGGAGCTTGGACCAACTGCACCGGATGTGTCTGAAGCCAAGGAATCTCGCTTGAGCTTCATCATTTCAAGTTCGTGTTTTTCGCGTGCTTCTCACTCGGCACGTTCGTGTTCTCGTTCTCTCTCTCGTTCCTCACGCTGTTCTTGCTCATGTTCCAAGTCGAGTTCGCGCTGTTTATGCTTGTGTTCGCGATGTTATTGCTCTTTTACTAACTCGAGCTCGCGTTGTTTCTGCTCATATTCGTGCTGTTCTCGCTCGCGTTCATGTTGTTCACGCTCGTATTCGCGCTCTTTCTCACGCTGCTCTTGTTCATATGCACGCTCTCTTTCACGTTGTTCGCGCTGTTCTCACTCGTATTCGCGCTGAATCTTACGCTCTTCACGGGCATCATTCTCACGCTGCTGCTCCTGATTATGCCGTGAGAGTATATACTCTTTAATTTCGGTTGGGTCTGTAAGACCCATATCTTTGGCTTCCTGTAAAAATATGGTGGTAGCCATGATGCTAATTTACTAAGCAAACCGAAACTGAGTACTGACTGCTTCGCAAACGAATGCTAATAAACACAAGTAAAGAGTACAAACACAAGCTAGTGGTGACCAGTCTTATCTAGTTAACTGGGAAAGAATAAAGCAAAAATGCAAATGACTGGGAAAACTCAATAATTAACGCCATGGGAACGGCGGCTACCCAGGAGAGAATAAAATCGTCTGGCGTTACCAAGAATAAACTAGAGTTAAGTACTCTATTGATTAAAAAAGCAAAAATTCACTTGCTAAATTAACGGTAACCACCAGTAAACTTGTGCCTATAAACTTTAATGATAAATTCCTAAATATGAACGAGTGAGTACTATCTCGTGAATAGCTTTAGAGCTAGGAGTTAATATCCTGGAATGAGGTCGCCAATTGTCATGGGGTTTTTAAAAATATCACGGGTTTTTTTAAAATAAATGCTTATTATTATTTAATTGATACTAATGTTCAGTAATATTGAAGAGCAGGGACAATGATTGTCTTACTAAATCAAGCAACGATTACTTTACGCTAGCTTGCTTCGCACGATTCTCTAAGAACGAGAATTTATAAACTTTCTCGACAGTACACAGCAGAGACTAATCACTCAATTGCTGTTTATTTGTACTGTAGCCTCTGGAGAAAGTTTACTTCACCCCTGACAATAAATAACTAATACTAATAACAGTATCAGGTTCTTGCTGATGCTTAACTCCTAGGAGGCACAACGGATTTTAAGTTTAATACAAGACTGGCCTAAGTACCAGTTATGAATGGCAAAACGTTTATGCAAGCTAGGAGCTATATGGAAAATAAGCTTAATTATGGAGAAATGAAACAAGAGTTTACATTACATTAAGCTCAAGCAAAAGAACTGTTAAATTTATTCATTACAAAATATTTTTAACATTACATTTCAAATCAAAATAATGAGATCGCACTCACTCACTCACAGACGAGCTAAATTCTTATGCCTAGGAAAAACACCTTAATTAAACTCTTAAACCTAGGAAAATACAAAAAGGAAATACTGGTCAATGAATGCTGTGTATCACGAAGGGTGGGAGCTTGGATTAACTGTACTCAGTGGAGTCTGGGTGCTAGCGACCTCTTCTCTCGCACTTCTGGAGCACAGAACCTCTCTCCGTCAGAGCAATCAATGGACTGACTAAGTCTTGGAAAACAAAAGCGGAGCACTAGGGCGCATTTTTCTAACGGTCGAGGCAAGCAGGGGCGAACAATAAAGAAACAATAGTATCGCCCAGTAGAGCACTTAGTGACGTGCATTAAATCGGTCACTTTTGAAAAAATGATGAATGTTTTGAAAAGTATACCACCGAAGTGGAGAGAGAAACGGTTAACTGAGCGATACACAGTAAGTTTTCCACTAATAGTTTGTGTTTTTCACAAAAGGGAAATGTCGTGAATTTGATTCGTGACATTACTGTACGCCCTTACAAAAATAAATTTTTTCCTTATGGGAAAAAATTTGTGGAATATATATATATGTATACATCCTAACTCAGTCACACAAGATTCACACTGTGGTGTATGTGCTATCCTACTACAGGAGAAAGTCGCAGTCGCCAGTGAGCGAAAAAAAACTCGAATTTACGTTAATAGAAGCAAGCTTGAGGGAAAAACTCCGTGACGACGGTGAAAATCCTGTACTCAGGTTAAACTGAGCAAAAGTTCGATACGTTTTCACTGACAACTAATTGTTGTGTAGCGTGGTGTATGTAATACACGGTGTAGGTGTGACAGTTGTAGTGTAACTGTACCTCCATGTAAAATGACACAGTAAATAATATGGCGACGATGAAGGCAGAGGAGAAGAGGCGGCAGTGTGCAGCAGACGATCAGCTGGCCTGCACAGCAAAACTGCTACACCCATTGCTGTACCAGCAAAACCAATTAAGGTGGAGCATCAAAAGTGCCAATGAGACAAAATTCTTATTACGTATAATTACTCTCACTGCCTAGCAATCAGTACATTTGAGGTTGCCATTAATTATAGTACACGATTATAGTCGGCAAGTTGAGAATCCTTGTGCAAACTCGGGTCTTCCATAGCCTTGAACTGCACACGGGTCCTCAACCTGTGCCTTAACCTACAGTACTTATATTAATATCGGGAAGCTGAGAATCCTTGTGCAAACTCGGGTCTTCCATAGCCTCGAGTCGCCTCTGCGGAGTTCTTTCTCGAACTTCCCCCTTAACCTACAGTATTTATACTAGTACCGGGGAGCTGAGAATCCTTGTGCAAACTCGGGTCTTCCATAGCCTCGAGTTGCCTCTGCGGAGTTCTCTCTCGAACTTCCCCCTTAACCTACAGTGCTTATATTAGTATCGGGGAGTTGAGAATCCTTGTGCAAACTCGGGTCTTCCATAGCCTTGAGTCGCCTCTTCGGAGTTCCCTCTCGAACTTCCCCCTTAACTTAAGGTACATAATATGTATGTACAGACCCTGGACATACTGTGTCCTGTGGGGCCAATGGGCGAGACGTCAGGTCTGCACCCACTTCACCACTACCCTGTCTCTCAACTGTCTCAGAGATTACAGGTGTGGTTACAAACGGCACAGGAAGGACATGTCCCTGATTAGTGGTGTTACTTTGACACACACTGCAGGAACGGACAAAGCTATCTATGTCTCGTCCCATCCCTGGCCAGAAAAAGTCAGCTCGGATACGGCCCTGGGTCTTCCTTTTGCCCATGTGACCTCCTGAGGCTGAACAATGACCCCATTGTAACACTGCTAGGCGGTACCTGGCGGGAACGACAAACTGCAGTCGAACCTCGCCCTCGGGTGTTCGTGACTCACGGTAGAGCCGTCCTTGTTTGTGAAGGAACTTGGCTCGACCTCCCCGTGAATACTTAATCACTCGACCCTTTTGTTTGTTCCGCACGGCAGCAAGTGTCGGGTCAGAATGTTGTTCTTGTACAACAAGTTGACTACACACCAGATCTTGCAGCGATTCAATGATCACTGGGGTGACACAGTCTGGAGCCTCAGCCATGGCTCGTGTTACCGCAGCAGCCAAAGCCTGAGTAGCATCATGTTTGGTGCAATTATCCTTGACACCGGTAATGTTGCCTACTGTGAGGTCAAATAAAGGTTCTGGCATGACAACTGCAAGTATCGTACCAGTATAAAATGGAGATGCCACCTGGATACATGCCTCAGGGAACAATCTCACTGATCCATCAATAAGGTTTGCATGGATCTGTCGACCTGTATACTGCTCAGGCCGAACTAAACTCTGTTTGACAGAGCAACCTGAGGAACCATTATCTCACAAGACCTTCACAGGAATGCCTCCCACAAACCCTGGCTGAACAAGGAAGGTACTGTCACCTGTGGGAAGGCCTGTGGAGGAAGCAGCTAGCCACTCATGAGGCTGCTGAACTGATGCGGCAAACATTGTGCCTTGAGGATTATATTGGGAAGATGGAACATTGGCCATCTGTGGAGGGGGGTTCACTGTCACTGTGGGACTAGTGAACTGTGGGGAAGTACCCATACTGGTAGGGACGTGACCACCGAGCTGCTGCTGAGGAATGAAGGCTGCGTTCGCTTCCTGCCTCTTTTGAGCTGGTGGTGAAAAAGTTTGTCCCGACGGTCGGTTGCGTGGCTGATACTGCTGTTGGTTAGGGTACTTGTTGTACCTCTTCCACTCAGGTTTCTGAGTGTTTTGCCCCTGGTCCTTCCACTGCGGTTTTGGACCTTGGCCATTATTCTGAGAATGTCCTTGTTGCTGGGGTTCAGTCTGAGACGGTTTCCCAGATTTGGCGGTATCTTTTCTGTTCTAGGTGTTTTGCTTACGAGTTTGATACCCGTATGCAGTAAAGAATGCGTCAGCCTTTTCTGCCATTTGGCTGGCATCTTTTACCTGGGAGATCTTAAGCTGTGCTATGAGCTCAGCAGGCCACGACCTCTCTAGCTGTGTACGCAACATAAGGTCAATTATCCCCTCACGCGTGGTAGGAGTTTCATCTTTCTCCATCCACCCATTTAAGTAAGCAGTGAGACGATCGAGGAACTGAACAGCTGTCTCCTTGTCTTGGAGACGAGCTCGCATGAACTGAACTTTGGCGTCGTCTACTGTGAGACCATACGCCTTAATGAGTGCAGCTTTCATCATCTCATATGTGAGATTGTCTCCACGAATTCTGTGGAGAATATCGAGGGCAGGGCCCTCAAATAAACTAAGAAATTGGATCCGCTTAGCTGCCTCATCCAGTTGATACATGTCTGCCATGTCCTCAAAACGAGCTATGTACGGCTCAGTTTGCGCGCTTTCCTTGTATGAAGGAAGCTTGTTACGTGGGGTCGCCAGGACATGTGTAAGAAGAGCGCTAGTGGAGCTTGGACCAACTGCACCGGATGTGTCTGAAGCCAAGGAATCTCGCTTGAGCTTCATCATTTCAAGTTCGTGTTTTTCGCGTGCTTCTCGCTCGGCACGTTCGTGTT
Organism: Coenobita brevimanus; assembly: GCF_032717465.1. Lineage (NCBI taxonomy): Eukaryota > Metazoa > Arthropoda > Malacostraca > Decapoda > Coenobitidae > Coenobita > Coenobita brevimanus. The sequence goes on along the minus strand of NC_137015.1, from coordinate 17,080,527 downwards.
CTCGTTCTCTCTCTCGTTCCTCACGCTGTTCTTGCTCATGTTCCAAGTCGAGTTCGCGCTGTTTATGCTCGTGTTCGCGCTGTTGTTGCTCTTTTACTAACTCGAGCTCGCGTTGTTTCTGCTCATATTCGTGCTGTTCTCGCTCGCGTTCATGTTGTTCACGCTCGTATTCGCGCTCTTTCTCACGCTGCTCTTGTTCATATGCACGCTCTCTTTCACGTTGTTCGCGCTGTTCTCACTCGTATTCGCGCTGAATCTTACGCTCTTCACGGGCATCATTCTCACGCTGCTGCTCCTGATTATGCCGTGAGAGTATATACTCTTTAATTTCGGTTGGGTCTGTAAGACCCATATCTTTGGCTTCCTGTAAAAATATGGTGGTAGCCATGATGCTAATTTACTAAGGAAACCGAAACTGAGTACTGACTGCTTCGCAAACGAATGCTAATAAACACAAGTAAAGAGTACAGACACAAGCTAGTGGTGACCAGTCTTATCTAGTTAACTGGGAAAGAATAAAGCAAAAATGAAATGACTGGGAAAACTCAATAATTAACGCCATGGGAACGGCGGCTACCCAGGAGCGAATAAAATCGTCTGGCGTTACCAAGAATAAACTAGAGTTAAGTACTCTATTGATTAATAAAGCAAAAATTCACTTGCTAAATTAACGGTAACCACCAGTAAACTTGTGCCTATAAACTTTAATGATAAATTCCTAAATATGAACGAGTGAGTACTATCTCGTGAATAGCTTTAGAGCTAGGAGTTAATATCCTGGAATGAGGTCGCCAATTGTCATGGGGTTTTTAAAAATATCACGGGTTTTTTAAAATAAATGCTTATTATTATTTAATTGATACTAATGTTCAGTAATATTGAAGAGCAGGGACAATGATTGTCTTACTAAATCAAGCAACGATTACTTTACGCTAGCTTGCTTCGCACGATTCTCTAAGAACGAGAATTTATAAACTTTCTCGACAGTACACAGCAGAGACTAATCACTCAATTGCTGTTTATTTGTACTGTAGCCTCTGGAGAAAGTTTACTTCACCCCTGACAATAAATAACTAATACTAATAACAGTATCAGGTTCTTGCTGATGCTTAACTCCTATGAGGCACAACGGATTTTAAGTTTAATACAAGACTGGCCTAAGTACCAGTTATGAATGGCAAAACGTTTATGCAAGCTAGGAGCTATATGGAAAATAAGCTTAATTATGGAGAAATGAAACAAGAGTTTACATTACATTAAGCTCAAGCAAAAGAACTGTTAAATTTATTCATTACAAAATAAATTTAACGTTACATTTCAAATCAAAATAATGAGATCGCACTCACTCACACACGAGCTAAATTCTTACGCCTAGGAAAAACACCTTAATTAAACTCTTAAACCTAGGAAAATACAAAAAGGAAATACTGGTCAATGAATGCTGTGTATCACCAAGGGTGGGAGCTTGGATTAACTGTACTCAGTGGAGTCTGGGTGCTAGCGACCTCTTCTCTCGCACTTCTGGAGCACAGAACCTCTCTCCGTCAGAGCAATCACTGGACTGACTAAGTCTTGGAAAACAAAAGCGGAGCACTAGGGCGCATTTTTCTAACGGTCGAGGCAAGCAGGGGCGAACAATAAAGAAACAATAGTATCGCCCAGTAGAGCACTTAGTGACGTGCATTAAATCGGTCACTTTTGAAAAAATGATGAATGTTTTGAAAAGTATACCACCGAAGTGGAGAGAGAAACGGTTAACTGAGCGATACACAGTAAGTTTTCCACTAATAGTTTGTGTTTTTCACAAAAGGGAAATGTCGTGAATTTCATTCGTGACATTACTGTACGCCCCTACAAAATTAAATTTTTTCCTTATGGGAAAAAATTTGTGGAATATATATATATGTACACATCCTAACTCAGTCACACAAGATTCACACTGTGGTGTGTGTGCTATCCTACTACAGGAGAAAGTCGCAGTCGCCAGTGAGCGGAAAAAAACCTCGAATTTACGTTAATAGAAGCAAGCTTGAGGGAAAAACTCCGTGACGACGGTGAAAATCCTGTACTCAGGTTAAACTGAGCAAAAGTTCGATACGTTTTCACTGACAACTAATTGTTGTGTAGCGTGGTGTATGTAATACACGGTGTAGGTGTGACAGTTGTAGTGTAACTGTACCTACGTGTAAAATGACACAGTAAATAATATGGCGACGACGAAGGCAGAGGAGAAGAGGCGGCAGTGTGCGGCAGACGATCAGCTGGCCTGCACAGCAAAACTGCTACACCCATTGCTGTACCAGCAAAACCAATTAAGGTGGAGCATCAAAAGTGCCAATGAGATAAAATTCTTATTACGTATAATTACTCTCACTGCCTAGCAATCAGTACATTCGAGGTCGCCATTAATTATAGTACACGATTATAGTCGGCAAGTTGAGAATCCTTGTGCAAACTCGGGTCTTCCATAGCCTTGAACTGCACACGGGTCCTCAAACTGTGCCTTAACCTACAGTACTTATATTAATATCGGGAAGCTGAGAATCCTTGTGCAAACTCGGGTCTTCCATAGCCTCGAGTCGCCTCTGCGGAGTTCTTTCTCGAACTTCCCCCTTAACCTACAGTATTTATACTAGTACCGGGGAGCTGAGAATCCTTGTGCAAACTCAGGTCTTCCATAGCCTCAAGTTGCCTCTGCGGAGTTCTCTCTCGAACTTCCCCCTTAACCTACAGTGCTTATATTAGTATCGGGGAGTTGAGAATCCTTGTGCAAACTCGGGTCTTCCATAGCCTTGAGTCGCATCTTCGGAGTTCTCTCTCGAACTTCCCCCTTAACTTAAGGTACATAATATGTATGTACAGACCCTGGACATACTGTGTCCTGTGGGGCCAATGGGCGAGACGTCAGGTCTTCACCCACTTCACCACTACCCTGTCTCTCAACTGTCTCAGAGATTACAGGTGTGGTTACAAACGGCACAGGAAGGACATGTCCCTGATTAGTGGTGTTACTTTGACACACACTGCAGGAACGGACAAAGCTATCTATGTCTCGTCCCATCCCTGGCCAGAAAAAGTCAGCTCGGATACGGCCCTGGGTCTTCCTTTTGCCCATGTGACCTCCTGAGGCTGAACAATGACCCTATTGTAACACTGCTAGGCGGTACCTGGCGGGAACAACAAACTGCAGTCGAACCTCGCCCTCGGGTGTTCGTGACTCACGGTAGAGCCGTCCTTGTTTGTGAAGGAACTTGGCTCGACCTCCCCGTGAATACTTAATCACTCGACCCTTTTGTTTGTTCCGCACGGCAGCAAGTGTCGGGTCAGAATGTTGTTCTTGTACAACAAGTTGACTACACACCAGATCTTGCAGCGATTCAATGATCACTGGGGTGACACAGTCTGGAGCCTCAGCCATGGCTCGTGTTACCGCAGCAGCCAAAGTCTGAGTAGCATCATGTTTGGTGCAATTATCCTTGACACCGGTAATGTTGCCTACTGTGAGGTCAAATAAAGGTTCTGGCATGACAACTGCAAGTATCGTACCAGTATAAAATGGAGATGCCACCTGGATACATGCCTCAGGGAACAATCTCACTGATCCATCAATAAGGTTTACATGGATCTGTCGACCTGTATACTGCTCAGGCCGAACTAAACTCTGTTTGACAGAGCAACCTGAGGAACCATTATCTCTCAAGACCTTCACAGGAATGCCTCCCACAAACCCTGGCTGAACAAGGAAGGTACTGTCACCTGTGGGAGGGCCTGTGGAGGAAGCAGCTAGCCACTCATGAGGCTGCTGAACTGATGCGGCAAACATTGTGCCTTGAGGATTATATTGGGAAGATGGAACATTGGCCATCTGTGGAGGGGGGTTCACTGTCACTGTGGGACTAGTGAACTGTGGGGAAGTACCCATACTGGTAGGGACGTGACCACCGAGCTGCTGCTGAGGAATGAAGGCTGCGTTCGCTTCCTGCCTCTTTTGAGCTGGTGGTGAAAAAGTTTGTCCCGACGGTCGGTTGCGTGACTGATACTGCTGTTGGTTAGGGTACTTGTTGTACCTCTTCCACTCAGGTTTCTGAGTGTTTTGCCCCTGGTCCTTCCACTGCGGTTTTGGACCTTGGCCATTATTCTGAGAATGGCCTTGTTGCTGGGGTTCAGTCTGAGACGGTTTCCCAGATTTGGCGGTATCTTTTCTGTTCCAGGTGTTTTGCTTACGAGTTTGATACCCGTATGCAGTAAAGAATGCGTCAGCCTTTTCTGCCATTTGGCTGGCATCTTTCACCTGGCAGATCTTAAGCTGTGCTATGAGCTCAGCAGGCCACGACCTCTCTAGCTGTGTACGCAACATAAGGTCAATTATCCCCTCATGCGTGGAAGGAGTTTCATCTTTCTCCATCCACTCATTTAAGTAAGCAGTGAGACGATCGAGGAACTGAACAGCTGTCTCCTTGTCTTGGAGACGAGCTCGCATGAACTGAACTTTGGCATCGTCTACTGTGAGACCATACGCCTTAATGAGTGCAGCTTTCATCATCTCATATGTGAGATTGTCTCCACGAATTCTGTGGAGAATATCGAGGGCAGGGCCCTCAAATAAACTAAGAAATTGGATCCGCTTAGCTGCCTCATCCAGTTGATACATGTCTGCCATGTCCTCAAAACGAGCTATGTACGGCTCGATTCGCTCGCTTTCCTTGTATGAAGGAAGCTTGATACGTGGGGTCGCCAGGACATGTGTAGGAAGAGCGCTAGTGGAGCTTGGACCAACTGCACCGGATGTGTCTGAAGCCAAGGATTCTCGCTTGAGCTTCATCATTTCAAGTTCGTGTTTTTCGCGTGCTTCTCGCTCGGCACGTTCGTGTTCTCGTTCTCTCTCTCGTTCCTCACGCTGTTCTCGCTCATGTTCCAAGTCGAGTTCGCGCTGTTTATGCTCGTGTTCGCGCTGTTGTCGCTCTTTTACTAACTCTAGCTCACGTTGTTTCTGCTCGTATTCGTGCTGTTCTCGCTCGCGTTCATGTTGTTCACGCTCGTATTCGCGCTGTTTCTCACACTGCTCTTGTTCATGTGCACGCTCTCTTTCACGTTGTTCGCGCTGTTCTCGCTCGTATTCGCGCTGAATCTTACGCTCTTCACGGGCATCATTCTCACGCTGCTGCTCCTGATTATGCCGTGAGAGTATATACTCTTTAATTTCGTTTGGGTCTGTAAGACCCATATCTTTGGCTTCCTGTAAAAATATGGTGGTAGCCATGATGCTAATTTACTAAGCAAACCGAAACTGAGTACTGACTACTTCGCAAACGAATGCTAATAAACACAAGTAAAGAGTACAGACACAAGCTAGTGGTGACCAGTCTTATCTAGTTAACTGGGAAAGAATAAAGCAAAAATGCAAATGACTGGGAAAACTCAATAATTAACGCCATGGGAACGGCGGCTACCCAGGAGCGAATAAAATCGTCTGGCGTTACCAAGAATAAACTAGAGTTAAGTACTCTATTGATTAATAAAGCAAAAATTCACTTGCTAAATTAACGGTAACCACCAGTAAACTTGTGCCTATAAACTTTAATGATAAATTCCTAAATATGAACGAGTGAGTACTATCTCGTTAATAGCTTTAGAGCTAGGAGTTAATATCCTGGAATGAGGTCGCCAATTGTCACGGGGTTTTTAAAAATATCACGGGGTTTTTTAAATAAATGCTTATTATTATTTAATTGATACTAATGTTCAATAATATTGAAGAGCAGGGACAATGATTGTCTTACTAAATCAAGCAACGATTACTTTACGCTAGCTTGCTTCGCACGATTCTCTAAGAACGAGAATTTATAAACTTTCTCGACAGTACACAGCAGAGACTAATCACTCAATTGCTGTTTATTTGTACTGTAGCCTCTGGAGAAAGTTACTTCACCCCTGACAATAAATAACTAATACTAATAACAGTATCAGGTTCTTGCTGATGCTTAACTCCTAGGAGGCACAACGGATTTTAAGTTTAATACAAGACTGGCCTAAGTACCAGTTATGAATGGCAAAACGTTTATGCAAGCTAGGAGCTATATGGAAAATAAGCTTAATTATGGAGAAATGAAACAAGAGTTTACATTACATTAAGCTCAAGCAAAAGAACTGTTAAATTTATTGATTACAAAATAAATTTAACGTTACATTTCAAATCAAATTAATGAGATCGCACTCACTCACTCACACACGAGCTAAATTCTTACGCCTAGGAAAAACACCTTAATTAAACTCTTAAACCTAGGAAAATACAAAAAGGAAATACTGGTCGATGAATGCTGTGTATCACCAAGGGTGGGAGCTTGGATTAACTGTACTCAGTGGAGTCTGGGTGCTAGCGACCTCTTCTCTCGCACTTCTGGAGCACAGAACCTCTCTCCGTCAGAGCAAACACTGGACTGACTAAGTCGTGGGAAACAAAAGCGGAGCACTAGGGCGCATTTTTCTAACGGTCGAGGCAAGCAGGGGCGAACAATAAAGAAACAGTAGTATCGCCCAGTAGAGCACTTAGTGACGTGCATTAAATCGGTCACTTTTGAAACAATGACGAATGTTTTGAAAAGTATACCACCGAAGTGGAGAGAGAAACGGTTAACTGAGCGATACACAGTGAGTTTTCCACTAATAGTTCGTGTTTTTCACAAAAGGGAAATGTCGCGAATTTGATTCGTGACAGTGTATGTGGTGTGTACGTATGTGTGCGTGCTTGAGTGTGTGCGTGCACGCGTCCATGCTTGCATGTGTGAGGGGGGAGGGGGGTGGTATGAGTGTGTGTGATGCAGAGCTTAGTGGTGTGGGAGTGTGTGTGTGGTGTTGCAGAAGATGTAGATGGGAACAGGCGTGGATGGTGTGGAGTGGAGCAGGTGCGCGTCACATGAGGTGTGTGTGTGGTGTAGGAGTGTGTGTTGTGGGTGTGGGTTAGAGCAGGTGTCTCATGAGTAGTGGGTTGCCTGGGGCTGATCCGGGTTGAGCCGTGCCCGCCACTCTTCCACCACACATTATTCCACACACACATCCTCAATTCTCAACACTCAACATTACTCCACATTCTCAATTCTCAGTGCTCTACATTCATTCTGTTATCATTTCTCCACATTTTTCTACATTCCGCTTCTACTCCATCTCTTTGCATCATATACTTCACGTCTTATCTGTGGTCCTCCCACACACACACACACACACACACACACACACACACACACACAGAGATATTGTTAATATTCAGTACTGTTAACACCCAGCATTATTCCAAATTCTTTATTCTCTGCATTCTTCGTGCACTGTCAGCACTTAATATACTATAGTCCCATATCTCCACATAACAAAACATTCGCTCTCAGCTCTTACTACCCTACATTATTGCACATTGTCTCTGTATTCTTAACACCCCACATTCTCTCTATTCTTATCTTTCCACATTCTGTTTCTACCTTCAACACTCAACATTCTTTCATATCACATGTGTATTCTTAATCATACATAATATTCCATAGTTTCTCTACTCTCATCACCTTATAATGTCACGTTTTCTCGTTACTCTTAACACTCCAAATCATTACACATTCCTTTTTAACTTACACGTATTCCACATCGTTCCCTTGCACTTTCAGCACTCCACATTATTCAACATTGTCTTTAATCTCAAAACATGCATTAGCATATGACCTTCGCTGCCTTATAACTTAACATCATTCCCTTTACCTTCTCTTCACAGTGCCTGTCCACTTACCGTTCCTTCACATTATACTATTCCTTTTAAGCGTGCAGAAACTAATATAAACTAACCCAGTCTAATCTAATTCAGCCAAATCTAACTTAACCATACTTAACATAAATAAATGTAATTTAGCATACCCTAAGTTAACGTGATCGCACTTTCTTTTTACCAATGATATTTCTACATCCACATATAACCTAATCTCGCTTTATATAATAGGAATCTAACCTGATCTTTCCTAATTTACCCTAACCTAATCTAATTTAATTAAGTGTACCTGTACTTATATCATCTCTGCATTCACATAAAAAATCCCCAAATTTAAATAAAGTTAATCTAACTTATTCTAATTTAGTTTAACTTAGCTACCGACCTGAAACATGGATTAAACTTAAGAAACCTAACCTAACTACTGTATATTTACTTGTACCTGTAGCTTCGAATACCGCCTCTACAATCATTCCTTGCCAGAGTGCCAGACGAGTTACCCTTGGAAAACCATAGGATTTTTCACTTTCTATATTTATTTTTTGTTTCAGAAATAATTTAGTATTAATAGATTAAGACAGGGTTCTTAACTATACCAGTGATCCCTTATTTTATCTTTGTAAACGATATATTAGTAAAACAAGGGATTGCGTCAACGTTTGTATACTTTTTCGACACTAGGCAAGTCTTGCTGTTATTGTCCATTTTTTTTTCCTAGTTGCACTAATTTTTACAGTGAAATATCTCTCCCACTTCTTTACAGGTAAGATATAATTGTATATTCATATGTTGTGACTTTTCAGGCGATAATAAACTTGTTTGTGTATTGTGTTACTGTGTTGTGACTTTATTGTTGTTATATTTCAGATTGTGGTATAATTTTATTTCTTCATTCCAGGTAACGGTTTGTTTCCCATTCTTTATAAAAGATTACTGATAAATACTCTGCAGGTACATCAGTAAGGTAGCCATTCCTGTACAGTTTTGAACAGCAACAAGAAATTGTATGCGGCCTTCATGGATATGGAGAAAGCATTTGACAGGGTGGATAGACAAGGGTTGTGGAAAGTATTAAGAATATATGGAGTAGATGGGAAGTTGTTGAAGGCCGTGAAGAGTGCAAAGGCTGCAGTGAGTGTGGATAGTGAACTAAGTGAATTTTTCTATTTGAAAGTTGGATTGAAACAAGGATGTGTCATGTCTCCATGGATGTTCATTTTGTATATTGATGGGGTTATAAAAGAGATACAAGGTAGGGCAGTGAATGTTGGAGTGGTCCAAGTGAGAGAGGGCAGTGTTTGGAAACTCCATGTGCTGTTGTTTGCAGATGATACTATGTTGTTAAGTGAAGACGAAGGGGAGCTGCAAGGCTTGGTGGGTGAGTTTGGAAGAGTGTGTAAGAAACGGAATATAAAGGTGAATATAGGGAAGAGTATAGTTATGGTCTTCGAGAGAAGTGAAGTCAGTGAATGTAAAGTGAGGCTGGATGAGGAGGCAATGGAAAATGTGAGTGCGTTTAAGTACTTGCGTAGAGTGATGAGTAAGGATGGAAGTTTAGAGGGTGAAGTGCTTGAAAGGGTGCAATAGGAAAGAACAGTTACTGGTTCCTTGAAAGCAGTGATAAGAAACAGGGAAATGAGCATTTAAGTGCAAAAGCTACTACGTGACAATATTGTGATACCAACTCTAAAGTATGGAAGTGAAACTTGGACCTTGTTGGAGGGACACAAGTCGAGAGTGATAACAGTGGAAATGAGTTACTTGAGAGGAGCATGTGGAGTCACATGGAGAGACAGACTGACAAATGGGGAAGTGAAGGAGCATTGTGGTGTAGATGTGGCTGTGATAGGAAACGTTAGAAGAAACAGACTGAGGTGGTTTGGACATGTGGAGAGGATGGAGAGTGAGAGACTGACAAGGAGTGTGTATGTGAGTGAGGTGGAGGGGGGGAGAGGGAGGGGGAGGCCAAGGATGAGATGGAGGGATGGAGTGGAGAGGTATATGAGAGAGGAGGATGTGAGCTAGGAGCAGGGCAATGAAATGGTGGGGGACAGGGAGGCATGGAGGCGATTTGTCTGTGGCCACCCTTAAGGGATTAAGGTGCCTAGCAATAGATAGATAGATAGATAGAACAAGACCCCCCACCAACAAAACCTTGAACCGTAACTATAGCATAAATTGTAATTGTTTTGTTAGCAGATTTTGTAAAAGTAACTGATTATTGTTCAAGTATCTCTTCCAGGTGCTATTAAGCAATATTTGATTCATTTCCTCTTATGTCTTCACAAATAACTTTGAATTTCAAAATGCTGCAGAACATTATTTGCATAGTCTGCTCCTGTAGTTTCCTGGATCCTTTTATATGAACCCCTCCATTGTTTGTAGGATGTGCAAACTCTGTCAGAGCCTGGAAGACAAGGTGACCGAGGCTATAAACAACATTAACAGCCCGACCCATAAAGCTGATGTGCTGGAGTTGTTCATTGCAAGCAACACTGGGCACACTGTGGAGGAGAGTGCCACTGTTCGGCCAACCACTGTCCAGGTTGACTATCTTCCTCCTGCTGTAGTTACCTCTCCCTCCACCATACAGAATGAGTTCCAGCCATGCGAAATGGTGCCAGGTTGCAAAAAAAAGGAACATCATTCCAGTAACCACATACAATTATTTTCAGCTTCTCACAGAAGTAGAGGAAGAGCCCCACGAGGCATGGGTTGTGAGGGACTCCATCATCCGTGGTCAATTGGTGGAATTTTGCAGCAGGGCACCCTCTAATTGAAAGCGTTTTTGTATTCCAAGTGCAGGAGTAGATGACGTAACAGAGGTTGCGGATGACGTTTTTGAGAATGTGGAAAATGACAGCCTTGTTACCATTCATACAGGTACCAATGATGTCATGCAAACCCGGTCTGAGGAGCTGATGGAGAAGTACAGAAAGATGATCCAATGCTACAAGGGGAAAACTAACAATATTTTAATTTCAGGCATACACCCAAGGATTAATCCAGGGAATGCCTTCCTCAGCAAAGCATTTAGTATAAATAACAGAGTCAAGTCACTTTGCTTAAAGTAAGGAGTTGAGTTCATCGACACATGGAACCAGTTTTACAAGCAGCGAAAACTATTTGCGAATGATGTACTACACCTGAATGCCGTTGGTTCTGCCCGTCTCGGTCGTTTGCTTAGTAAAGTATATAAGTATTTTCTGGAGAAAAAACAACAGTTACAGCAGATGTACATAGACATCATGTGATCCGATAAATCAGTATATAAACACGTTAAAGCTCTTCTGGTAAATGCCCGTAGCTTGCGTGATAAATTTTCTGATTTTTGTCTTTACTGATGATTATGATGTAATTGGTGGCTAAATACTGAGCAGAGATTTTCTGGCTGAGTTTAGTTTACCAGGCTATCACATTTTCAGTAGTGAAAGGAAGAATTGAGCTTGGGGGCAGTGTGTTTTTATATATTGTATGCAAAGCACTGTAATAATGTGATTTTATTTTACCAGGTCCAAAATGGGGAGAAGCTCTATCCTCACACACAGGGTTAGGCCTATATACAAACTTGCAGGAAAGTTCCTTGTATCAATTTGTAAATTACCCAACAAATGGAGTTAATATCCTAGATCTTGTCTTTGCCACATCAGATAAGTTAGTATTGTTACTGTAGGAGAATAATTTAGTACACGTGATCATTGCATAACTATATTTAGTATTAAACTCAGTGAAGACAATGTCAGGGCCGGTTGCGAGAAAGTGCCAGACTTTAAGAGGGCAAATTTTAAGAAATTCACAGCAACTGAAGGTGCAGGTGACTGGCATCCCATTGCCGAAACGTTAGTACCCTGGAGTACTAAACTTTGATTTTTGTAGCAAAAGGACTAAACATGGGTATATTATACCCGAGTTTGGGAAATTAAAAAAATAATAGTAAATATGCAAATTCATTAAAGCTATCACTTACACACTAAATTTTTTTAAGGCATCTTAAAATTCCCTAAACTGTTAATAACTCTTAATTACTATAAGTGAGGTATTTTAGGGAAATTTTGAAGAAAAAAACATCCAACTGTATAATTGTCACCAAATTTTTTGAAAAAATTCACAAAAAAAAAAAAAAAATGCTCTACCAAATTACCCTAAACATCCCCAAACCCCTCCAAGCACTCTTGGCTGCTCCAAGGAGGTTATTAGCACCAAACCCATGTATAATATACCCAAGTATGTCACTGGTAGGTTATCACTAAACTCGGGTACACTGTACCTGAACCTGTCACTATGGACAATTCCCAGTCAAGCAGCAGTGCGACGTGACCTACCTCCTTGAGCACTCGGGGAACCCTGAAGGTACTGAGGGTCCCAGCACACTGGCTTGGAGGGATCACTGTGTAATGCTAATGATGTCATAGGCGTCGGGTATATTATACCCAAGTTAGTAATCCAGGGTTATTGAGGCATGGGAGGTTTTTACAGGAACTCTCAGCAGTGCAGTCAGGATATGTATTCTAATGCACAGCAGAAGGCCTGCCAAAAATTCTAAATTTAAATGGTGGAACTCTGACATTAACCCGCGGCGTCCCGTCGACGTTCTTTAACGTCCACACATTTTGTCACTGCCAATCTCGTCGACGTACATAAACGCGAATCAATTGCAAGGTCCCTAATTTGCACAATTTTCAATTTTCGTTAGTGATTTTTGGTACGTATACACGTGACACCTTCCTCTACAAGATGCCAGGCAGGGTCAATGCCTTACCCAGCATGACCTCCTCCCCCCCCCTGCACACCATTGTCCCATTAATTCACCTGTTATCAGTGACCTGGCCAGTAAAGCCATGTCATGCCACGGTACGAAATTCAGGGCCAGAGTGATTCCCCAATCAATGACAATGTGGAGGACAAACTTTACATAGCATTAGAGGAAGAAACAGTCAGAAATGATGATCAGGTAATGTGGCAAAAAAAGGTCAGGTATGGTGATGAGTTAGTGAGTGAAACAATGCTTATAATGCCTATATTACTGCTTGATAGCCAATATACTCTCGTACTACATACAAATTCATACCAAGTAAAGAAATAAATACCATTTATGAGTGGTGTGAAATAGTTATCCTCCCATACAACTCGTTTTCTTTGGTGCAAGCCTGTTAGAAAACCCAATAAGGTAAGGAGGTACTCCTACCTGTGTTGAGTATTTTAAACCTCAGGTGAGCGATTTCTCTATGAATTTTCGATGTTTCTCACCAAATGCGGAGGTTTGAGCCAAAAAAAAAAAAATCCAAAAATGGTCAAGATTGGGGGGAGTCAGTGATGGAAAAGTGGTCGGGATGGGGCGGGTTAAACCTTGCATACAAAAATTATAATACCAAAAAGAGTCAAAGTGATAAAAATAAATATGATGCCCTTTGACAGGAAGCCAAAAAATTAATTAAATGCAATGGCACATATTGCAAGTATCAGTAAATCAAATCCCAAAGAATTTTTTAGTTACATAAGAAGCAAAAAGATAATAACTCCAACAATCGATCCCTTAAATCACAGATAATGGAGAGCACAATGATGATGAAACTATGATGGCAAAAATTCTTAATACTTTCTTTGCATCAGTATTTACAGCAGAAAATATACATACAATTCCTGCTGTTTCCCCAGTTCCTATAGAGAAAGGCAACATAATTAATGACATTATTAGTTACTGATCGTGACATACTACTTGCAGTGAGCAAATTAAAAGAGAATAAAACACTGGAACAAGACAAAATATCTCCCCGTGTATTAAAGGAAATGCAGAATAAAATATCAAGCCTTTATCCAAACTTTTTAACTTATCACTTAAGAGCAGTAAGAAGCCACATGAATGGAAGGTTGCTAACATAACCCCTAAAGGGCAACAGAGCACAACCAGAAAACTATCGTCCAATTAGCTTAACATCGGTGGTTTGCAAATTGCTTGAAACTATTTTCAGAAACATGTTTGTGAAACACTTAGAAACAAACAATCTCATCAAAGATTCACAACATGGTTTTCGAAATAATCGTTCTTGCCTCACGAATCTGTTGGACTTGTTAAATGATATACTGAACATGTACGGCGAGACTAAATCTGTTGATGTTTTCTACCTCGATTTTCAAAGGCTTTTGACAAAGTTCCATACAAAAGACTCCTTCAGAAGTTAAAGACACATGGTTTCAGTAACAGTGTTCTTGGGTGGGTAGAAGATTGGCTCACCAGACGAAAACAAACGGTTGTAATAAATGGAAAAGAGTCAGGCCGGATAAACATTACAAGTGGAGTGACACAGGGTTCAGTGTTATGTCCTATTCTTTTTTTAATATATATAAATGACATTGATGAAGGCTTATGCTGTAAGATTTGAAAATTTGCTGATGATACTAAAATTGGAAACAGAGCAGATACATCAGTGCAAAGGCAGGCAATTCAGAGAGATCTTGATCAACTGTTTAACTGGGCTCAGGCATGGCAAATGGAGTTCAGTAACAATTAATGTACGTTAAACATTAGCAGTAAAAATGAAAGGGCTAGTTATAACATGAATATTGTCCAGCTTGACAGGGTAAACCATGAAAAAAGACTTAGGAGTTATACAGGTAATAACAAACTATTTGAAACTGTGAAAAAATGCCAATAAAATGATTGGATTCATTGGTAGAGCATTTGAAATTAGTCCTAAAATATCCTCTCATTGGATAATTCCTTAGTACGCCCGCACATAGAGTATTGTGTTCAGTTTTGGTCACTGTATTATGAAAACGATATGGAGAAACTTGAAAGAGTACAGCAAAGGATGACAAAAATGATACCTAGACTGAGAAATAAACCATATGAGGAACGTTTAGAAGCCCTGAATCTCTACCCTAACTAAATGGAGGTTACGAGGAGATTAAACTGAAGTATTCAAAATATTCAAAGGACATGATAACATGGCTGTCGATAAATACTTCACAGTTGATCATTCGAATCATAAAAAAGGCAATGGGCATAAAATAATTGGCGAGCGATTTCATTCCCATGAAGCTAAGCATTTCTTCTTAATACAGTTGTAAATATATGGAACATTTTGTCCTCCAATATAGTACATTGTAGTACAGCACTAACCTTTAAAGGTAGCTTGGATAAGTATCTGTCGTCTAACCCCCAGCTTAATATGTTTACTCGTGAATAAAATCCTTGTGTGTGTGTGTGTATATATATATATATATATATATATATATATATATATATATATATATATATATATATATATATATATATATTCCAGAGCCTGGATCAACTTATTAAATGCGAATGTAGTATAAGCACAGAGTAGGATATGCACAGATAGCCCTGAATTAAGGGTCACTACTCTTACTTTCGACCTGTGATGGGCTTTGGATTACTTAGGGTCTCTGTTAAGTGACCACCATCAGGATTTTTTAAATGTACCAGGTGTCACTGCTTCAGTAGGTAACTTGTGTGCTTGTCCCACATGGGAAAGTTCCTTGTCTCAGTGAAGTGAACAGAGCTGGGACCTGATTGACTGCTGCCTACCTTAATAGTGCCATTCAAGGCTGCTGAACATTCACACTGTGCACTGTGCAATTTCCACGCTGTGTCTACAGACGCCCTGTTAACTCAATATACCCATACATAATGTCATGTGTTTTTTATTCACTTATTTGATTATTCCTTTAACTTTACTACTTTCTCTTTCAGGTTATTCAGTGGTAGGTTACATAGTATTATACAATGTATCTTTTCCTTTCCAGTCTTTTCTATGAAATTTCCATGTCAGTTTTTCCATGCTGCATGGTGGTTTTTCTCACTTTTTCCTGCCAGTTTTAACTGGGGGGTTTGGAGGCGGGGGGAGCCCTCTTGCTTTACCATCCTTATCCATCACCATGAAGAATTAGATCTCGTAGTCACAGTCTACTCTGTAATAAACAGCCTCGAAAGGACCATAAGTTCTGTTGCTGTTTGCTTTCCTTTGTACTCAGATTTTGTCTCTCCTTCCACAACATAAATTTCCCCATGTCTCATTTTCGCTCATTTCAGTTCACATGTCTCACTTCCTCTTAACGTATTGCCCCCACTGGATTATTTATGTTTCCCGATGAGCATTCTTGTCAACTTCAACACTGAGTGTGAAGAACTGTCGACAAGATGTGACACCAGCATGGTTGTGGAGGTGACTGTGTGTGTGTGTGTGTGTGTGTGTGTGTGTGTGTGTGTGTGCAGTAATAGCAGTAGTAGTACTATAGTGGTAGTAGTGTTAATGGTAGCAGTCACAATTATGGTAGTAGTAGTAGTAGTAGTAGTAGTAGTAGTGATAGTGAGGGAGAAGAGGAAATAAAAGTAGGAGTAGGATTGGAAGTAGGAATAAGACTGACAGTGGGAGTAGAAACGGCGGTTAGAATAGAAGTAGGAGTACGAGCAGTGGGAAGTTTATCATTAAAGAGAGAGTTACTTAAACAAGGCTACCCGAATCAAGTAAGAATTGAACATCAAAATAATTCCTTATAAATTATGTGCCTACAAAATACACTGGCGGGGAAGGGAATGGTAAGCGGGGAGGTCGGAGACCCCATGTGTAAAAAAAGAAAAAGAAAAAAAATGCGCTTTCTTCCTAACCTGACGAATGTCCCTCTCCCCTCTGAGCTCAGGTGACGGTCAGCTGTGCTCAGACTCGAGGATCATAAGTACCATTTAAGGGAATTCAGTCGCACCCCATAACTAAGTCTAGAATTTTATGCAACCATGATTTGGTATTCAAGCAGTGAAAGTGGCCCAGTTCCGTCAAGTAAAAACAAATCGAATTTTATTTAGTAGCATTAGTTGTAGCTATTGTCAATGATTAAAAATCGTATACCATGTGACTGTCTAAGCATACTGTATTGGGCGAAAATGAGAAAAGGATGTATAAACAAAACCAGTTAAGGCCAACAGAACAATGGAAAAACAACAGAACTACAGGCAACAGAAGGTGAGTGAAGGAGGAGGTGGTGGAGTGAGGTGTGTAAAAGAAAGAGTGGCCGTGTGAAGGGTAACTGAGAGGAGAGTGTGGTGGATGAGTGGCAAACAGCAGTGTTGAAGTGGAAGTTAATTGAAGAGGGAGTTGTGGAGGAGCCGAATATCTCTACATCCAATCTCTTCTTTGCCCCACTTTATCCCATTTTCTCACTACTCTGATACCATCCCTTCTTTCTGTCCTCCGTTCTAGCTCTATCCATTTTCCCATCCCTGCCTCGGGTTCTATCTATCTTTACCACTCATAATTCTGGTTATATCCATGATTTCCTGTCTCTTCTCTGGTTCTGTCTATTACTTCCTCCCTTCCCTCAATATCTGTCCATTTGTTCTGTTATATTCTGATTCTACTTATTATATCTCTATTTTAATCGGTCCATTATTTCCTTTCTCACTTAAAAATCTGTGCACATTCCTTCCCCTAATCTAAACGTATCTATTATTTCCTTTTCTCTTCCGTTTAAGTTTCCCCTTATTTTATACTTTATTTTTGTTAGATCAGCCTTTCTTTATATCTTTCTAAGTTAACCTGTCCCCACCGCAGTGTCGTCCGACTCTTCACTCTCTTCATTTCCCTATTTTCTTCCCTTGCCAATCTTACTTCTTCATTATTCTTCCCTGTCTCTCCTTTTTTTCACTTCTTTCTTTCTTCCACTTCACACACACACACACACACACACACACACACACACACACACACACACATACAGTATATCTATATCTATATCTATACCTGT
The DNA here is from genome assembly GCF_032717465.1 of Coenobita brevimanus. NCBI lineage: Eukaryota > Metazoa > Arthropoda > Malacostraca > Decapoda > Coenobitidae > Coenobita > Coenobita brevimanus. The sequence goes on along the minus strand of NC_137015.1, from coordinate 17,063,018 downwards.
CCCCCTCTCTCTCTCTCTCTCTCTCTCTCTCTGTCTATCTATCTATCTATCTATATCTATCTATCTATCTATCTATCTGTCTATCTATCTATCTATCTATATATATATATATATATATATATATATATATATATATATATATATATATATTGTGTTAGGTGGAGACGCTCACCATCCACTCACTCGATGTAGTGCTACTGTCGGGTGTCTGCCCTTTCCTTTCCTTCATCCTTCTTTCCTTCCATCCTCTGCTGTCTTCCTTTCCTTCACTCTTTCCTTGTCCTTCTGCTTACGGGTAACTTTACACTCCCTCTTCTGTCTTTATTTTTTTTTTTATTCCTTCATTCTTTCCTCTTCCTTCTGCATGTGGGTGGCTCTACACTGAGTAACAAGCCAAATGGTTTCCTGTACACCAGGAAACCACATACTATGCTGGGTGGTAACCATATAACCAAATTTTGGCGCCTGGTGGTTTAGTGGGTAATTATTGCGCTCCAATCGGATTGAGCTGGTGAAGGTTTATATCTAAGGTGTGGTTGGGGTTGATTTTCTTTTTTTTTTTAATGTTACCGACTCTGGGATTAGGCTTCACAGACTATCAAGGCCCAGTAGTCCTCCTACATGACATTCACCTCTACATGTCATCACTTCGAAGCTAACACCCACCGTCCATACTGAATATATGCTAGGGCTGTCTCAAACAGAACTGGTATAGTGATTGCTCATGTAATGCCACTCAGGGATGGGTGAGGCTGGTCACTCATCTTAAATGTCGGGACCAACTGCCTAGCCCCGGATTCCTACGCTCCTCATGGGATGGATCTATCTATATCTATGTATCTATCTCTATCTATCTATCTATATCTATCAATCTATCTATTAGATTTATTCTTCCCTTCCTATCATTTTACTGTTGATTTACTCCCTCCTGACTCTCTCTCTCTCTCTCTCTCTCTCTCTCTCTCTCTCTCTCTCTCTCTCTCTCTCTCTCTTATTCTTAGCCGTACCATTAGCGTCTTATTAACCTACCTAATGTATTTTTGTAGCATTTCATACCTACTTTGTTCTTTTAGGCATACTCATCTACATCCCAGTCTTTTGGTGTAGAAGGATACCTTTACGTGGTGGCACGGACATAATAATGTGGTTAAGTTGTCTGGTTTCAAAAAGCTTACCTAAACTCTCCCTGTTCCCTGAAAGGTGGGTGGTTGACAGATGCAGAATGGTAACTTCGGCCTACAGTCAACCGGAATAGCGTTCAGACGTACCATGGGCATTATGAACATCTCTGTCTTCCACAACCTCCCTAATCACCCTCAGTTACTACTCCATTTATCTGTCTACTCTCCATCCCTCTGGCTATATTCCTTTTCATTTCCTATTTTTTCATATATATTTATTATTCAATCAAGATCAGTTTCATCGTTCCTTGTTTTACTGTCATATCTCTTTTACACTTTCATCTCGGTTTCCTTGCCATTAACCACCAATTTCATATCAGCATTTCCCTTCCATTTACTTTTTTGTGTTACTGTAAGCCGTATTATCTTTGCATACGAAACCTTTTAGCACCTCTTTCTTACCTTTTTTTTATTTATTAATTTTTTTTTACGTGTACTTAATTCAAACTGCTTGTTACCTACGTTTTGCTATGGACCTAAAGTGCATCAGTAACATACTACAGGATGTTAATATCTTCACTGCAGAGGTATGTCATATTTTTTCCTGCTATGTCAAGCCGATTGTATTAGGCCTCCCAAATCTTACGAATCTGATGGGATTAAAATAGCCTTCATTAATCCCTTCACTACGGGAGAGGTGGGTCCTCCTATGTTGAATGAACTGATCTGAAGTTAGCCTGAACAAAATGAAAAAAGACGCTCTCTGAAGAGAACAAAGTGTAATGCGCAAAATACATCGCACGGTTTTTTTCTTTTTTTATGCGAGGAAGAAGGAACCAAAGGCCATGAGCCCGCAGTAACAGTTCCCTCCAAGAGAAAAACAAAATACAATAGAGAGCCAAATTCAAGATCCGATCATTTTGAGATGCCTGAACACACTGCGTTTGAAAGACTGGAGATCATAGGCAGCAGGAAATACAGACAGAGGGAGACAGTTCCAGAGTTGACCAGTTGCATAAATGAAAGAATGGGAGTAACGGTTAACTCTTGCATTAGAGAGCTGGACAAAAAAGGGATGAGAGTTTGCTGCCAGACGGGTGCTACGCGCCCGTCGTAGAGGTGGAGAAATGCAAGCAGACAGTTCAGAGGAGCAGTGACCATTAAAGTAGCGATAGAAAAGAGATAAAGATGCAACAGTGCGGCGAAGAGACAGAGGTTGAAGGGAGTCAGTAAGAGGAGGAGAGTTAATGAGACGAAAAGCCTTTGACTCCACCCTTTTGAGAAGAGCTGTATGTGGGGAGCCTCCCCACACATGAGAGTTGTACTCCACACAGGGGCAGATAAAACCCCTGTATAGAGTCAACAATTGTGCAGGGGTAAAGAAAGAGCGGAGTCGGCTTAGCACACCCAATCTCTTGGAAGCAGATTTTACAAGAGATATAATATGATCTTTCCAAGATAAGTCCCGAGTAAATGAAACCCCAAGCATGTTCAAGGATGGTGCAGGATTAAGCTGAATATTATTAAACATTAGTGGGTATACGTGTGGAAGATTTTGTCGAGTTGATAGGTGTAAGAACTGAGTCTTAGATGCATTAAAAAAACCATATTATTTTTACCCCAGTCAGAGATACGAGCCAAGTCAGACATTATGTGTGCCATAGCCTCATCCCTTGTTTGTTGAAGTAACTGTTAAGATGGGCGTTGCGAGAACCGAATGGAAAGGTGAAGGGTGGAGTCATCAACGTATAAGTGGATAGGGTTAGATGTACAGCTTAGAAGATCATTGATGAATAAAAGGAAGAGAGTTGGTGATAGGACAGAGCCCTGAGGAACACCACTGTTGATAGATCTAGGAGAAGAACGATGGCCGTCTACAACAGCGGCTATAGAACGACCAGAAAGGAAGCTAGCGATGAAGGCACAGATAGAAGGATAGAAACTGTAGGAGGGCAGTTTGGAAATTAAAGATATATGCCAGACTCGATCAAAAGCCTTTGAGATGTCAAGTGCAATGGCAAAGCTTTCGCCAAAGTCCCGAAAAGAGGATGACCAGGAGTCTGAAAGGTAGGTGAGAAGATCGCCAGTGGAGCGTCCCTGACGGAACCCGTACTGACGATCGGAAAGAAGGTTGTGATAGGAAAGATGCCTTAAAATTTTTCTATTGAGAATTGACTCGAAAACTTTTGAAATACAGGACATTAAAGGAATTGGACGATAGTTGGAGGGTTGGGAGTGGTCACGCTTCTTTGGGACTGGCTGAATGAGAGCAAACTTCCAGCAAGAAGGAAAGGTACAAGTTGACAGACAAAGGCGAAAGAGTTTGCCTAGGCAGGGTGTAAGCACAGAAGCACAGTTCTTGAGAACAACAGGAGGGACCTCATCAGGCCTATATGCCTTGTTAGTACTGAGGCCAGTGATGGCAGAAAATACATCAGCTGAAGAAATTTTAATGTCAGCCATGAGGAAGTCAGAGGGGGGAAGTGATGGAGGAACAGCACCGGAATCATCTAAGGTGGAATTGGAGGAGAAAGTCTGTGTGAAGAGCTCTGCTTTATTAGTAGAAGAAATAGCTACAGAACCATCAGAGTAGAAAAGAGGAGGGAAGGATGAAGAGGTAAAGTTGTTAGAAAGATTTTTGGCAAGGTGCCAGAAGGAGCGGGAAGAATTCGAGTTGGAGAGTTGAGAGCATTTAGTATGGATGAAACTATTTTTAGTAGAGTGAAGAACAGACTTAGCACGATTCCGGGCAGAAACATAAAGATGATGTGATTCAGGGATGGGTTGGCTCCTGTACCTTTTGTAGGCCATCTCCTTGTTGCGGACAGCATTAGAACAAGCGTGATTAAACCAAGGTTTTCTTGCATTAGTCAAAGGATATGAGAAAGGAATGCATGCTTCCATGTCCGAGAGAATAACCTACGTAATGCGCAAGGCACACTCAGATGGCTCAAGGCCATGGAAGCAATAATCGTTTCAGGGAAAATCAAAGAAGTACTGCCGGAGGGCCTCCCAGTCTGCGGCTCCAAAATGCCACAGACGACGTTTCTCTGGAGGGTCCACAGGCCGTACCGGAGTGATAGGACAGGTTAAGGTAATAAGGTTGTGATCGGAGGAGCCCAACGGAGAGAAAAGATTAACAGAGTAAGCAGAAGGATTAGTTGTGAGGAAGAGGTCAAGTATGTTGGAGCTCTCTCCAAGGCAGTCAGGAATACGGATAAGGTGCTGTACAAGCTGCTGTAGGTCATTAAGGATAGAAAAGATGTAGGCTTGTTCACCAGGTGGATCAGTGAAAGGAGAGGAGAGCCAAAGGTGGTGGTGAACATTGAAATCTCCTAGAATGGAGATTTCAGAGAAAGGAGAAATGGATAGAATGTGTTCCATCGTAGAAGTAAGATAGTCGAAGAATTTTTGATAGTCGGTTGAATTAGGGGATAAGTAAACAGCACAGATATATTTAATTTGAGAATGACAGGAAAGCCGAAGCCAGAGTGTAGAGAATTCAGAAGAATCGAGTTCAGGAAAACGAGAGCAAGATAAGTCGTTGCATATATATACACAACAGCCACCTTTGGCTTTGAAATGAGTATAGAGAAAGTAGGAGGATACAGAAAAGGGTTTGCTGTCAGTTGCCTCAGACAGCTGAGTCTCAGTTAGAAAAAGGTGAGGTTTAGAGGAGGAGAGGTGTGCTCAACAGAGCGAAAGTTAGAGGAAAGGCCGCGAATGTTGCAGAAATGAAGAAGAAGAGAGTCAGACAATGGTTCCAGGCACCTCGAGTCGTCACCGGGAGAGGGGCGGATGGTGGGGGCATTTATGGTCCCCCCCCCCTGGGGACTCCGAGGCTTGGTGATGAGACGCCATTATAGCGAATTTTGAATAGGAAGTGTAGTGTGTACTGTGCATGTAGTTTGATGTAGATAGTTAGAGAAATTTGTACTGGAGAGCATGCTGGCCTACTCTCTGTAACTGAGACACTGAAAAAGTTCAGCAAAGGGGGGGATGATCAGGAACTAGTCCTGAGGGCTGATGAAACGGGAGCTCCAGCACTCCCTGTCATCAGCTTTCCATCCACCTCGGGAGTACTGCCATGCTCGACTGGTGCTACAATCTACTCCTTACATAGTTTCCGAAACAAAAATGACTGCCGCCCTATTCAGACTTTCACTGCATTATTCTGTTAGTAGTCCACTTTCTCTTTTAACCTTTAGCACAAACCCAAAAACATTGCAACTAATGTCCCCGAAAGCCAACTGGGACTAGTAGTATGACAGGTAAACATAAAATGACAATTACAGGGTGCAATATCTATTGCAGATAAAGCAGTAGCAGTCCGTGCTATAACCCCAAGTTCATCTGAAGCTTAAATCCGATGGACTGCAAACTAAAGTTGCCATGCTCTAGCCGTTCATCGTCCTCATTTCTGGGAATATGAAGGGAGCAGAAGGACATCTGTTTAACTGGGCAGCTTCCCAATTGAACTTATGTCCCTATGATGACACAGAAAAGCAGTGGTAACAAGGGCGAAAGATCGCAGACGAGATTACGAGTAAACAAGGATGGGCAAGTATCAATGAAGATTAAATAAACGATCAAACTGCTTGGAATCTAGAACCCAGCAACCTGGGAAAGAAGGTTAGAACGTTCTCCAAAAGAGGAGGGTGAAGTCGGCACAAACTTGCTCATCTCTCTCCCTCTGTCTGCTCTGCTCCTCGTATTCTCTCCATCACCCAGTACTGGCCTCTCTCTCCTTTCCTCTTCCCACACCGTCCCCATTCTCTCCTCTTATCCTTGCCTCCCTTTCCTCTTCCCTCTTTCTCACCACTTTCATTCTATTTTTCTTCCCTTTTTCCTTTTTTCCCTACCTGTTTTGTCTATTAATGATAGACAATATGGTTTTCGCCGTGAAAGATCCACCATTGACATACTCAATCTTCTTACTCAAACCATTCATCAGTCAATCGACCAACATGGAGAAACTCATGCAGTAGCCCTTGGTATTTGCAATGCTTTCGACACAGTATGGCACCGTTCCCTGCTGTCCAAACTCCCTTGCTATGGACTAACGTCTTTCGTTCCTCTGCTTTCCTCATATCTCAGGGAGAGAAAAATAAGAGTAAAAGTAGTTGAAGTATGTTCCAATTACCACTCAATTAACACCGGCATGCCACAGGGATCAGTTCTGGTGACAACCGTGTTCCTGGTTCATATTAATGATCTCTTATCTGTCACCCACAATCCCATCCATTCATATGAAGATGACTCAACATTTCATAATTCATTCACACTCAGACACCCATTTAAAAAGTCTAATATCTCTAACTCTCAACTCAGTGCAGCTATCTCCACAAATCTAGACATCTACAACCAATGAATGGGGACAAAGCAACCTTGTTTCATTTAATGCTAGTAAAACCAAAAATAAACAATTTACTAATAGACAGATATTGCCAGATTCGTATATTACCTTCAATTGTACTTATATTCCCATCTCCAAAAGTACTGAAATTCTCGGTGTCTCACTTAACAGCTAAAACCGCCTCAAATAAACTTGGATTATTGTACAGAGTCCGTAACTTCTTCACTGACGAGCAGTTAGCTATAATTTATTAGACTCATGCACGCTCTCAGCTTGAATATTGCTCACTCTTGTGGAGTGGATGAGGAGAGTTTGCACTAAAACAACTAGACAAAATTCAGAACAAAGCTGTTGGAAATATTAATAACCCTGCTATTATAAATAAACTACCTCCCCTACAAGTAAGAAGGAATGTAGCCTCCCATGCATTATTTTACAGGTATTTTTATATCAAATGCTCAGACGAAGTTGCGTCCATTGTGCCACCTCTCCATGCCTTCCCTCGTGCTACACGGGCATCTGGCCTCGCTCATGACTGGAACGTCACTCCGCCATATTGCAGAACTTCTGCCTATCAGAATTTTTTCATTCCCCGAACTGCATCTCTCTGGAACTCACTTCCCCGGAGTTGTTTCCCTCCAGACTTCAACCAACAGCAGTTCAAGTCCAACTATTATATATATTTTATGAATGAAGGACACCAGTAATCTGGTGTATGGATTATTTTTTGTTTTAGTCATTTGTTTTTCCTTCCTCTGTTCTGTTATTAAAAAAAATATATATATATCCTTTCTTCCTTCATTCCTTTCACCACCATTCTCCTCATTCTTCTCTTCTTCACTGTTTCCTATGTCCTCCTCCCTGTTTCACCTTTGGTTATGATTTTTACCCTCTATTTGTTTTCCCTGTTTATAATCCCCCCTCCCCCTCTCCTCCCTCACCGCCATTCTGTCCCTTCCCTGTTTTCCCCCACTTCTTTCCTCTCCACTCCCCTCTTTCCTCCCTCCTCTTCTCTCAGTTTTTCGTTTCCTTGATCTCTTTTATCACAGATCTGTTTTACCTCCTCATATTCTCCTGCTCCTGCACCCTTCCTCTCCCCTCATAACCATCCTTTCTTTCTGTCTCCTCCTTACTTCTCACTTCCTTTCCCGTTTAATTTTTCCTTTTGTTCAAGTTTTATTCTTCCTTCCTCAGCCCCTTTACGTTATTGCTTCCCACTTTCCTATATAGTCTTCTGCTCTACGTTTCTTAATTCCTTGGCCCTTTCTTCTTTAACGTTATTTTTCTTTATGTGCTTTAATCACATCCGACCCTTTCTACTAATCTCTGCTTCTGTCGTCCGTTTTTTTTTTTTTTTTTCCAGCTGACATTCTTTTCTCCTCCTCTTTTCTTCCTTTTCCAATTTTCTCTTTTTTTCAGGAGAGAGAGAGAGAGAGAGAGAGAGAGAGAGAGAGAGAGAGAGAGAGAGAATAAAACGTAACGAAGGAAGAAAACAGGGATAGACTGGTCACGAAACTATACAAGGAAAATGATAACGAAATAACATGGAAAAAGTAGGAAAACAATAACATTATATCAAATTATAGGCGTCCACACATATTTTTATCAGTGCGGAACGTATTCAAGCGAGGAAGCTTGCTAAAATTGTAATTGTAGCTCTCCACCAATTCTGTAAGGTCGCTGTATCTTCAGTTCTTTTTGAGATGATCCACTGTGCTCTGTTTGACAGCTTTTTTTTTTTCTGCAACAGGCCTGCAAATTTTGAGAAAAACAACGTTAGTAACACCTATTACGGAACTATAAGCTTTCCAGCAGAATATAAAGGTACAGTAGATTTAATAATTCGTAAGATAATCCAGTTTTGATGTCCAGTTTGGAAGTTTTTCCACTAACATGGCAGCAGGGTTTTAGAACACTCAGTTACCACCTTATACACTTTGATAAGCTTTCCAATAATGTCCACATGTCCACTGTATCTTTAATTATTTCTGAGATAACTCAGTTTCGGTGCTCAATTTGATTTTTTTGTTGTTGTTGCCTCTTTCAGAAGAATGAAGGAGATATGTCAGGAAAGTCATTTTATCTGCAACTTATTCTTTTTATGAGCATTCCATCGATGTGCGTAGCTCCACTGTAGTTTGTTTGGTTTCAGTGATAGGCGAGTATTAGTGCTGTGCTCCAACATCCTTCTACAAGTCTAACAATGCTTTCATTCGTGTCTCTTGCTTGAACAATAACATAAACAAATCAAACGCCAGGTTAGACCACGGAAAACAGACAATTTTAATGTGTCAGTGTAAGGGAAAAACAGAAAAAAATGAAGCGAGAAATGTGGTCAATATCGACCTCCCAGAGGTCGATGGGACTATCTAAGGGGTCGATAAATGGCTGGGGGGGTCAAAAGAGGGTCGATAAATGGCTAGGAACAATAGAGGGTCGATGAATGATGGAAGATCGATTGGAGATTAATCAATATACTGGGGTCGAAAGCTGAAATACGTATTAAAAATCTAAATTAACAACATACAATATCATGCAATAAATTACGAATTATTGCTACATGTTTATTATATAATTAGTTTTTATCATATAATTTAGATTAGTTTTACTGAAACAAAATGTTATCTTAATTATCTATCATTAGCCAGAATCACATGACGTGACCACACCTTTATAATGTCTTTTTCACATAGATGAACTGCTTTGATTTTCTTCGGTCAAGTGCGCTATTTTTTCTTATATTGGATAAACATTAACTGTCTTTACTATACACATGAGATCTTCGTAACTCTTGCCCCGTCCACTTGTACCTCGCCCCTCGTACCTCCCACCCTCCCCTTTGTCTCTCTCATCTCCCTTGTCTCAGGAAGGATATACGTCCGTGTAGTATTCCTGTTCACTTCCCGTACTGAGCGTCCTTTGGACTCTGGACAGCCAGAAAAATTTCAACACCCATAGCGATAGGCGTGGTGTCAAGGAAGTGATTGCTGTGCCTTTACTAACAAGCATAATGGAAGCTGCTGATACCATGCGGAAGTGCCGACACAGTGCCTGTTATGTGAAAAGACTCGATAATGATGTCATGAAACCTGCGAAAGTGCAAGACCACTTTGAAAGAGTTCACTGTGATAAGAAAAACAAGATTTTGATTATTTTAAGGCACTGAAAGAAAAAAAAATCGACCACATTTAAAGACTTTTTCAATGCACCTACCAATATTGATAATGAAGGACGACTGAAGAAATCATACAGTATCTTGCTCATCATAGCATAGCAAAGAAGGTTAAACCATCTCCAGCTGGTAAGATCATAATTCCAGCAGTTAAAAAGTAACAAACTGTTATGAAGAAAGATTCTTAACCTGTCCTACAATGCCTAGGATAAAGTGCTAAAACAGTGCAACGACCAATTGTTGAGATGGCCAATGATGTGGAAAAAACTTTGACATCTGAGTTTCAACAATCTATGTATTCTCTCCAACCCTATAAGTCAGCTTTCGTCAGTTCAAATATTCTCATGGCCTGTGAAGGGTATTACAGTCCAAGTCAAAACTGCATTTTTGACGAACATTTGTTTACCAAGTATCTTAAAGCTGACACAAAAGGTGATACAATTTTTCAGTGTTTGGAGGAGTATTTTGAGATGCACAGCACTGTATACCCATCGGCAATATTATTGCAGTGGCTACTGATGGTGCACCAGAAATGGTCGGCCGCTCCAGAGGATTTGTCTTTTTATTCAAGGAAAAGGTACCTGATGTACGTACTGTTCCTTGTGTATCAAACAGACACCATCTTGCAGCAAAGAAACTCAGTGGTAAACTGCATGATGCACTGAAATTGTATATCAGAATAATTAATAAAATCAGATCAAATCCACTCAACTCGCTATTTTTTGCAATGCTACTCGTATGTGAAAAAAAAAAAAGAAAATGAAACTCTGAATCAAATACTTTTGCACACCGAGGTAAGGTGGCTGTAGAGGGATAATAGCTTGGAAAGACTTGTATACTTATTTACGACTGAACTATGCAGTTTCTAACAGATGTAAACCCATCGATATGTAATGAGTTAAAAAAGTTTAAGGATTCTCTGTTCTGTCTGGCAGACCTATATTCAAAATTTAATGAGATACAGAAACGTCTGCTGGGTAAAGATGTTACGTTTTTTTCAGGCCATGACAACTCTATTAGGTTTCCAAGTCAAAATAGGCTTATTCTAAACGTCACTGGCACGTAGAAATTTTCAGTGTTTTTTCAAACTTCCGGCAATTGGAAGAAAACGAAAACATTTCGGACAGTGACCTGGAGATATACACAACACACCTTGACAAATTAAGGGAAGTAAGCTTTGAGAACTTGGAGAAAATACATGTGCCTGACTGGATTCTTACACCTTTTGATCTGGAAAAAGAAAATGCAGACAATGACTCTCAATTACAGGAAGAACTTCTAGAAATGACTATGGACCTCGAAGCAAAAGTATTGTTCAGAAGTAAAAATCTCATTGACTGTTGGAGCAATGAAAATACTGTTGCTAATTACCCCCAGCTTCGTGCAGTCGTTGAGCCATTTTTACTTGCATTCCCCAATTCCTACATGGTTGAAGCTGGTTTTAGCCATGCAAATGGACTTCTAACAAAGTAACTGAACAGACTGAACCTGGAAGAGTGTCGTGACTTACGATTAAAACTCACCTATCTCCAACCCAATATCTGTGCCCTTGTTAATGCTCATCAGACACATCATTCCCATTAATAATATGAACACTTTCAGCAAAAAAGTACTGTATGTTAAATTATTTTACACATGATAAATTACTCACATCCAACACAGGTACTGGTAAATCCGAAGTCCGATGCAGGTTTGCGGACATGTATTTAGACGAATAATACACAGATCTTGCCAGTGCAACGCCAGCCTTGTCACTGGGAACAGATGCCAGATTGCCAGTGTACATCACTCCATCTTCAAAAAGATGTAAATTCAGCAGAATCCAGAGCAATGGCGAGACCTAAGCTAAGGGAAAAAGTCACGTAGGACTTCTATGCAGTTAGAGCAGTCGTAGCATGACTAACAGTCCCTATGGGAAAGACAAGCACCAGGTCATCAGCGTAGCAGAGCAGGGTGATGCTCCTGCTGAAGGCGATTGACAGCAGGTTCTCAATGAGGATGTTAAAGAGGACAGGACTGAGCATGCTTCCTTGGGGAGTGCCATTTACATGTGGGTATGAAGGGGAGGGCTGCCCATGAACGCGGACCCTGGCAGATGTTGCGAACTGGGCCTCAAGATCAATCTTCAGAAAACCAAATGCATGCCCTTCGGTCTACAACCCCCCTTCTCCTCGGGAAGCATCAGTTAGACCTAGTTCGCAGTCATCAATACCTGGGGGTGTGGTTTGATAGTCGCCTGACTTTTGGCACGCACATACAGTACATATGGGAGCGAGCTGCCCCCAGAATCACAGCACTCAAAACCCTCTCGTGACATTGTCTAGGTTCCTCATATCGCGTCATCAAGACCTTCTACCCACTCACCATACGTTCCCTAGTGAAGTACAGTGCAATCTGTCTTGTTAGGTTCCCTGAGATGCAATCCCACTCCCTGGAAGTCCTGCAAAACTCAGCACTACGTGTGATGCTAGGAGCTCCTTCGTGGACGCAAATGAGAACTTCAGGATGGACAGTGGCTTCACCTTTCTCCAGCACAGAATATGGGGTCGATCGACAGCAGTCTCCACTCAACTTTGCCAAGTCAGGCCACACCTGCCTGTCTCCATGCTCTTCCAACGCACCCTTGACAGACCCCCAAACCCACACCCGAGGAAGGACTGGGCACACATTACAGCCAGCATTATTTTTTACCTAAACATTTCTGATGCCTTCCAGGGAGGTCCCGACCTCCCTGACCCCAATTATGTGCCTTTCCCACCATGGTGGCCCCCTGCCATCCAGTCTTGCCCCTTCCCCCGACGCCTGCCCCAAAGCATTTGTGCCTGTCCTCCTTCACAAGCATGGCCTATGGAGAATGGCATGTCTCTGGACTCTGGGGACAGCCGAGTACTTCACAGACAGGTCGGTCACTGCTGAGGGGTCAGCAGGTGCTACATTCATCTGTGAAGGTCGTGTTGAGACCTGGTGGCTCCCCTCTGGGCCGCCAGGTCTCGGCACGACATATGAGACAGAGCTAGTTGCAATACTAGGCACCCTCAGACATGCTTGCACACACTGCCACCAGCGTGTAGTCATACACACTGACTCACTTTCGTCTCTGCACGGTCTATATACATGACACTTCATGGATAATGTAAATCTGCTGACCTTGATCACAGCTGTTGCTGACTCCATCACCGGCAACGAGCATGCAGAAGTTGCAGTTCGTTCCACAACAACCCTCCCCGACATCACCTTCCCTCTAAAAATGAGCCTCTCCCACATCAAGCGAAGGGCCGATCACATCTCTAGGCTCACATTGACATACCACAAAACCCAGGTGGCACAGGGTTCACGCTAAGCCACCTGGTATGCAAGGGCCTCAGCCTACGAGCCCGTAGTCACCCCACCCCCAAACGCCCAACTCCCTTGTTGTACAACTACGTCACCTGCAGCTAGGCTACCCTTCTTTACATAAAGAGCAGGTAAGGACTCCGAACCATGCCCCCACTCTTACCGACTCGATGAGTGGCCCTCACCCATTATCTTCTCGACTGCCCCTCCACTGCCGCACTTCGCTCCACCTTAGAAAGCAGGCTCATCAGGAGAGTGTCAAACTTCGATACGGTAGTAGAGATCATAGCTGTAACTCCCATCTCAGTCCTTCTTGACAGAGTTTCCTCCTACCCACCACCTCATTAGCCATCCCCCTCCCCCCCATTATAATCTACTCCAATCCCTGACGGGCTTCGTCTGCCCGTGTCCATACTAAAATTTTTAGATGGACGAATCTAAAACAACAACAACAACTTAATAAACTTGGAATTTCACACTTCAAAATTAGTATATGGGTACATTGTTATCAGTCTAGTTTCCAAGTTTAGGATATTATTAAATCATGGTTACAGTTTTCTCGCCAGGTATAGAAAAATTGTCTCCTGACACAATGGGGCAATCTTTATACAAGGAGTCTAGTTATATTAAGAGTGGAGAAATAATTGAGTAAAGTAGAAAGGATGTAATAGGAAAGTGAATGTAGCTAGGTCTTACTGTAGGGGAGTATCATAACTAAAGGGTACAATGCTGCTATGCAAGCAATTGGCTCTGATAAAAATATGAAAATATAGTACTTCCAAAACTATAAGAAAAGGTACAATTGTTACTGGGTGTAAAATTTAAATTGTAATTAATAGCTCAATTAATCAATGCGGACAAAAAAATCTGGTCTCATTTAATGCTCAGAAAACTAAATACATTAATTTCTCCAACAGAAAGAATCCCTCAGACTTTCACATAATATTAAATGATGTCAGTATTTCCATATCCACTACAATTGATATCCTAAGTGTTACTCTAAACCCCAAACAAAGCTGGACAGCTTATGTTAAATTCCTTGCTAAAAATGCTTCTAAAAAACTGAGACTTATGTACAGAGTTCGTGGGTTCTTCACTGACGAGCAGATGGCCACAATATACAAAAGTCATAAGCGTTCTCAGATCGAATACTGTTCACCACAGTGGAGTGGATGTGGAGTGGATGTGGAGCGGTGTCATTGAGGCAGTTGGACAAAATTCAGAATAAAGCCATTAGATTAATAAATAATCCTGTCATAACGTAGGACCTTCCTCCATTATCAGTACGCAGAGATGTTGCTACTTTAACATTATTTTTCCGATATTTTTACCGTAAGTGCTCTGACGAACTGGCTTCAATTGTGCTTCTCCTTCACATTTTCTCCTGAAATACTTGGGCAGCTGGGAGCGCCCATGAACTCACACTCTCTTTCTCACAATGCAGAACCTCTGCTTATCAAAATTCATTTATCCTCAGAACTACTACTCTCTGGAATTCACTTCCTGGGAGTTGCTTCCCACATACATTTAATCCCCTCTAATTTAAATCCAATTGTTATAAGTATTTTATGAATAGAGGATGCCTTTAGGCACATGGACTTTTTTTTCCTTTGTTTTTCCTTCCTCCATTCATTATATAAAAAAAAAACTCAAGTATTATATGAAAGAGAAAATACTATTGATAATAATGGGTATTGTAGTATTTCTAGTAACCATATAGGCTGGTATTTTTATCTGTTCACAGGATCAGCATTGAAAATCATTATGATACATGGAATAATGACCACATAATAGTTAATTACGCAAGGACTGCCAGTAAGAGCAATGTCTCATAATCACTAAATAACGTCCCCACTCCCCAGTCTCGTTATTCTTTCCCGATAGTTACTGTTCCTTATGTTATTTCCTCACTATTTACTGTTTATTATTATCTCACCATTTACTGTTTCCTTTTGTCACTGTTTTCATTTAATATCCTTTTATCATCATATCACCTAACTTTCATTTGCCTTTCAGAATTGTCATCTTATTCCTTCCCTGGTACACAATTGTCTTGCTTTCAGAACTATGTTACTTGTTCTTTCCACCTTCAGTAGTCTCATGAAGTGTTACTAAGCGCGGCCAGTTTCAACGTCCCTTGGTGGCAGTACTATACTTGCAGCCACTCTTAGCTCATGTAGTATGTGTTCCATTAACCTGACACATCAATTAACTGAGCAAATAGTAATAAGAAATCCGATAAAAGAATCAGCCATGGGGGGGAAACACAAGAACCGGATATTACCATGAACTACTGAAGGCCAATGAAAACTGATACATGACAAAATCACTCCGATTTAACCCCTTCCCGCGCGGATAAGTTTCATAAGTTTTCTGTGCCGTGATGCGCGGGCTTTTCTCCCCTCCCCCTTGGCCACTGTGTGCTCCAAAAATGTGTATTCTCGGCTTAGTTTCACCACCCAAACATATTTATTTTGCCACAAAACCCACATATTTCTATTTGTCGGTGTTTGTTCTACACGATAAGCAAAAAAAAAAAAAAGATACTATACATACGTTAGGGCCCTCGGAATAAACATTCGGGATCATAGATTTCACTTCCCAACATCATACGTCGAATGTTTACTAATAAATCTCTACATGTTCTATCATCGACCGAAAGAAAATTTTATTAGCTTTCAAATGGGGGGGTCCCAGTTTGATATAGGTATGGTCTTCGAGTAATAAGCGAAAAAGTAAAAGCCATTTCTGATAGACAACAAATTTTTAGCGAAGAACTTCTCTCGGCACTGTTATGTTTTTATTTTATCATCCTATACAGAATTTCATTCACTTTCATTTGAGCCAAGAGCAGTGATCCTAGGCCTCATAGTTTTCGAGAAAAATGCAAAAAACTATGGTGAAGTTTCCCGTGCACTGACCCACCGTCAGCCGCACTCACATTATTTTCCCATAGCACGCTAACACTTTTATGCTTGCTAGCTTTCTTTGGTTTTATACCAACAACTATTTTATATAATTACTTCTGTTTTCTTTTTAGTCCTCTCAGAAACCTCACATGAACACTAAACCTGTTGCTAGCAAATAAAACTGAAGCTGTACTTATTTCCCTGTCATTTGTGTTAAAGTAAATAGTATGTGTAATTATACTGACAAACATAGAGGTAAATAGATAAATAAAAAAAGAATATCACGTACATCTCCAGTGGTGATGATCTTCCTGCAGGACCAGATCAGTTGGAAGGTGAGGAGTTTTGTACTGTGTGTGTGTGTGTGTGTGTGTGTGTGTGTGTGTGTGTGTGTGTGTGTGTGTGTGTGTGTGTGTGTGTGTGTGTGTTCCACTAGTGAAGGTATCGCTCGGTATTGTATCACTCGAAACAATCACCCATGCAAAGTGGCACATCACATACAGGACACATGTTCCTTGCGTCCTTTCTCATCCCCAACTTGAAGCACAAGGTACACCTGAGCTTCTTCTTGTCGGGGATCCTCACCTGGTGGTGGCTCAGAGTGTGATCCAACCTCACGTCGTCGTCAACCACCTGGCGTCGCTTGCTTGGATACCCTCATGCTCTGTGGTCCTGTCGTGCAGAAGCAGCAGGCCCAGGCACGGGTTCTCCTGACTGACCAGCAACTGGAGGTTGTGGCGGTGCTGGCGCCCCTGATGGGCCTCCTGCAGGTGTTGCTGGTGATGACGGTGGCACCTGTGATGGCCGTGCTGCAGGTGGTGCTGGTGTGGGGTGTCCTGCAAGCTGTGCTGGTGCTGGTGGTGGCTGGGCCCATCCTGGCGCTGGTGGTCGTGCCTGCTGGGTGCCAGGTGTTGCTGGTGCTGGCCTCCAGGTAGGTAGGTCTGGGGCGTGGTGGAATGTGCGTCCAGACACGGGCCAGTCCTCTTCATGGAAATGCAGAATATCGAAGATGATCTGCACCATAAGTTCAAGGAGAGTTACTTGCGTGTGTCTGTACTTTTTGTACAAGGCGAACGCGTTGAACAGTGCTATTTGGACGAAGTAGAATGTGATCGTCTTCATCCACTTGACAGTTCACTGTTGGATGGGGTAGCACTGGATCATCTGATTAAAATGGTCAACCCCACCCATGTACCTGTTGTACTCCTCCACAACAAAAGGCTTGTTAACGACCTACTCCACGTAGGCTGTCCACCCGTCATGATCCTGCACCTTTCCTCGAACCCTCTTCGGAATTGTGTCTGCAGTGTGGAAGGTGAACACCATTTTCACAATGCACTTGTGCTTCCACAGCAGGACTAGGACATTGTCCTTGTGCCTGTACGTCATGCCTCCCTTGGGCAGGCTCATAGCCCTAGCAATGGCTGCAGCTGGCGTGGCGCTCCTCTTGACAGCCGTAGGGTCCCACACATGTAAAATCCTGCAGTGAAGAGTTGTTCACACAGGGCTACAGAATTGTAATAGTTGTCCATGAACAACCTATAGCCCTGGTCCTTCAATGGTTCCACGAGGCCCCACATGGTGTTCTCGAGGGTACGCTGCACCTCTGCGTAGACCTTGAGGTTCCAGATGTAGCCTGAGGATGACTCAGCCAACATATACAGCTTGATGGCATACTTGGTAGGTTTCTGGGGGTAGTAGACGCAGGACAGTGGCCCCTTCCACCGCAGAGAGCCCTCATCCAGGCTGAGCTGCTCTTCGGGTAGGTATACTGACTGGAACCGCTGAATGGCCATACTCCATGACCGTGCGAACGTGGATGAGCTGATCTTGGTTGTCCCAGGGAATGGCGAGAGATTTGAAGGCATGGAAGTCCTTAAGAATGGTGGTGAAGCTCCTTCCACTCATTGCCTGCTGGACCCTAGGGTAGTCGTGCTGCTTGGAGATCCTCCAGTGGTGCCTAATGGAGGCATGTGCACAACCCCCATGAAAAGGTATAAACCTAGGAACTTGGTCATCTTCTTTTCATTGCAGGAGAACCACGCATCCAGCTGAGTCCCCAGGAATGTGGCATACCGGTTGGTTTCCACGGTGAAGTATGACAACAACTCCCTCATGAAAAAGAGCTGGAAGAACTTTTTTTTAATGTGAGAAAAAAGGAACCAAAGGCCGTAAGCCGGCAATAACTGTTCCTTCCAAGAGAAAAACAAAATACAAGAGAGAGCTAAATTCAAGATCCGGTCATTTCGAGATGCATGGACACACTGCGTTTGAAAGACTGGAGTTCATAGGAAGCAGGAAATACAGACAGAGGGACTGGGAGTAACGGTTAACTCTTGCATTAGAGAGTTGGACAGAAAAGGGATGAGAGTTTGCTGCTAGACGGGTGCTATGCACCCATCGTAAAGGTGGAGGAATGCATGCAGACAGTTCAGAGGAGCAGTGACCATTAAAGTAGCGACAGAAAAGAGATAAAGATGCAAAATGCAACGAAGAGACAGAGGTTGAAGGGAGTCAGTAAGAGGAGAAGAGTTAATGAGATGAAAAGCCTTTGACTCCACCCTATTGAGAAGAGCTGTATGTGGGGAGCCTCCGCACACATGAGAGTTGTACTCCACACAGGAGCAGATAAAACCCCTGTATAGAGTCAACAATTGAGCATGGGTAAAGAAGGAACAGAGTCGGCTTAGCACACCCAATCTCTTGGAAGCAGATTTTACAAGAGATGTAATATGATCTTTCCAAGATAAGTCCCGAGTAAATGAAACCCCAAGCATGTTCAAGGATGATGCAGGATTAAGCTGAATATTATTAAACATTAGTGGGTATACCTGTGGAAGATTTTGTCGGGTTGATAGGTGTAAGAACTGAGTCTTTGAAGCATTAAAAACAACCATATTATTTTTACCCCAGTCAGAGATACGAGCCAAGTCAGACATTATGTGTGCCATAGCCTCATCCCTTGTTTGTTGAAGTAACTGCTGAGGTGGATGTTGCAGGAACCGAATGGAAAGATGAAGGGTGGAGTCATCAGCATAAGAGTCAATAGGGTTAGATGTACAGCTTAGAAGGTCATTGACGAATAAAAGGAAGAGAGTTGGT
Source organism: Coenobita brevimanus (assembly GCF_032717465.1). Taxonomy (NCBI): domain Eukaryota; kingdom Metazoa; phylum Arthropoda; class Malacostraca; order Decapoda; family Coenobitidae; genus Coenobita; species Coenobita brevimanus. The sequence goes on along the minus strand of NC_137015.1, from coordinate 17,044,025 downwards.
GATAGGACAGAGCCCTGAGGAACACCACTGTTGATAGATCTAGGAGAAGAACGATGGCCGTCTACAACAGCGGCTATAGAACGACCAGAAAGGAAGCTAGAGATGAAGGCACAAATAGAAGGATGGAAACCGTAAGAGGGCAGTTTGGAAAATAAAGATTTATGCCAGACTCTATCGAAAGCCTTGGATATGTCAAGTGCAATGGCAAAGCTTTCGCCAAAGTCCTGAAATGAGGATGACCAAGAGTCTGAAAGGTAGGTTAGAAGATCGCCAGTGGAGCGTCCCTGACGGAACCCATACTGACGATCAGAAAGAAGGTTGTGACAGGAAAGATGCTGTAAAATTTATCTATTAAGAATTGACTTGAAAAGTTTTGAGATACAGGATATTAAAGCAATTGGACGATAGTTAGAGGGTTGGGAATGGTCACCCTTCATTGGGACCGGCTGAATGAGAGCAAACTTCCAGCAAGAAGGAAAGGTACAAGTTGAAAGACAAAGGCAAAAGAGCTTGCCTAGGCAGGGTGTAAGCACAGAAGCATAGTTCTTGAGGACAACAGGAGGGACTCCATCAGGCCCATGTGCCTTATTAGTATTGAGGCCTGTGATGGCAGAAAATACATCAGCTGAAGAAATTTTAATGTCAGCCATGAGGAAGTCAGAGGGAGGAAGTGATGGAGGAACAGCACCGGAATCGTCTAAGGTGGAATTGGAGGAGAAAGTCTGTGCGAAGAGATCTGCTTTATCAGTAGAAGAAATAGCTACAGAGCCATGAGAGCAGAGAAGAGGAGTGAAGGATGATGATGTAAAGTTGTTAGAAAGGTTTTTGGCAAGGTGCCAAAATGAGCGAGAAGAATATGAGTTGCGGGGAAGTTGTTGGAATATCCACCTTGATCCCTGGGGAGCCAGTGCATGGCCCGTGGTTCGGTGTAAAATGGGCCACTGCTCCACCCAGGATCCTTTTCAGCGATGGTGGCAACGATGGTAGTGGGTCAGTCTGTCGACGCCCTTCGGCCTGCCCTCCGACCCCTTGGACATCCCCTGTGTCGAGGCAGCAGACCACGGTGCCCACTTCTGGGAGGCGACGCCTCTGACGAGGATGAGGACGAGACAGAGGGCTATGGGGGCACCAGTCTCCTCAGACTGGCTGGCGAGGATGTCAACATAGCATCCTGCATGGCAGAAGCGGGTGGAGGGGCCATCACAACGAACGATGGCCCGGCTTCTGGTGACACTAGCTCGCCAAGGGGGGTAGAGGGGCCTGGAGATTGGGAGCCGACAAAGAGAGCAGAGGGACCGGCAGGTCCTAGAGGTGGGGAGGGCTCTCCGGTGAAGCCAGCCGATGATGGTGGTGTGGTCTCCCGCAATGGAAGATGGTGAGGCAGCTCCACTTGCTGAGCAGATGGTGGCAGCTCAAACTCCTCCATCCCAGAACGGTCGCTCTCAGTGTCACTCTCTGACTGTATCTCATCGAGGATCTTATGCCACTCATGTGGCGCCAACCAACGTTTCATCTCTGCAAGACTGCTGTCGTTGCAAGCTAACTGGAGAATAAATTACTGTTGAGAGGGATTCAGGACCCTTTGGTAGTCCAATGCTGTGGTAGGAGTGTGAGCTGAATAAAGGAGCCAAGATATTTTATTCACAGCCAGCCAAGAACTTGACTCAACACTGGCACAACGCAAAGGTTCATGATAAATGTGTATGTCCTTGAAAAACATCATCTCCTACACCTGCTTTAGCGCACAGGTAGGGGCCACGAGCACGTGGTTACCTCTTTCATTTACTTTGCACATTACACATAACCAAATCTATCATTTTTATGAGATATACAGTATATTTCACCACTAATATGTAAATGGACTTGTTCTGTAGGCCGTTACCTGTGCGCTAAGGTGCAACAGATAGTGTTTTCCTTATGAGAACATGCTGCAGTGGGTCAGTCTTTCACTGTCTTTACATATAAAACAAAACCCAATCTAACACTTTTCATGGGTCAAGGTATTTTATTCATAGCCAGCCAACAACTTGGCTCAACACTGGCACAACGCAAGGGTTCATGATATACGTGTGTCCTTGAAAAACATTGTCTCCTACACCTGACGTAGCGTACAGGTATGGGCCACGAGCACGTGGTTACCTCTTTCATTTACTTTGCACATTACACATAACAAAATCTATCATTTTTATGGGATACACAGTACATTTCACCACTAATATGTAAGTAAATGGACGTGTTCTGTAGGCCGTTACATATGCACTAAGGTGTAGCAGATGGTGTTTCCCTTACGAGAACATGCTGCAGTGGATCAGAGTTTCATGTCTTTTCACATAAAACATAGCCAAATTTATCAATACATGGGATACACAGTATATTTCACCCAAAAAAAATGTAAATGCACGTTTTCCTAACCTCGCGTTGCATTTCACTACCTTTGTGCTAGCTCAGGTATACAACAAGCACTCTTCATTATCAGCATGTGGGTCAGTTTTTCACTGTCTTTTCACATAAAACATAACTCAAGCTATCACTTTTTTATGAGATACACTCTATATTTCACCACAAAAAAAAGTAAATGCACGTGTTCCTAACCTCGTGTTGCATTTTGTTACCTTTGTGCTAGCTCAGTGGTACAACACGCACTCTTCATTATAAGCACGTGGGTCAGTTTTTCACTATCTTTTCCCATAAAACATAGCCAAATTTATCAATACATGGGATACACAGTATATTTCACTCCCCCCCCCAAAAAAAAAAAAATGTAAATGCACGCTTTCCTAACCTCGCCTTGCATTTTGTTACCTTCTTCATTACAAGCACGTGGGTCAGTTTTTCACTGTCTTTTCACATAAAACATAGCCAAATTTATCAATACATGGGATACACAGTATACTGTATTTCACCCTCCCAAAAATGTAAATCCATGTTTTCCTAACCTCACGATGCATTGCGCTACTTTTATGCTAGCTCAGGTGTGCGACACGCACTCTTCATTTCGAGCATGTGGGTCAGTTTTTCACTGTCTTTTCACATAAAACATAAACCAATCTATCACTTTTTATGAGATACACAGTATATTTCACCACACAAAAAAATGTAATTGCGCATGTTCCTTACTTCACGTTGCATTTCACTATCTTTGTGCTAGCTCAGGTGTACGAGATGTTCTCTTTCTTACGAGCATGTGGGTCAGTCTTTCATGTTATTTTCACATAATACATAGCCAGATCTATCAATATATGAGATACACAGTATATTTCACTAATAAAATGTAAATGCATGTCTTCCATAGGTCAATCACGTGGCCCCTACCAGGGTGGTAAGGTGTAGCAGACGGTGATTTCCAGACGATCACGTGGTTCACTTTCACTTTCTTTTCACATAAACACATAAAATATATCACCGTATGAGATACATAGTATATCACACCATCTACAGTTATATCTCATGTTGCATTTCGTTACCTTTTTGCTAGCTCAGGTGTACGAGATGTTCACTTTCTTACGAGCAAGTGGGTCAGTCGTTCACGTTATTTTCACATAATACATAGCCTAATCTATCAGTATATGAGATACACAGTATATTTCACCAATAATGTGTAAATGCACGTGTTCCTAACCTCGCATTGCATGTTGCTACCTTTGTGCTAACTCAGGTGTACAAGACACACTCTTTCCTATGAAAAATTGGGTCAGTCTTTTACTTTCACATAAAACATAACCAAATCTATCAATATATGAGATGCACAGTATATTACACCACAACAAATACAAGTACATGGCCCCTACTTGTGGCTAAGGTGTAGCAGATGATGTTTCCCTTACCTGAAGATGCTGCAGTGTTTAAGATTTTATTTCACAATACACATAATCAAATCCATCATTTTATGAGACATACAGTATATTTCACCACCACAGTACATGAATGTGCTCTGCATGTCACATCTGCGATACCTAAGGTATCGCAGAAGATATTTTCTGACGAACACGTGGTGCAGTGTTTACGTTCATCCACACAAGCATACGACAGAAGTATCATTATAACACTTGTGCTTTATTTCACACAGAAAGCATACAGAATATATATAACAATATGATAAAATCTAATATCACTATTTTATCCCCTCCTGACAATGGCGTGCCGTGGCTGTAAGGCATACATGACTCCTTCTCTAGCAGTATTTCATTACGTACACTTGTTGCACTATACTCCTATCTATTGCACAATAACACTCTCCACCATATAGCAGCATAAAACATGGACTTCATCAACACCTTGGCAAATATTCCGTTCCAAACAACGCCGTGTTGTCAGATGGTTTCCCGCCTCCCCCTGCTAAACGTTTCACCATGTCCTTTCTCACTAGCTATTGCACACTATATTCACTTGATTCACTGTCACTATTGTTCAATGGTTGAATATTCACCTTGGGTGCAGGGTAGAGGGAGTGTAGTTGTTAAGACACGCCAAAAAACAGGGTAGGCCTAGCACAATCTTCATTGGGCCAACAGCTGATAATGGCCAGGAATGATTCACAAAAACCTAATTCCCTATTGCAAACACCAAATCTAATCACAATAGTGCCCAAAAAGTAAACACAAGCACTCTAAGTATAGTGGAATATGACGTGCACCTGGGACGGGGATAAATAGTACGATTTAAATGCCGCGCTGCGCACTACCTTCTCCCTCGACAGATGCTGTGGAACTAATCAGCCTGTTCGGGCTGCTGCGGATCTCAGGCCTCAAGGTTGCCAAGTCATTACTTTTGACGAGAAGCGCGGGAACTATGTTGCCTCCAAAATTGATGCCAATTGGACAAAAACTTTTTCTCTGATGAAGGTTTTTATGCTTAAATGATGACGAACACATCATCGAATATAGTCGCAGCCATGCCCATAAGACAACAAACGCGTCATCGTGGGCAGAGGGGTTAAAAAGTCCAACATACGTAAGTGTTCAGGTGTGATCAACAGATTGTCAGAAGGGAGATGGGAGGCCACATTGATGGGCTGAAGATTTTCATATTTGTGGGAGTGAAGTGCATAGCACTGACATGTAGCACGGGTAACCATAGGTTCTGATTTAACAGCATTATAACCTGAAGCTTGCAAGTACTGGACGAACAGGAGCTCCAGGACAAATGTTGCTGACAAGGAGTGGGGTACTGAAAAAGAAGTATTGGACATGATTAAGGTGAGCATGGTGCACTGGGGGTTTGGGGGCCGGAATGAAGGAACTGACGAATTTTATGGAAAAGTTGCAAACCAAAACAGATTTGCAGAGAGTAGTGCTACTAGGGAAGATGACCAGAAGACAGGCAGCACAAAGTTGAGAGGTAGGTGTATATATAGCACACTTGCTGAGATCGCTAGAGGATGTGAAAGCAATGGAGACATGATCCTGACATATGAGGATATATTCAGGGGAAACAGAGGCCTGCAACTCAGAACTATTGAATAAGAAAGAGAAAGGGATGCTGTGGAAGAGATCTAATGTGATGGAAGAACAGATGGGAATGTGCACAAAATTTTCTTTAGCAAGGAGGGTAGCTTCAAATACTGGGTAGTACAACTCTAAAAAGGAGAAGGAGAGCATTAGAGATAAGTCAAAGATAGAGCAAGCCCATTCCAATACAGAATGAGGATCAGAAATAGGTTTTAGGTCTACAGTGAAACGACCACCAACAGCATCAACTAGAATACGAACGAGGGTAGTGACTTGGGAGAAAAGAGAGTCTAGAGAGGGTTGAAGCTTGTCCACGTGTAGTTTGACATGCAATAACTCAGATACAATATTAATTTTTGAAATTTGTTTCTGTAAGTGTCCGAGATGTGGTTTAATATCTCTTTTTCATCATCTAGGTGTGACTTGATCTGTAACATAGAGTGTTGAACGTGTAGAACTCTGTTTTGGGACTTACAAGCACCAGCCAATTCAGCAAGATTTTATTTGAATTCAGAGAGGTCAAGAGTATTTCTTACACCAAAAAGACCACTCAGAATTCCTCCCCCAAGATCAAAGAGACCACACTTCACAAGTGAACGACCTACAGGTGTTTGGGTAGGGAAAGTATAATTTAAGTAGGAAAATCTCATCCTAACATATTCAAGTTTCCATTGAATGGGTAAGTAAAGAGGGTACCAAGATGTATCTCGGTCGTGTTTTTCCACAATGACAAAATGGCCTGTATCTCCTTCAGCTGGTGTGTGAAGTGGGGCAGGGTGATGGCCACGGCGGACAGTGGCTCCAGGTCATAGTGCAAGACAATTACATATTCTACCACAATTACCTCACCTCCCGCACCGACCAAGGGTCCGGGACGTACTGCATTATTGTCTTCGCCCGACCGGGACCTAACACCAGACCCCTCGGGACACACTTATGATTGTCTGCATGCACCCACTGGGTATTTCTAGTGGATAGTTCCTGCATTTCAAATTTGTTCCCCTTTTGAGTTATCATGCAGTGGGAGCCTGTAAATTTATCATCTAATTTAGAGAAACGTGCGAATGAACAAGCAATTGCCAGGTCTCCGATATCGATGCTGATAGGTGAAGCATTTATGCTGGCGTTGTATCATATTCTCCCGTGATAAGTCCTAATTTGCTTTTACATACTGATTTATTTTCTGAAAGTCTGACATTTTTGCTTTCACATAATTATCCAAGTTACAGAGTGGGCCAGGCTTTGATGATAGGATGGAATAAGGCAAGTCTTTATCAAACCCATATAAGACAAAGAATGGAGATGTGCCAGTAGATGTAGTGATGGAACTATTCATAAAAGCTGCAACTTGGCATATCCATTCATCCCAACACATACTGTGGGAACCCAGGTACCTCAAACACTCCACAACTTTTCTATTCTGCTTTTTGACAAGGCCATTAGAAGCTGGATGATTGGGGATAACATTACACTTGTTGATGTACTGCTTACAAATTACAACGAGGAGACTATTATTAAACTCTGTGCCATTGTCAGTAATGACAGTAGACGGAGTAGTGAAAAGGCAAATGACATGGTCTATAAAGGCATGTACGACACTCTTAGCTCTCTTGTCTTGGAGAGCCACGAGGACACAATAGCGTGAGAAATTATCGACCGCTACAAATACTCCGCACTGGATTCTGTAGGAGGCAATTTAAGGAGGTTGATAGACAGTTTCCCATGGATGTGATGGAATTGGATATTGCAAGAAATGGGCACGTTGATTCTTTGTGACGATGGGTTGATTCTTTGTGACGATTACAGGAATTACAGGAGTCACAGTGAACATTAATGTCCTTCTGCATAGTAGGCCAGTAGTGTGAGATGCGTGCTTGTCTCAGACATCGATCTTTACCTGGATGAGATGCATGAGGAATGTCTATGGTCCTTTGGCTGTATAGGTAAGGTCGTGTGCATGAAATGTGCCCTAATTTGCTCTTCACATTAATAAACTATACCATTAAACACTACAAAAAAATTTAAGGTAGACTTTTGTTATACTAGCAATAAGTCAAAAAAGGAGCTTATTCGCGTCGCCAAATTTCTTACCCCTGTAGGAAAAAAAAAAAAAAGTAGATTTACTTATATGGCATTTTTATACCTAGAACAAGAAAAGAAAAAGAAACACGCACTTCATGTGAATAGTTCACATGCTAATATCACGTGCAGGTACTAAAATTCCATGTATATATAATCATATTTAATTACAATGAAACTTATATACATATATAGGTTAAGGCACCATCACCCCAAATAAGTAAAAAAATATATAATTATTTCTTCTTTTCTTTGGCAACGACATTTGTACATTCTATTTTCCCATGGCCACTTTAAGTGCAAAATCATTATGCGAATACTTAGAAGAGTTAGTTATGGCAATTTAATAACAATATCTAGCAAAAAAAAAAAAAAAGACTTTATGTAGCCGAGTAGTTCACATGCTAGTATAACATGTAAAGAAGGACGGACTTTATGTAGCTATGTACTGTAGGTCACGTACTAGTATAACATGCAGGTAGGCTACTACGGGAAATATTCCTTTTATAATCATACATAACTATATTGTAACCATTCCCTTTAAAACGTAAGGGAAACTCACCTCAATTAACAAAAAAAAAGGAAAGTAATTCTCTCGTCCATTCTATGGTAATGACGTCTGTACATTCAAGATATATATATATATATATATATATATATATATATATATATATATATATATATATATATATATATATATATATATATATATATTTTTTTCATAACTAATTTCTCATCTCTTCACCACTGAGGAGGGTGGCACCGTTCAATGAAACTCTCTGGATAATATATTTCTCCTCTATCAGCGTGGCTTTTATAAATAAAATTCTTTAACTTCACTGACAGAAGTAACGAATCTCTTTGTAAAGGAAATAATATAATCTTTCATCACACTGTAGTTCACGTACTAGTATAATATGCAGGTAGGCTACTACGGGAAATATTCCTTTTATAATCATATTTAACTATAATGTAACCATTCCCTTTAAAAAGTAAGGGAAACTCACCTCAATTAACAAAATAAAAAAGTAATTCTCTCGTCCATTCTGTAGTAATGACGTCTGTACATTCAAGAGATTTATTTTTTGATAACTAATTTCTCACCTCTTCACCACTGAGGAGGGTGGCACTGTTCATTGAAACTGTCTGGATAATATATTTCTCCTCTACCATTGTGGGTTTTATGAACAAAATTCTCTAGCATCATTGACAGAAATAACGAATCTCGTTGTAAAGGAAATAATATAATTTTTCATGATACCTGTTTAAGTAAGACATCTAAATTTTACACATACCCCAATGGATTACTGCAACTTGTGCCAGAATCAAGCTTTTCCTATTGACATTTGCAAAACTTACAGCATGGTTTCTCTTTCCTTCTACAGGTGCACCTAATTTTAGACAACAGCAGCACATAGCATACCCTTTCGGTATAGGTCTGAGCCCTACAACTGGCATTAAGAGTTCATCAACATCCTCAAATCCAAAATAAGTGGGATCTAATGACTGGTTGACTAGACAGAAGAGAGACCGTCTGATAAGCTGCAAAATATGGTCTCAAAATATGATGTCTTATGGCACTGCTAGTTGGAGGTAGCTCCTCTATATTCAGCCCTTTACTATGATGGTACATATGATTTTTTAGGTGAGTCATAGCTCTGCATTTGGTCGCATTTTTCAGCACCTGAGTAGGGTATTCCTCATTCATTTTAATCATCGTTTCAAGATTGGAATTATCAGTGCTTAGCCCAAAACCCTTCAAGAAGTGGTTTGGGTGTGCTCTCAATGCTGGACATTTAGTTCCCACTTTACTTGTGTAATCACAACTTGTCAAAGTGTGAACAGCAGGTAATACTTGACAGAGGTCTAGTCCTACAACAGAAGCCAAAACGTGTATAGGAATATAGCTTATTGAGTCACCATGACCCCATTTTAACCAAAGCCGTGTTTTTGTCGTCCAAGCTGGAGCTTGGGATTCGAAGCGCGTCTTGTGGAGCTTGGTTTCTGTCCTCAAAAACAGACCAGGATACGTAGAACCGAAAAATACGTGCCAGTCGCAAAGTAAACAGAGGGGTTCGCCAAAGACAATCTTCTGACGAATATGCAACTTACACGCAGCCGTTATTTGTGCTGAACTAGCTCTATATGTCGTTAATATTAGCCACCTGCACTCTAATTTTATGTACATCGTGCTAACTTCATGATGTTTATCGTTTACGTGTCCTTACTTGCCAGTCTCACTCTCCCCAAGCTACACCAAGGCTGCTCCCGACCACGCTCGTGTGAGATACGACGACGATCTTGGTTTTGATGACAAATGCTTGGGCCGGCTTCGGACCACTTTGGCCCACAAAAACGGGGCAGCTTGGTTTCACCGAAGATGGCTTCGAATCCGATCCATCAGCTTGGACGACAAAAACGCGTCTCAATAAGCTCTGAAAGCCCAGAAGATTAAAACTCGTCCCAGTAGTACATTAACATTACAAAAACATCAGTGTCAGGGGACAAAACTATGATCTTGGAGGCTCCTTTCTGAAGAGGATGCATTCCTTGAGGAATTATATGCTGATCAGCTTTTTCAATGTCAACATTTAGCTCAGGGATAACTGTTGAAGAGCCTTCAAACACTCCTTGGCAAAGCACTGCCCTCTCACCTGAAATGTGACTTATTACCAAGCATACAGATGGAAATTTTTCATTAGCTGTAGTTACAGCTTGTTCACTGAAGGTTTTGTTTGCTTTTATTGGAGCCCCAGAATTTGTCGGTAAGGGCGTCTCTTCTTTGATCTCATTCAGTTCAGTGGGAGACGTGATCTGACGTCTTCTCCTTTCAGAATCTTTGACTGACTTATTAATGTATGCATCAATGATTAAATAAATTCTGTTGGCATACTTGGCTGATATTTTTACATAGTTCATTGCGGTGTCACAGGAGTCTCCAAAAGTGCTGAGATGTTTTGTTTTCACCTTCAGTACAGTAACCATCATGTCCACTATTTATGTTGTATGTAAGCAATCGATTGTTTGTGGGGTTTGGATATTCTTCTCAAGGAGCTTTTCTCTTTGTTCATTGACAAGAGAACTTTTTTGCAAATTTCTTCATCATATCCACACTATCAAAATTATATGAGGATGTTGTTAAGTTATACTGCAATAACTCCTCCATTGGGATATCCCTAGTTCGAGCAACTTCTATGACACGTTGCTGACAGCACTTATCTTTTGTTATAGACAACTTTCCGGAACCTTTTCCACATTTCATTGGTTTGTGTATACTCTGGAATGTTCTCGGATTAGTTCTGTGGATAGGTTCGCTGATTCTGATAGACTTCTCAACAAGACGCTCTTTTCGAAGCTTCACATATGCTGTACACCCAAAGTCAATCACTCCTAAGAGCTGATTACAGATATCTGTTGGCATAACTTCTTTGGCAATAGCCTAATAATACGAAGCTTTGACCCTACAGCTGATGCTAAAGGAGTCTCATGTGTTCCACAGAATGTCAGAATAGCCTGGACATTTCTCTCTCCCATTGCTGTCTCTGAATGACTGAATTCATGGTTAACTGTGATTTCATAGCTATTTGTTTTAAAACCACTTAGTTCTCTTTGTACATTACAAATTGCCAGCATTTCATAGTAGATCAATTCCCATTAGGCAACTTTTTTTTTTTTTTTTTTACGAGAGCAACCAATTATTCCAGAGTTACTTTTCTAGGATCTGTTGATTGTTCTAAAGCCATGTCTGATCCAACAGCGTTAAAATGTCTCTTTGTACGTTTGACTGCAAACTTTTCTTTCTCAAAGGCCATATGAGTTTGAGGAGCAGATTCACTTAGCTTTCACATGTCCTTCAGATAAAGGGAACACCAGGGAAGGTAGTTTGTTGAATCAAAGGCGGCAAATACAGATAACAGTTCTTGAGCCTTTTGTATGTGTAAGAACCAATTTCTTTCACGATCACTCCGAATTATATTTTCTACAAGAGTTACAAGATGTATGAAAATATAGGTCCTTATTGAACTAAAATTTATGCACTCTCGATAATTATTTTTTTTACATTTTATTATATTTCCTGGTCTATATTACGTCTTTGCTTTCTGGCACAGATAATGACCCATTTTCATGCCTTTTACATATAACTGTTTTATCTATAAATACAAACCTTATTATGCTATTTTATCCTTTATTGCCATGATTCAGAGTGGCTATCCTAACTTTTATGCTACTTAAATTGTTCTAGTTTGTGAATTTCAACAGAAAATTAGGGTACATTTTATGCACACGAATATCCTCCCAGCCAATGGACTAGTCATGAATGTTGTGGAGTACCGCGGGTAGTAGATCGGTAGGGACAACAAGTTCGTGGACTTCTCTATTAGGCATGTCCGTTCTTGTGAGCAGTTTCTTTCTATACAAAATAGGCCTACCAGTGTCTAATATGAAACTGTCTCTTGGCACTGGCAGAGATGGTAAGGTTGAAGTGTCTCCCGATTCTGATAAATAAATTATCTTTGACCATAGAGGGTCGGTGCACTGTCAATTAATGACAACATCTGAGGCTACAGTTGAGTAAGGAGTTTCATTGAGATGACATGATGCTACTGCCGGAGTAATGTGGCGTAACAGAGCATGGCAACTACATTTGATTTACCTGGCACATACTGAATGGTTGGATTAAAGTCTTGAATGATAACTGATCATCTAGCTAGTAGACCTGTAAGATTTCTTCATTTGAACAGATCACAAAATGGGTTTGGATATGCACTGGATAACCATATATCTCCGAAATGCTTAAGGGACCAAATAATGGCTAGAGCTTTCCACTTAGTAACACTGGAATTTCATTGAAGGTGTTCAGGGCACGACTAGCATACACTATTACACGTTTCCCTTTTGCCCGATCAAGTTGCATCAATACAATACAGCACCAAGTCTTGCTCCAGATGCATCTGTACAGAGAAGAAAGGTTTCATATAATCAGGGAATGCCAGGACTGGAGCATCTGCAAGTGTCAGTTTCAGTGTTTCAAAGGCATGTGACTGATCCTTAGCCCATACAAAAGGTACTGTTATCTTTCGTAGTTTTGTCGGGGAAACGGCGATTTGTGCATACCCTTTGATAAATCACCGACAGTAACCACTGAGACCAAGAAAACTCCTTACGTCATCAGTACTGGTAGGTTCCGGAAAGTTAGTGACTACTTTAATTCCATAATCTGTGGTATGAATTCCTTCATCATCACCTACATGTCCAAGGAATTTAATCTTCTTACGTAAGATGTTACGTTTACAGAGTTTAATTATTAGACCTGCCACTTGAAGGTGATCAAAGACTTGTTACAGTTTGGCAAAATGTTCAGAGATGGACTTACTTACTACAATGATGTCATCTAGGTAGGCAGAAAGACAACGACCCATCATACCACTGAATATAGAATGAATAAGCCTCAAGAACACTGATGGAGTATTTCTAAGACTAAAAGGAACTCTCTTAAATTGATAATATCCAGAAGGAGTCCTAAATTCTGTTATTGGCCTAGATGACTCTTACATTTCTACTTGCCAGTAACCACTCAGTAAGTCAAGGGAGCTGAAAACTACATTTTACTCACCAAGTGATTCTTGTAGACCTGTTAAAACTGGCAACGGGAATCGATTGCGTACAAAGGCAGAATTAGCCTTACAATAGTCAACCACTGGTCTGAATTTTCTCCTTTCTTGGGTACTAAGAAGAGTGGACTGTTCCATGGACTGACAGAATTTTCAATATCCTGATCTGACACATCTTGTACTATCTCATCTGCTTGTTGTCTCAAACTGTAGTACTCTGTATGCCGGGTCATAAACTACTTGAGTACCGGGAACTAATTCTATGTGGTACTTAACTAAATCTGTTCTCCCCATAAGTTCGCCAGGTAAAGCCACAGCATCTCGGTACGTCTGCAAAAAACTGACAATTCCTACTGATACTGGGGATAATCACCCGAATTTACATGTGAAGCTAAGTCGGCCGAAATGGTGTGAATAGTGTCCGTAGAGTTTATGGAATACACACCAGATGGCTTATCATCATTATCATCTTTAGTAGATACAGAGAATGGTACATCCTGGCATACCTTTACGGCTGATGGGTAGATCAGGATATCCCCTATCTTTGTACAACTTTTAAGCTTTAATGGAGTATTTGTGACATTCAGCAGGTAAAGGTAAAACAGATTATCCTCCAACACAGTACACAATGCCGACTCATAAGTTAAACCATTCACACAGCACTTCTCAGGTAATGTTAGGGCTCCCACACCTTCTTTTGCACCTACAACGCGGACAGAGACTTTTTTGAATTTGTGCGGCAGCAAAATTGTGCACTGTTTTGTTAATGCTCTTCTTGTCTATGCGCATTGTAGAATGTCATTCAGACTGTTTGAGGTAGTTAAATGAGACGTGTTTATATCAACCAGTGTGTCACTATTAGTGGAGTTGTCATGAGATGCTAGTGGCTGCTCCTCTTTACTCTCAAGTAGTGGTGGATTTAGAGTAGGCTGAGTGATTGAGTTTACTTGGGAAAGGACAGGACCTGGGTAATCCATGTCAGCTACAGATAAACCTTGTTCTTCAGTGCCACCACAAGCAGGTATTAGATCAATGGAATGGTTAGCCATGGTATGTATGCCTATTAAGACATCTGTAGGATACTGGAGGTCGTTTGTGACATGAAACTCCTCTGCAGACAAGTTTAATAATTCATCAAATTGGATTTCTAAGGTTACTCTGCCCTTTCACATGACATTCTGAGCCATCAACGCCACACAGACGAATGTCAGATGGTTCAAGAATCCAAACCTCAAGGATCCAGACCAGTCTAATCGTTCCTCTAATGTTATTTAAAGAGGACTGTGAAAACGTATTTACCATTGATTCCGAGTCCATGAAAACTGATGCTGGGACCCCTTTGCTCTCACCCAAAATAGCTATACCTAAATGAGTTTGAGGCCCAACCTGGCAAATGGGAAGCTGAGGACTTTCTGTTGCTAAGTGAAATTTTCTCGATAGGTGCGCCCCTCTTTCCTCAACTGACGACGTGCAAAATAACGACTCATCATTGGTGTGACCAGTTGTTTTTTTGCGATACATGCAATAAATATGACGCGGTCGCGAAGGTGTAGCCTACGCTGTTGCAACCCTTGACAGTTCCGTCCATGTCTGCATGTTTGCGATGACAGCTTGACTCACAGTGACCAGTGATACCGCAATGCCAGCATACGATCGAGGACTGTTGTTGCCAACGCACATTCGACTGGTCAGACTGGTGGCCCCGAGCCCTGATAGTCGGCTACGAACGTGAAAACTCTGTTGAGATGTGAGCATTTGGTACAATCCTTAATTGTCCATCTGTAGTGCAAGTGGTTGTGGTGCGAGTACTCTCTTGATGAGTGACGTCTGAGCCTAGTCTTTCCTCTTTCTCTTTGGAAACATACTAACAGTTCACTTCTGCTAGGCGGTTTCCAACTGTTGTTTATTTAACCAACTGATAAACCTAAGGTAACCCATTACACAACCAAAATCTTTTAATTTGATTACATCATCCCCATTAACAGGAGTTACCCATGGTGTTTCTTGCAACAGCTGGGTTATCTCAGAAGTGATATCGTTCATTAGTGCGGCTGCCTCATATGACGTTGTTTGATTAGCTGGTATTATCACATCATCTCGCTTGTGCTTAAGATGATAGGAGAAAGCCAGAAGGGAGCCCACTTTCGAATGAGTACAACAGAACTTTATTACTTTCCTGCAAAATTCATCGAATGTTGCGCAACAGTCAGAGTAACCAGAGCGTAATCCAGCACACATGGGCGATTTGCTTTGATGTAATCTACATTTTAGAAAAGACATCTTCAATTGTTCGGTGTGGTATTGCCTATTTGCTCTGTTGTGACTTCACGGAGGAATAAAAAATGAGTACAGAGGGATCATCAGCAGTGAATTTTGGGCGGTTAATATCATCCAAGAAAAGGGATTGTGGAGGGTTGGCCGTTGCTGCCAGAGGCTGAGGTGGCAAAGGCGTGGGAATAGTCACTACATTGAGCGTGTGGGGGAAGGGGCTGGTAATGCAGTAGTAGTGATGTGCTGTAGTAGCAATGCTGGGAACGCTACTATTAAAAAGTAGTGGCGTTCCCATTCCCGTTACTAATTCGAAAAGGTAGTGGCGTTACTGGTTTCGCTACTTGATACGAAGTGTAGTGGTGCTCCCGCAACTTTGGATAAGAAAATGGTACACGAAGGAAAGATTAACAAAAATCTGTGATATAGCAGTACCCTATAAACTGTTTTGATAATATCAGTCAGTCCGAGTGGTTATGTTGTGTACCAGTAATGTCAGTATATACTTATACTGAAAATTAAAAAAAAAAAATCATATACATGTCGGTGTCATTTTAATGAAGCTTAGAGCCGAAGGTACAAGAAAAAGCTATTTACTGTGTAATGTAACAAATGTTCATTTACATTGTTACCTAGTATACCTACTGAAAGTAACATATGTAAATAAAAGGCAAAAAAATGTGGCCTACCATTGATACATATTATACAGATTTACTATATTTTCAATGGTACCTTTTTAAGATATGTACGAAACCGAAAGTAAAAATGAAGAACGAAGGTTCGCGACCAGCCAGGGTAATAAACTTTGGGAGTGTTCTTCTGGCCACTTACTGCTTGGCGGACATAAGGGGAGCTGTGATTGAACCAGTGTCGCATACTATAAAAAGTATGCTTGCATCCAGTTGGCTTGCGAGGGCCAATTACACTTGGTTCACAGACTACACACATATCCAAAGCCACTCCAACACTACAATTACACTTCAGGCACTTCTCACCATACATTCAATCTCTACCAGACACCCTAATCCACTTGGTAGAGATACATTGGCCGTATCGTCCCCACTTCGGTCGGGATATGCAGGTCCTACAGTGGACACTCAAACGGCTGATGAGATGAGATGATATATATATATATATATATATGTGTGTGTGTGTGTGTGTTAACTCCATTAAACATAAAATTAACTCTTTGCACCTGATCAAATTTACTATTAAAAAAAAAAAGGAAAACGAAGCTTTATTTTTCTTTTTAGGTAAATTTTAAGGGACCAACGCTAGGCTATCCAATACACTAATCTGCTAAATAAGGGGCCACTATATATTCATGAGAGAAACTTGACTCAGACCTCCTTGGTATTAGCCATCACAGGTGGCAGAAGATACATTGTAGTAGATAAATTATGGGTGCGATCTTGAGGTAAGTCTCCTGTGGGCCCTGAGAGCACGAATTGTGCGAAAGGGTCCACAGGCACAGCTACACCTCGTTCCTTAGCAGATATGCCCGCATGGAACTTTTACATATAAGAACGTGAACCTCCTTTCTTTGTATGTTGATTTGACCCATTATCTTGTATATGGTACATGCTTGCTATTCAGTTTTGGTGAGGGAATGTTCTGGTTGAGCTGATCACAGGTGGGTAGGGCTGGCTCTCTATATTATCCTTGAATTTTGTATTAGTTTGTATGAAAAGTGTTTGTGTATGTATACATATAATAGGACGAAATCAAAGACAAATCTTACTATGTTAAATATGTTATGCTGGGTGTTTTTAGGTCGGCTTCCTGTCCTAGAAACACCTGGCGTGTAGTGGGGTCCTTTTCTAGACTGGGGCTAGAACACAAACATAAGAGGAACAGGGCATAAAGACTCTGGGCAACAACCTACACGTGTATTCACCAATTCTAAATTACAGGAACGGCAGACAATCTCACAATATTTATGTTACTGTACATCAATCCTTGGACTGCTGATCAGTTTGAGCTTATTGTGCAGGATATGAGAGACACAATCAGTATTATTATATCAGGGTGAGTGCGTGTGGGGATGGTTCACTGTCTCTAACTCAGTGCCGTATGCTGGGGGGGGGTTTAGATCTAGATATTCCCCCGCACACAGTCTCTCGCTTTGGTGGCTCACAGTTCTGTGGGAGTTCTTTGATACACTGTTAAACACTCGTTTTAAGAGTCTTACCGAGTGTGAGTCTGGTCACTGGGGTGGGTGGGGGGGAGAACTAAGTTGCACGATAGGTTGGCACAATCACAAGGGGGGGGGGGAAGAGAGATTACAGATGGCTTGTCACTATTGCACTGAATGGGAGTTCTCATGTCTTTGCACTTGGCACTGTACGGCACTATAAGACATTCACATACACACACCTGAGTCACTTAGTCGTGGGCAAGGGTGAGGGTCATCTCCTTCGGGTTGGGCGTGGTGAGGGTCCCTTCATGTTGGGGGCTGTGAACAGAGGTCTGGCCCACAGGACATGGGCCAAACAGCTTCTCCAGGCATTCCCATATACGCCTGGTGGGATAGCGATGTCGTTTGGGGCGGGAACTGGGGAGGTCTTGCCCTGGGGTGCTGGGGGGGCAGTTGGGATCCCAGAGACTGTGGTCCCTTTCCTGGTGTCCCGCCATCAGGGCAGGGCTGCAGTGTTGTCCCGGGGAGGGGTCCGTCAGGGGCAGGTCGTCTTCAGGCACCGGTTGCAGGGAGAACAGCCCCAGGGATAATACAGGCCCTCGCCACCAGTCTGCAATTGGGTCACTCTTCATCTGTGGGTTGCCGCACTCGACTCTGCTACAGCTGTAGGGGGAGAGACGTTGTGAAGTCACAGGGGGCAAAGGGCTTTGGTAGCTACCCTCGCTGCTGTGGCAGGAAGCCGTTGCTGAGGTCCCTTGGGCAACAGGAGGAGGGCGGCTGGAGGCCATCCCACCCTGTCAGTGCAGCAGGAGGCCGTCGCTGGGGCCCGACTTCCTAACGGGACTGCAGACAGGGCACAGCTGGAGGCCATCGCCTGCCTACAGGCGCAACTGGAGGCCATCGCCTGAGACCCGTATGAAGGACGATGTGCAGGCGTGGAGTGGCTGGAGGCCATCGCCTGAGACCCGTATGAAGGACGACGTGCAGACGTGGAGCAGCTGGAGGCCATCTCCCATCTGCAGGCATGGCATAAGGCCGTTGCCGGTGTCATGCCCTCTGTGTCTCCTGCAGGTGGAAAGGGGATGTACCCTTCTTCCCCCATGTGTGGCTGGAGGGCATCACAGGCCCTGCAGGTGGAGTGTGTGGTCCAGGTGGAGCAGCTGGAGGCCGTCTCTGGGGCGCTGTATGAAGCATAAGGTTCAGATCCACCCTGATCCTGACGCAGGCCGGGCTGGCGAGAGGGTAATGCGCCCGGGCTGAGGTGTTCGGGTTGACCCAGTTCCGGGGAGTTGGGGCGCATGGCTACTAGGGACTTGTGCCCATATGGCATGGACGTCTTGCTTGCTCCAACTAACCCTCCATTGTCAATTCCTGGGGGTGGTGTGCTGCTTCTGGATGTTGTCTATCTATCTATCTATCTATAGCCTGACGCCCTAATCCCGCAAAGGGTGGCCACAGACAAAACGCCTCCAAGTCACTCAGTCACCCACCATTTGACTCCCCTCCCCCCAACTCACCCCCCCCTCCCTCATATACCTCTCAACTCCATCCCTCCACCTCATCCTCGGTCTACCCCTCCCTCTCCCTCCCTCCACCTCACCTACATACACCCTCTTAGTCAGTCTTTCATTCTCCATCCTCTCCACATGTCCAAACCACCTCAGTGTATTTCTCCTAATCTTTTCAACCACATCCACATCTACCCCACAACGTTCCTTCACTTCTTCATTCGTCAACCTGTCCCTCCATGTCACTCCACATGCTCCTCTCAAGTAACTCATTTCCACTGCTCTCACTCTTGACTTGTTCCCCTCTTGCAAGGTCCACGCCTCGCTTCCATACGTCAGGGTAGGGATCACAATACCATCATGCAGTGACTTCTTAACTTCCATACTCACCTCCCTATTTCTCATCACTGCTTTCAGTGTCCCAACAACCTTCCTTCCCTGCTGTACCCTTTCACGTACTTCATCCCCCAAAGTTCCATCCTTACTCATCACACTACCCAAGTACTTGAATGCACTCACATTCTCCATATCCTCACTATCCAACCTCACTGCACACTCTGTGACTTCATTCCTCTCAAACACCATAACTTTACTTTTGTTTACATTAACTTTCAGCTTCCTCCTCCTACACACTGTCTCAAATTCATTCACCAAACCTTGCAACTCCCATTCATCTTCACTCAACAATACTGTATCATCAGCAAACAACAACACCGGAAGCTTCCAAATCTCACCCTCATTCATTAGGGCCACCCCCACATCCACTGCCCTACCTTGTACCTCCTTTACGACCCCATCCATATATATATATTACTATATTACATTTTAAAAAAAATTTACTTATTTTTTTAATTAAAAAGAAACCTTAACTATAATTTAAAAACCTATATAAGTATAAGTTTGATTCTTGCTTTAAATATTTGCTTTTCAATTAATAACATATGGAAATTTATCGTGTTCCCAAGCTAATAAAGTTAAAAATTTTATGCTTTCGTAGATCTCAGTGTGTATTATTTTTATATAAGTGATAACTGGAGAAAGTAAACTGAATTATCTCTGGCTAAATTTTGTGCCAGCAGTCGAAGTTACACTTGAAGGAAAAGTAAATATAAGTTGATATTTAACTTTAATGTTGCTTGATGATTTTTTAAAAATTTTAAAAAGGGTGAAAATTTTTTTTTAACCCCTACACCGTGGGCTTGTTTACCAATGACTTGCGTGTCCTGCGGGGTTATTTGGGCTCCGACAGACTCTCAAAAAATATTTGCCAAAAATCAGTTATTAGTCCTAGAATAATAAAATTACATATGCTTATGGCACATACATTCAGCTTTCTCCTGGAATGATTGTTGAGCCTTCGTCAGTTACCGTAGGACTTGTGGAGACCTCTGAAGTAGGGTAACGAAGTCTCCACTTTACACTTCCGAACAACCCGTAATATGATTACCACAGCCAGATACAAACATTATAAACACTATTCTACAATTTTCAAGTAGTTTGGGATCCATACTAAAAAAAAAAAAATACTGTGAAAGCAATGGAAATTACGAGCGCGTCTGATTGTCGCACTGGCACTAGTTCGCTCTTGGTACTCTGTCATTTATTATTCATAAAACCCCTCACACTTTATATTTCTATTACTATATAACACTTATATATATGTACAGTCTTTATCCATAAGTTTCCTTCAGTAGTATTAGTTTACTGTCACTGTAGGGATTCAATTTCTTTCAGTAAAATATGTAGCATTCACTTTCTCGTCCTGTATACTAGCATTGAGAGTGAATGTCACTTTCATCTTCACTCTCATAACTCATAGCATTCAGACATGCTAGAGTGAAACTTTCACTTTAATTACTCCTAGGGTATATACTCGTATTCTTATAATACTACTCATTTACATTTCTATTTACGTTCTCTATTTTATTTACGTTATTTACATTTCTATTTTATTTACACTGTGTTATGCACTGTCACTTGAAGTAACTTATAAAACTATTTTCCATTGGTCACGTATATTTACATTCATTACTTTCACTTGCTGTTTACACATTATTTACACATTATTTACAATTCCACTTGCACTGTTTTACTCAATAGAAAGATCGTAGTCACCCTTTTATCAATTGTCAGCCC
The DNA here is from genome assembly GCF_032717465.1 of Coenobita brevimanus. NCBI lineage: Eukaryota > Metazoa > Arthropoda > Malacostraca > Decapoda > Coenobitidae > Coenobita > Coenobita brevimanus. The sequence goes on along the minus strand of NC_137015.1, from coordinate 17,022,838 downwards.
TTTACCTCTTTCCACACGAGGTTTAGTAGGGGGTAAAGGTCACAGGGCCCTTTGCATGGGGGTGAAAAAGTCCTTGAAGTCAGCAAGAAGAAACATACGTACCCTCACTTCGGAAGATGAGAGTAAACTGATAACGGAGGGCCGGGGTGGAGGCCTACTTAGGGGATATTCAGAGCTACCAATGTTAGCTCTTGAAACAGCTATGTCTAGCACTGAAATGATTGGCAGGAAATCTAGACAATACATTATAAATTAGGTAGTTCCAGGTGAATGTAAATATCACTTAGGCTTCTCCCTTCCCTCCTTACATGTATATTTATTACGAAAAGAGATTATACGGCATATTTCAAGGGGAAAAAAACAGTGAAAATTAGCGAACGAGTGCACGTGAGGTGCTGTCAGGTGATAATTAGCCAATTCCAGGTGTATGGCACTCTCACTTACCTTATTTCTTTCTTGAATATATTATTTGGTATAAGAATAGGACATAGGGCTTATTTCAATGGATGAAATCAGTGAAAAATTCCAGGGAAGATTTACTTAGCGTAGCACGGCCGGGCAGGCGAGAGGATAGGGTAATGAAGGGGGGGTAGGGAGGGGAGTCAAGAACGGGGAGAAATGGCTAAATTGTCAACAATGGATGGGAGTACAGATGAGATTAGGAGTGCTGACTAGTGTTGGACATTGGCAGTACTGATAGATGATACAAGCCCCCACTTGGAAGCCTGGGTGAATTCAAAATAACACAGAATCACAAAAGCGACGCCCCGCGGTATGATCCCTTGCTCCCAAGCGTCACGAAAGTGACGCCCCGTGGTTAAGGGGTTAAGGACAGATAAATGAATATTATTTTATAAATAAGTTAACAAAGGAAATAAACTAGGATTAGATACCTTACTATACCTTTAAGAAAAATTTATTATCTGATTAGTAACAGGTATGTGCTCTAAATTAAAAGAATTTGGCTGTATTTTAGTCTGATCAGGGGAACTTGTCATTTAAACGATAAACCACGAAAAATCTTACCTATAATAATATAGTTTGTATACCGTCATTGAGATAACTTTTACAAAATAAGTTATTCAAATAATTTCATTAAAATATTACATCAAGGTGCAGCATATATTTAGGTTATGATGCATTACAATAAAATTCATAATATCACGAATAAATTTTAGAATACTAAATTTGAAGGAGGATTTAAAAGTAAGGCTATTTTTTAGCCCTAAAATGTGCACATATCGCCCGTTGCTTTCATTGATTTAAGATAGCGGTAAGTCATAACATAGTAGGTGTACTGGAAAGTGTACCTGGAAGGTGGGATAGAGCATGAGATAAGCAGCTTGTTTACACCGAGAAGAGTGCCTATAGTATAGGTTATCTAGAACTTTGTAATCTTACTTTTGTTATAAGGATGTAAATTTATTAAGAAAACTTGTTTTCTTTGAATAGTAGATTTCATTGAAATAATAATATAGTGAAGTAAAAAGTATTGTGAAGAAAGTGGAACTGATGCTTAAAAATCTTAAAGAGTAAATGTTAAAAGTTCTATCTTGTGTATAATAGGTTTTCAGAATTAAATAATTTAATATTTATCCCCCCCAAAATACAGCAAATTTTAAGAAAAAGTTTTTTTTGTTGCAATAAAATTTTGAACTTAACCCTCTCGCGCACGATAAGTTTCAGTAAGTTTTCCGGCACATGATTTTTTCTGCGAGGCCACCCGGCCCAGCTGCCTGAGCGCGGCAAATAACACTTATACTCGCCTTATCAATATATTGCCATGAAACCTATATTGGGGGAGGCGGTGGCTGAATCGGTAAAGAGGCGGCCTGCATTCCTGATGGACCCAGGTTCGAATCCCGGCTGGGGCAGGGAACAGTTTAAGGATTTGAATTTCTTGAAAGCAGACTTTCCTGATCTAGCAGATGACCCGCGGACATGTCATAAAAGTACCCCCGCTAATACCAATACACCAGTCCTGTATGAGACAGCCCTAGCATGTAGTCAATATGGATGGTGGATGTTAGCACCGAAGTGGTGACATGTAGAGAGGAGTATGGTATGTAGGAGGACTACTGGGCCTTGAGAGCAGGATGTGGAGCCTATGCCCTGAGTCTGACACATAAAAAAAAAAAAAATCTTATTTGCTGATGTTTGTTCTAGTTGATAAGCACCACAAATAACAGGAAAACACGAATAAAAAAACATTAGGCGGCCCTGAATAAACATTTTGCTACGTCAGTTTCACTTCCCAACATCGCCATTTGAATGCTTTCCATCAAATAGGAAAATCTTATTTGAAGATTTGATAGAGAATTTCATCAGCTTTCTAAAAATACAAATCCGGTTGTGATACGATTTATACTTCTCGAGAAAATAGCCAAAAACTGAAAGCCAATTTTGGAAAAAATTCATGGAGCTTTTATTACGAACTTTTCTCACACACTTTATGTTCTTATTGCATAGTATTATGCAGAATTTCACGAGCTTTCAAATGGGCACAATTGGTTTCGATAAGCCTTATAGTTTTCGAGTAAATAGTAAAAAATGACTGGGAACTCACGTCCGTGCGTCACTTTCATGATGCGCGCACAGCATATGATATATTCCCGCCTACGTAACAACGAATTCTTGTCATAAATATTACACTGCTATGTCTTGTACATACTTAGACTTTACAGCTCTTTATCATGGTTCTTACTGGAAATTGATACGTCCAATAGTTTTCGAGTAATTGGCCGACCAAGTGAGATTATTCCTCCGAGCACTTGAGACTTTTACCTCAAGTGATGAAAAAAACATAGTCTGTTCCCTTGCCTTTTCCTACAAAAAAATGCTTCCAAAGGCTTATATTCTGGTAATGAACATGCATAGAATTCACTGCTCTTTATCCTGGTTCTCACAGGAAATCGATACGTCCAATAGTTTTTGAGTAAATGGCTGACCAAGTGAGATTATTCCTCCAAGTGCTTTCAACTTTACCTCAAGCAAGGAAAAAAACAGTCTTTTCCCCTGCCTTTTCCTACAAAAAAATGCTTCCAAAGGCTTATATTCTGATACTGAACATACGTAGAATTTACTGCTCTTTATCATGGTTCTTATGGGAAATCGATAAGACCAATAGTTTTGGAGTAATTGGACAACAAACGAAGAATATGCCTCCTCACCCGCACACGAGATAAAAAACATTCTTTCCCTGCCTAACCCACGCCTACATATTTTCGCTCGTTACATTTTATTATTTTCTTTTTCTACTCAAAATATACACGTAAAATATCATAAGGTTTTTGATAGTGCTCTCAGAAACTCGACATGACCACTAGTCTTTTTGCTAGGTAATGATACGGAAGCTGAACTTTCTTCCATCTCATATGTGTGTATATAAAAAAACATTACTTATTTGTGTAAAAAATATTGAACTATAGAAATAGGTCAATATACAAATCAACAAAATACAGATAACTCACTTCCTCCAGAGGTGTTGAGATGCTGGCAGGAGACTGAAGGGTTGTTGAAAGATTAGGAGTTATGTAGTGTGTGAGCATGTGTGTTGCGGGGGGCGGGTGTGCGTGTGTAGGGGTGAGTGTGCGTGCGTGTGTGTGTTTGTCTGTGGCTGTGACGTATTTTCTCCTCTCCGTGCGATACATTTCCCTAAAACACATGTGATGCACACAATAGATTTCTCCACGAACATTCACTGCACAACATATATATATATATATATATATATATATATATATATATATATATATATATATATATATATATATATATAAATACAAATATATATATATATATATATATATATATATATATGTGTGTGTGTGTGTGTGTGTGTGTGTGGCTGTGGCATATTTCTTGTCTCTGATACTTGCTCTATCTTTTCGCTAAGTCAATGCATGCAATATTTCTCAGTGAACACTAGCTACACTATTGTATACGTATATTTCACACTAAACCATACGCAATATAGCATTGTCTGAGATTGGTACAATACCTTATCACTGAAATCTGTGATTGTAAAGCGTATTTGTTGTCTCTGATACTTGCACTAGGTTTGAGCTAAGTCAGTCAATGCATGCAATACTTCTCGGTGAACACTCGCTGCACTATTTTATACATATGTTTCACACTAAACCGTACCCAATATAAAACACTGTCACATGATTCCATCCCAACCTCCTCTATTATTCCTTTCCTGACTGTATGGCATACGTGACTGCCTGTTTCCTTAGCCACTGTTGCATATCTCTATGGCGTACACAATGCCTGCTATGGTAGGTCAGTTGTTTCACCAATCCAGGCACTATATATTTAAAAAATATAAGTATTGGCGTCACTGTAAAAAGGTAAGCTACTCATCATTTACGTGCAGGGCGAAGGAGAGTGGAAACCTCGGTAAAACAAACCAGACTCCTGCCTGTAGGCCTAATGGCTCATAACGGGCCCCAGTGCTTTACAAACACTATATCTATGTTTCAAATGACACAGTTACTTCACTTTATAGTAAAAAACACTGTACAATCACAATATTTCAATAATGGCTTCTGCCTTGGGTGGGAGGGGGGAAAATGGTGGGTTTAAAGGGACAGCTGACAGCCGCGCAGCCCTACAGCCTGGCGCCTAGTGAGATACTGAGGTTTTTCTGCTACGCACTGTCTCATCAGAGCAGTCACAGTGTTGCCAATGCCTTACCTTGGGACATAGACATGCCCACTAGAACGCAACAAAATTTCAAGCAAATCGGCCGAAAACTTATTTTTTGGCGAATATTTTTGTGCTAAGGACCGTGCTTCGCGTGACTGAGCATTTTTCTACCAAACCGCATGTCACGCAGTTCGACTGAGTGTGCCTAAAAGGGTTAATATTAGAGGTGGTATGCCAATCGAGCTTTTATATCTTGTTTTCTAAGAAATAAATTTAATTTACATGCTTAACTATTATGTTTGTGCAACTAAGATGATAAGGGTTGAGCTTTTTCTTCTAAAATGTAAAATTATAGAACCTAAAAATAGATATTTTTAAAAATAGTAGCCTTTTTTTTTTTAACCAATAGAGTAAGGTACTTTAAATATTACTGGTTCTTCTTTCAAGTATTAGAAAATAAATTTCAACTTAACCCTCTCGCACATGATAAGTTTCAGTAAGTTTTCTGGTTCACGATTTTATACGACGAAGCCGCCCGGCCGGGGAGCGCGCGCGCGACAAATTTGAGTGAATGAAACACATTCCTGCCTTATTTTTGCCACCCAAAAATCCATGTATTCCCATGAAACCTTTCTCAAGGCATCGATGTTTGTTCTATCTGATAAACAGGACCAAAACACAGGAAAACACCAGCAAAAAAAGTTATTAGCCCTGGAAGCATGGTCGAGTAAACTGTTTTCACTTCCCAACATCGCCTTTTGAATGTTTTCCATCATACAGGAAAATGATCTGATAAGTTTTTATAGAGAATTTCATCAGCTTTCTACGAAACAAATCCGGTTGAGATATGATGTATACTTTTCGAGAAAATGGCCAAAAACTGAAAGCCATTTTCGGAAAAAATTCACTGACCTCTGATAGCTAAATTTTCCCAGACACCTTATGTTTTTATTACATAGTAATATGCCCAAATTCACCAGCTTTCCCCATCTCAAAGAAGAACCCCATACGCCTCATAGTTCTCGAGTAAATCGAAAGGAAGTACTAGGTACTCCGTCCGTGATTGACTTTCGTAATGCGCGCACAGCGTACGCAATGTTCCCGCCTACGTAGCAACGAATTCTTATCATAAATATTACATAGTTATGTATTGTACATACGTAGAATTTACTGCTCTTTATCATGGTTCAAACGTGAAATCGATACGTCCAATAGTTTTCGAGTAATTGGCCGACAAAGTGAGAGTATTACTAAGAGCGTTAATCAATGGTAACAACCGCGAAGAGACACTCATTTCCACCGCCTTTTCTCGCACAAAACGTAACATAATGCTTACATTTTGGTATTGATTATACGTAGAATTTAGTGGTGTAGATCAGGGTTGTTACAGAAAATCGATAAGTCTAATAGTTTTCGAGTAATTGGCCGACAAAGTGAGGTTAGAACTCCGAGCGCTTGTCACTGCTAACAAACGCAAGGAAAAAAAAAAAACTCGCCTTTTACCCCCCAAAACGCTACCAAAGGCTTACATTCTGGTATTGGTTATACGTAGAATTTAGTGGTATTGATGATGGTTGTAACAGAAAATCGATAAGTCTAATAGTTTTCGAGTAATTGGCCGACAAAGTGAGGTTATTACTCCGAGCGAATGTCACTGATAACAAACGCGAGGAAAAAAAACATTTCCCTCGCCTTTTACCCCCCAAAACGCTACCAAAGGCTTACATTTTGGTATTAATCATACGTAGAATTTAGAGGTATTGATGATGGTTGTAACAGAAAATCGATAAATCTAATAGTTTTCGAGTAACTGGCCGACAAAATGATGTTATTACTCCGAGCGCTTGTCACACGACAACCGCTAGGAACAAAAACATTTCTCTAGCCTTTTACCCCCCAAAACGCTACCAAAGACTTACATTCTGGTATTGATCTTACGTAGAATTTAGTGGTATTGATGATGGTTGTAACATGAAATCGATAAGTCTAATAGTTTTCGAGTAAATGGCCGACAAAGTGAGGTTACTCTTCCGATCGCTACCAACTTTTACACACACTGTTTTTTCCTTGCACACTTGCCTGAAGACTATGCTACCAACTTTTTTTTCCCCCTATCTGTACAGACTGTTACATCTTCCATGGATGTTTTCCTATTGTTATAACCTACTACACATAAACATAACTCTTCTATAGTTACTGCTGTGGAGATTTACTTTCTTTCATATGTGTAATCTGTAGGAGAAAATGGTTATTTGTCTGAAAGTTGGAGAGGTAATGGTAATAGATTATTATATATATCAACAAAATTTGCAGAACTCACTTCCTTCAGGGGTGTTGATCCAGTTAGACCAGGGATTTGAAGATGAGGAGTTATGTAGTGTGTGTGTGAGTCAGCTTCTCCCTGAGAGTATGAGGCAACGCTATTTTTAGCACACACCACATTCGTTCACGGAAACTCGCAGCTTGTTTGACGTATATTTCATACAATTCCATACGCATTTACACTATCAGAATCACAATAATTCCAGCCCTAAAACACCGGTAATTCTCCCCTCCCGACTTCAGGTTTGCCCCTTCACAACACTCTGTTTCATGCCGTACATAACGCTTGCTGGCTCCATAATTTCACCAAGCCATCTACAGTATTTTTCACACAATATATATTTATGCCTTGGCTTCATTTATATACGTATTTCCACTCACGCCATACGGCCTACAGGGGGGGGCGGAGTGGCGAAACCCCGCTACACTGACCATGCGTCTGGCTCCAAGGCCCATCGATTGCTAACGGCCAGAATTGCTTTTCAATACATATAAGTATGTTCCATTGACAATATCATGTCACTATATGTTCACATACAATGTATTATCTCACTGAGTCAATAGGGCCTTTGCCTGGGGCGAGAGGGGGAGAATTATGGACGATTTAAAGGGAACCACGAGCTGTCAAACACCACCGCCTGACTGCTCGACAAACACTGAGGTTGGAGGGAGTGGGCTGAGGTAGATAAGGCAAAGCAGCATTGCCAATGACTTACCTCGAGAGAGCATTGGCGGTGCTATGACGCATTAAAAAATCACGCAAATCGGCCTATAAGTTTTTTTCTGATGATTATTTTGGGGCTTTAACCACACGATTCGCGTGACTGTGCCATTTCACAATGGAGGCCACGTTACTCAAATCGAGTGACCGTGTCTGAGTTATTCTGAAATCATTTGTAAATTTAGACATTAAAAAAAATTCTTATAAATAATGTTTTTAAATTATTAAAAATTTGTTTAAGGAACTCGGCAAATATTATCCCCGCCTGTTTAACAAAGACTTGTCTTTGTGAAGATTTGCACAGTCTGGCCTACCCACTGAATTATTAACCCCTACACCGCGAGCATGTTTACCAATGTTTTGCGTGTGCCGAGGGGTTATTCGTGCTCCGACAGACTCTCAAAAAATATTTGTCAAAAATCAGTTATTAGTCCTAGAATATTAAAATTAAATATGCTTATGGCACATAACTTCAGCTTTCTCCTGGAATGTTTGTTGAGCCTTTGTCGGTTACCGTAGGACTTGTGGAGACCTCTGAAGTTGGGTAACGAAGTCTCCACTTTACACTTCCCAACAACCCGTAATATGATTACCACAGCCAGATATTAACACTATAAACACTACTCTATGATTTTCAAGTAGTTTGGGATCCATACTCCAAACAAAAACCCACTGTGAAAGCAATGAAAATTACGAGCTCATCTGACCGTCGCACTTGCTCTAGTTCGCTCATGGTACTCTGTCATTTATTATTCATAAAACCCCTCACACTTTATATTTCTATTACTATATAACACTTATATATATCTAGTCTTTATCCATAAGTTTCCTTCTGTAGTATTAGTTTATTGTCACTGTAGGGATTCAATTTCTTTCAGTAAAATACATAGCATTCACTTTCTCGTCCTGTATACTAGCATTGAGAGTGAATGTCACTTTCACCTTCACTCTCATAACTCATAGTATTCAGACATGCTAGAGTGAAACTTTCACTTTCATTACTCCTAGGGTATATACTTGTATTCTTATAATACTACTCATTTACATTCTCTATTTTAATTACATTATTTAGATTTCTATTTTATTTACACTGTGTTTTGCACTGTCACTTGAAGTAACTTATAAAACTATTTTCCACTGTTCACGTATATTTGCATTCATTACTTTCACTTGCTGTTTACACATTATTTACACATTATTTACAATTCCACTTGCACTGTTTTACTGAATAGAAAGATCGTAGTCACTCTTTTATCAATTGTCAGCCCTTTACCTCTTTCCACACGAGGTTTAGTAGGGGGTAAAGGTCACAGGGCCCTTTGCATGGGGGTGAAAAGTCCCTGAAGCTAGCAAGAGTGAACAGACACACCTCCACACTGGAAGATGAGAGTGAACTGATAAGGGTGGGCCGGGGTGGTGGCCTACCTAGGGAAATCATTACTGCCAACGTTAGCCTCTTGAAACAGCTAATTTATAGCAGTGAAATGATTGGCAGGAAATCTAGACAATACATTATAAATTAGGTAGTTCCAGGTGAATGTAAATATCACTTAGGCTTCTCCTTTCCTTCGTTATATGTATATTTATTACGAAAATAGATTATACGGCATATTTCAAGGGGAAATAAACAGCGAAAATTAGCAAACGAGTGCACGTGAGGTGTTGTCAGGTGATAATTAGCCAATTCCAGGTGTATGGCACTCTCACTTACCTTATTTCTTTCTTGTATTTATTATTTGGTATAAGAATAGCGCATAGGGCTTATTTCAATGGATGAAATCAGTGAAAAATTTCAGGGAAGATTTACTTAGCGTAGCACGGCCGGGCAGGCAAGAGGATAGGGTAATGGAGGGGGGGTAGGGAGGGGAGTCAAGAACGGGGAGAAATGGCTAAATTGTCAACAATTTAAAAAAAAATTAACAAATTTTTAATAATTTAAAAACTAGGAGTGCTGACTAGTGTTGGACATTGGCAGTACTGATAGATGATACAAGCCCCCACTTGGAAGCCCGGGTGAATTCAAAATAACACAGAATCACAAAAGTGACGCCCCGCAGTATGATCTCTTGCTCCCAAGCGTCACAAAAGTGACGCCCCGCGGTTAAGGGGTTAAAGGGCCGTGGTATTTCTGACCATGCGAGGGTAGCATAATAATTTTTTAAAGTCTTTTAACCGAAGGCTCGTATGAAAGGTCGAATGAGTGATAGACTGTCTTAACAAAAAAAAAAATGAATTTAACTTTAAAGTGAAAAGGCTTTAATATTTTAGAAAGATGATAAGACCCTCTAAATCTTTACACCATGTTTAGTATTAAGCTAGTTTGTTAGTGTAAGGAAAAGTACTAAAAACGTGTTTTGTTGGGGCAATAAAGATACAAATAAACTAACTTTTTATATATAAATAAAGATTTTTGTAATAAATGATCCTTTTCAAAGATAAAGAGATTAAATTACTTTAAGGATAACAGCGTCAGTTTTCTTGAGAGTCCTCATCGAAAGAAAAGTTTGCGACCTTGATGTTGAATTAAAATGTCTTCATAATGCATCAGTTATGAAAGAAAGGCTCTTCGACTTTTAACAATTTACATGATTTGAGTTCAGACTGGTGTGAGCCAGGTCGGTTTCTATCTTCTAAGAAAAAATAAACTATCTTAGTACGAAAGGATTGGGTAGTTAAAATAGTTTTATCTAATGTGAATGCATTTTACCTAAACAACCAATTTTACATTTCAGTTTAATGAAATAAAGGTTTATAAATAGTCCAAGCTATTTTGTGTTCACAGTTATCATCATAAACTATCTAGTCTTAATTATCTGTGTGTTGATTGGAGTTGCTTTTGTAACGCTGCTTGAGCGAAAAATGTTAGGATATATTCAAATTCGGAAAGGAGCTAATATTGTAGGGTTTATGGGCCTACTCCAGCCATTTGCCGATGCTGTAAAATTATTTACTAAAGAACAGACAGTACCTACCATATCTGAATTTTTGCCATATTATCTTTCTTCTGTCTTCAGATTGTTTATTTTCCTTTTAGTTTGGGCTATTTTACCTTACCGAACTGGATTAGTAAGTTTTAATACAGGAGTGTTGTTTTTCCTATGTTTTTTAATTCTAGGAGTCTACTCAGCTATAAGAGCTGATGATGATGATGATGTAGATTCGTCCACCTTCGCCTGAAGAGTGGACACGGGCAGATGAAGCCCGTCAGAGAAATGGGTGTGGTGTTAAATGATAGCAGGGGGGGGGGGAGGCATGACTTGCACAGGTGAAAGATGCTAGGAAAAGGGAGGATAGGAGGAAACTAAGTGGAGAAGTAAAGGGGTAGGAGAGTGTAGGATGATGTCTGCTGCAGTGTGGGGGAAGAGATGTGTCTAATGAGTGTGCCACAAATGGCTAATCGGAGGGTGGCAGTGGCAGGGCAGTCTAGGATGTAGTGCAGTAGGGGTGACTCGTCTAGTTGTTGGCAGTGTGTACAGGGGGAAGGGTTGGAGCGGGTGACTTGGGAGTAGCGTGGGTAGCCAAGCCTGAGTCGGTGGAGGATGGCAATCAGTAAGTGAGGCATGAGAGGTGGGGGTGAGAGTGGCTTGTATGCCGTGGCTCTGGCAAGCCAGCTGGCGGAATACGAGCCCTCAGCTACTAGGTTTTCGTGGTCCTTGATGGTGAGCGCGTGTATGCGTTGTGTTGCAATATAAGAGCTGGTTGAGCATCAAATTGTAAATACTCAATGCATGGTAGATTACGAGCTGTCGTTGAAACAATTTCACATGAAGTAAGACTTGCTCTTATTCTTCTCTACTTTATTTTTCTAATTAGTGAATTTAATTTAGAATTATTTACTTGCTTTCAACAAGATGTTTGAATAACTTTATTTACATTACCGCTATCTTTGATGTGATTTGCTTCTTGTCTAGCGGAGAGCAATTGTACTCCATTTGATTTTGCCGAAGGAGAATCAGAGCTTGTCTCAGGATATAATACCAAATATAGAAGAGGGGGATTTGCATTAATTTTTATGGCTGAATATGCAAGAATTCTTTTTATAACAATACTATTTGAGTTGATTTTTTTTAGGAGCCGACCATTGTAGATTATTCTTTTACTTTAAGTTAGTCCTAGTTACTTTTATTTGAGTTCGAGGAACACTACCCTGTCTACGATATGATAAATTAATATACTTGGCCTGAAAAAGGTTCCTCTCAGTTTCTCTTATTTTTTTTTTATAGGTGTTAAAATATTTTGTTTTTCTCTGATAATCTAATTAGGGAGTAGTTTAATAAAAAATTTAGTTTGGGAAGTAAAGACAAGGTAAACACCTTCTCCCTAAGATTGCTAAGAATTCGTCTTATCTAATGCTTTCAAAACACTTTTTTTTTTTTTTACTAAGCAATCAGTCTAGCATTTTATCCCATCACATTGCTGTTAAACGCATGATCAAGTATAATCTAAAATAAGAAATTGTTAAAACCTGACCTGTAGTAATATAAGGATCTTCAACAGGATGAGCCCCAACCAAGTCAATAAAGCAACTACAGAAACCAACAACCAAAATGGAATTTGATTAAGAGGATAAAATCTAAGTCTTCAAAATATTGAAAAATGTGTAAAAGGAAGAATTATAAGAATAGCAACCGAAAGCACTAAAGCAATTACCCCTCCTAATTTATTAGGAATAGACCGCAAAATTGCCTAAGCAAATAAAAAATACCACTCCAGCTGAATATGCGCCGGGGTTACGAAAGGATTCGCAGGAATAAAATTATCGGGATCTTCTAACAGATACTGATGGAGCAAAGTAAGCAATGCAAGAGCCATTAACATCACTAAAAATCCTACAATGTCTTTAAAAGTTAAGTAAGGATAGAAAGGAACTTTATCTATTTGGCTTAATACACCTAAGGGATTGTTAGCCCCAGTTTGATGGATAAATAAAATGTGAACTAAAGTTGCAGCAGCAGCAACAAATGGGAATAAAAAATGGAAAGTGAGAGAACGAGTTAAAGTAGCATTTTCTACAGCAACCTCCCCCTCCCCCTCATATTCACTGGACTGAAGAAGTACCAATATACGTAATTGCTGAAAACAAATTAGTAATTACTGTTGCACCTCAAAAAGATATTTGGCCTCACGGTAAAACATAACCCCCAAAAGCAGATGCTATAACTAAAAATAGAATTACGACACCTATAATTCATGCATGAAAAATCATATAAGAACCAAAATATATACCTTGGCCAATATCAAGATATAAACAAATAAAAAAGAAAGACGCTCCATTAGCATGTAAAGTTCGCAACAATCACCCATAATCAACATTTCGTTGAATATGGGCTACTCAGGAAAATGCTAAGTCGATATGCGCTACATAATGTATTGCAAGAAACAAACCAGTAACAATCTGAACAACTAAACATAATCCAAGCAGTGATCCAAAGTTCCAAAAGATAGAGATATTTCTTGGAATTGGCATGTCTACCAATGCTCCATTGGCAATTTTTAGTAACGGATGAAATTTACATAGTTTTTTTTTTTTTTTTTTTTTTATGTGTCCAACTCTGGGCATAGGCTTCACCGCCTGCTCCCAAGACCCAGCAGTCCTCCTACACTCCATACATCTCTACATGTCACCACTTCGGCGCTAACACCCATCGTCCATATTGAATACATACTAGGGCTGTCTCATACAGAACTGGTGTATTGGTGTTAGCGGGGGTATTTCTACGACACGTTGGCGGGTCTTCTGGTAGATCAGTAAAATCTGCTTTTATTAAATTCAAATCCTTAAACTGTTCCCTGCCCCAGCGGGGATTTGAGCCTGGGTCCAGTAGGACTGCAGGTCGCCTCACTACCGACTGAGCTACAGGTGTTATCATAAGTTATTAACCGCAAAGGACTAGAAGACGAACTCATTACTTTCATGACTACAAATAATGTAAGAAGTAAATAGCTAATAATAAATATTGTAAACATAGCTCCAGGTTCATTATAAATTGTTCTTACATTCATAGCAGCATTTCTGATGTCAGAATATTGTGATAAAAAAGTTGTGGTTGACTCCAATTTTATTTGCTATCAAAATAGGATCCATAAAAATTAAAACAAATCTGATTATTAATGCTAAAAAAAAAAAAAAAAAATATTCTAACCTTAAATTGATCATCGGCTTCCAAAGATGCAGCATAAATAAACAGAACTAATATTCCGGCCCAAAAAATTAAAAACAAAATATATGAAAATCAATAACTCTTAGCAAACAATCCTGTAGTAACTCAAATTAAAATTGTTTTAATTAATAATACATGTCGATAAAGGATGAATTAAACGCATAAAAATCAAAGAAAATAAAACAATAAAAAAAACCCATACATTTTCACTCCAATCTCTCTTTTTTTTTTTTTTTTTTTTTTTTCTTTTTTTTTTTTTTTTAGGGAAAAATTTCATCACTGGTTTACAAGACTAAGATTTTTATTAAAACTAATGTTAACTTTAAATAGACTACTCCTACTTATTGCATTTATTATACTTTTTAGAAGACTATGAGCTTTCGTTTCTAACATAAAACACTTATTAAACACCCTTCTAAGATTAGAATTCATTATACTTCGAATCTTTTTCTTAATGTCTAATTGTCTTTCTTTAGTCGAAAATGAATTATTTTTTTTTATCTTTTCTTTTTGGTTCTAGCAGCCTGTGAGGGAGCTCTAGGATTAGCTCTATTAGTTTCCATTTTTCGCTCCCATGGGAATGATTACTTCAGAGCTTTTAATAGATCAGAATGTTAAAATATTTGCTTATACTTTTGATATTAATAACCTTCGTAAAGGACTGGTCTTTAATTCAAACAGGGATTTTAATTATATCATTTTTATATGCCGCTTCTCACAATCTTTTTTTTTTTTTTTTTTTACAACTTAGGATTCTGGTTGGGCACAGACTATTTGAGTTACGTTTTGATCCTTCTAAGCGTCTGAATTATAGCATTAATACTTATTTCCAGGGTAAAAATTAGATTCACCTCAAGCTTTCCCAGGCGATATTTATTAGTTAATATAGCCTTCATAGTTTTTTTTAGTGTTAACTTTTAGATCTATAAATTATTTTTTGTTCTATATTCCCTTTGAAGCCTCTTTAATTCCAACATTAATCTTGATTTTAGGCTGGGGATACCAGCCTGGACGAATTCTGGCAGGGGTTTATGTATTATTTTACACCTTATTTGCATCTCTACCTCTTCTAGCTTCCTTACTATACATTATAAGACAAACAGAACTCTCACTACTGGAGTTTTTTATCCAAGAGTTGATTTGACAGTTTTATCTTTCATTTCATTTATCTCCTCCATTATAGCCTTCATTGTAAAATTATCAATATATTTATTAAACCTGTGACTGTCAGAAACACACGTTGAAGCTCCCGTTGCAGGATCAATAATTTCAGCCAGAGTTTTACTAAAGTTAGGGGTTATGGTTTAATTCGAATTTTATCTCTCTTTACTGAAGTAAATAAAAACCTAAGATGACTGTGAGTTGGGCTAAGTATTCTAGGAGGCTTTTTTGTTAGTATCATCTGTCTTCGACAAGTCAACATGAAACCACTTATTGCCTATTCTTCTGTAGATCACATAAGACTAGTTTTTTGTGGTCTTTTAACTTTTGGATGTTGAGAAATAAATGGCGCTGTTGTTGTAACAGTTGGTCATGGCCAGTGTTCTTCAGGACTATTTTGCCTTGCAAATATCGTGTACGAACGAATCGGAAGTCGAAGTCTTTTAATTAACAACGGTTTACTAAATTTTATACCAAGAATAGCACTATGGTGATTTTTGTTAAGAATTAGCAACATAGCTGCACCTGCGTCTATTAATATTAGGAGAAATCAACCTAATCATAAGAGTAACTAGTTGAAATAAATCGACTACCAAAGGAATTAGATTACTTTTTTTTTTTTTTTTTTTTTTTGAGCAGTTTACACTGTCTACTCAGTCAACATGGTGTATTCTCCTGAGCTCTCTACTATTGTTGTTCAGGAAAAGTTCGAGAATATTTAGTTTTAAGGCACCATTGAATTCCTTTCAACACTTTAATTTTAAAAAGAAACCTAATCATGCCTAATCTCTAGCCAGAAAGTATTTGCAATGGACTTCTATCCTAAATGTCTTTGTCTGGGTAATGTATCTTTAAACTTTGGTATCAACTAAATTTAAGATTTGAAATCTAAACACTATATTTTTAACTAAATTTCTTTGGGTAGTTTATTGTTAAGACGTTATTTGTGGATTTAAAAAAAAAAATGAAGATTTTATCCTAAACCATGATTTGAAAATTTTCAATACCCCAACAACAATAGTTTTTCTGATATTTTTCTCGTTATCCTCATTACACACACACACACACACACACACACACACACACACACATATATATATATATATATATATATATATATATATATATATATATATATATATATATATATATATTGTCTATTTGACAAAACATGCTACGTTCTTGAATGAGAAATTTTAACGATCAATTCGTCTTCTATCGTTGCAACATATATTTTTGACAGAATGTCCTTAATATTTATAGGGTTCGTAATAATTAATTCTGCCATAGTCCTTGTTTACAGAGGAAAGTATATTGAAGCAGAACCCAAGTTCGATCGATTTATATATTTAATGTTGACTTTTGTCTTATTTATAGTTTTCTTAATTATTAGTCCCAAGTTAATTAGCATTCTCCACTCCTAGGATGAGATGGCTTAGGATTAGTGTCCTACGCCTTGGTAATTTACTATCAAAATGAATAATCCGCAAATGCTGGTATACTAACTGTTTTGTCTAACTGAGTTGGAGACGTAACAGTCCTTCTAAGAATTGCCCTTATATTCACTGATGGAGGCTGAAAATTCAATTTTTACTTATTTTATCCAGATAACAATTATACATTATTAATGAAAAGGCTTATTGTAATGCTGGGTGGAATTAGGTTCGACTTCTCGTTCCTATTTCACCCAACGTGGAGCGGGGTCCTCTTTCGAGACCGGAGCTAGTGCAATAAAGAGAGGCAGGACATAAAAACTTTTGGCAACACCATACACATATATTACCACAGTCAGACACAGGACATTTCAGCAGATATTACAACACAATATTGAGCAATATAAAACCTTATCTAAGATATGTGTATCTCGCAGGATACTTGCTTTCTAGATATTAATGACAACACAACAAATCCTAGAGTATTAGGAATGCAGTAAATACAGGCGCGCGCGGAACGCAGAAGTGGGGGGGTAGGGGGTCGTGACTCACTAGAAGGAGATAGGGGAGGCGCGGAGAGTGACTTAAAACGGCGAGGAGATAGTTATAGTAATATTGGAAGATGACAGATATTAGCAGGGGAGTTTATATGGTGTCTGCTAGGGAAAGTACTTTGACAAATAATTCTGATTCTTGCTTGACACTTACTTTAGCTTTAAGAGCGTGAGCGAGTAATGAAGGGGGTAGCGTGGGGAGGGAGGGAATATGATTAATACTTCCTTTCTTGTTATTTTCTTGTCAGGATGGGGGGGGGGGAATGTCTCCCTAGGCACAGGTTTACTAATTACACTTCTGTCAGAGAGGTCCTCCAGGTGTGGTACATAGAATCTCGCTTCACAACGCGTAACAAGGTTTGAATACTCGTAATACTACTTTCACAATATTACTTCGCTGCTAGCCAATAGAACATTAATGATATTTCCTCCTCACAGTCTTTCTTCTAGCAATGGGGATATGTCTTTATAAATATCCGGGGTGGCACTCGCACGTATTTTCATTCAGATCTTAGTCCACATTTTCGACCTCTAACTTCTCATTGTGATCTGATTTACCCCGAGATACATTACATAATTTCATTGCACAATACTTGTTCTAGGAGAGAGAGAGAGAGAGAGTCACACTTAACCTAATTCATTATCATTACATTATCACCCGTATTTTCTCAGGGAAGAAAACAGGGGCATGACATCGGTGATCCGGCTGGACTGGGGGCACCGTCAAGACGGGGTGAGTCGAGAGGGCACGGGGCGGCTCGCAAGGGCGTCCTCTCGTGTCCGGGTCTCCCGGTGGCTTCCGGACTGGGCTCCGGCGTAAGGCCCTTGGGACTGGGGCCAAATAGGTCCCGGAACCTCTGGGTCAGGTCCCGGCGTCATGGGGGCCTGGCGAGGTCTCGCCCGGGTGTCCTAGGGAGGGCCAAGAGAGGCAACGGGCTGCGGTCTCCCACGTCCAGAGGCGCCGTCAGGGGAGGACTGCGGCAGCGACTGTCACTGGGGCCCAACAGGTGTGTCTGCTCTAGGGCCAGGCGTAAAGAACAGAGACCAGGGGAGGCAGGGAGGTCTGTCCGGGATGTCCTGGGACAGGACACCTGGAGTTCAATCTCCAGTTGTGGAGACGTCCCTCTCCTAGCTACGCCCTGGGAGCGACCATAGATCGTCTCTACCTGGACACTGGGGGAGCGACCATTGATCGTCTCTACCCAAACACTGTGGGAGCGACCATTGATCGTCTCTACCGGGACACTAAAGGAGCGACCATTGATCGTCTCTACCTGGACACTGTGGGAGCGACCATTGATCGTCTCGACCGGAGCACTAAGGGAGCGACCATTGATCGTCTCTACCTGGACACTGTGGGAGCGACCATTGATCGTCTCGACCGGAGCACTAAGGGAGCGACCATTGATGATCTCTACCTGGACACTGTTGGAGCAACCATTGATCATCTCAACCGGAACCCTAAGGGAGCGACCATTGATCGTCTCTACCTGGGCACTGTGGGAGCGACCATTGATCGTCTCAACCGGAACACTAAGGGAGCGACCATTGTTCGTCTCTACCTGGACACTGGGAGCGACCATTGATCGTCTCAAGTGGAACACTAAGGGAGCGACCATTGATCGTCTCTACCTGGACACAGTGGGAGCGACCATTGATCGTCTCAACCGGAGCACTAAGGGAGCAACCATTGATCGTCTCTACCTGGACACTGTGCGAGTGACCATTGATCGTCTCAACCGGAACCCTAAGGGAGCGACCATTGATCGTCTCTACCTGGACACTGTGGGAGCAACCATTGATCGTCTCAACCGGAACCCTAAGGGAGCGACCATTGATCGTCTCTACCGAAACACTGTGGGAGCGACCATAGATCGTCTCTACCAGAGGAACGCTGTCTGGAGTACTGTTTCTGACTCCACCCCTAGCTAACTCAGTGATTCCGCCACGCAAAGGTAGTGTCTTTCGCCTACGGTGGCTGCGGCGTGGTGGCTGAATGTCACAGGGGCGCACGGCCCGGGCTGACATGCGTCGTTGTTGCCCGGAGTGGTGGTGGCTGGTGGCGGCTACCCCGTGGGGTCCGTGTGGGGGTGTCGGCATTCTTGTGGGAGAACTCTGTTGTTCCTGGTTCGCCCTGTCGTCGGGGATACTACGGTATTCTCCGGGAGTTTCTTCGGGAGGACTGTTAAAGCCACGCATTTCACTTATCATCATAGCAGCAATAACTAAAAGGGCTCAAATTCCATTTTCTGCCTGACTTCCTGCTCCCATAGCTACACCAACTCCAGTTTCAGCATTAGTCCACTCTTCAGCTCTTGTTACAGTAGGAGTTTACCTACTCATCCGATTTAGACCTGCATTGTCCGAAACAATATTGCATACTCTTTTATTATTTAGTTCTTTAACAATATTTATATCTGGGCTTCGAGCTAATTTCGAATATGATTTGAAAAAAAAATAAAAAAAATTGCTCTATCCACCCTCAGTCAACTTGGAGTAATGCTAAGAATTTTGTCTCTTGGATTTAAAGACCTTGCATTTTTCCATCTTCTAACCCATGCATTATTCAAAGCTCTTTTATTCATATGTGCTGGGGTTATAATTCACAGTGTAAATGAATATCAAGTTATCGATTCATAGGAAGACTTGTAATTTACATACCACTAACCTGTATATGCATAAACCTTGCAAACCTGTCATTATATGGAACCCCCTTTTCAGCAGGATTTTATTCAAAAGATCTTATTTTAGAAGTTGCTTTTATAAGATGAATTAATTTTATTTCTTTATGTCTTTGCAACCATATTAAGAGTGTGCTACACTTTTTGTTTAATTTTCTATTCTATAACCGGAGAATTTAATTTAGCTACATTCAGAAAAATTAATGAGTCATCTTCTGTTACAACCTCTCCTATGCTAGCTCTAAGAAGGGGGGCCATTTTAAGAGGAGCTTTATTATCTTGAGTAATCTTTCCTGAGTCTTATGTCATTTGCCTCTCTCCTCTTATAAAAAATATGGTTTTAAATATCAGAGGCCTTGGGGGCTTAATGGCTTATTTACTAAATATTATGAACGTAAATTTCAAGTTAAATTCACTTAATTTTTACCCCCTAGTAGCATTCTCAGGCTGAATATGATTTTAACCATTTCTTTCCACTTTTAACCTTTCCAAGTCTAGCCTAAGTCTAGGCCAAACTTACTCTAAAATAATCGATAAAGGATGGTCTGAAACAAGAGGAGATCGAGGAATCTTCCAAACGCTAATGAATACATCTAAATTACATCAAATAGTTAGAGCTGGAAACTTTAAATCTTTTATAAAAATCTTTCTGGTTCTCACTCTCATAATTTCATTCTTTAATATTTACTTTTATAATTTATTTGTAGAATATCACGTTTAAGTTGCGGAGATGAATTCATCTAAAAGTGCTTAGCTTAAAAGAAAAAAAAAAAAAAACTATGCAGCTAAAGTGTATCGTGTTTATTACACCACAGAAGCAATTATTCTTGATAGGAAGATCACTTCAATTAAATCATTATCAGTGATTAGCCTCTCTTTGGCTCCTATCAAAATTAGAGACTAAATAGTCAAAGCTTAGGCAGAAAACTAAGTGCAAAACTGCCCTTTCTGATCTGTTTACTTTTAAACCTTATCCACCTCATCAATATAATTATAGAAATATAAAGAAATAATCACACCACATCCACAAAATGTCAGTATCACGCAACGGCCTCAAAACCAATATGATGGGTCGGAGAAAAATGACACATATAAAGACGGTATAAGCATACTATTAAAAAAGTAATTCCAATGATTACATGAAGACCGTGGAAACCTGTTGCTAAAAAAAAAAAAAAAAAAAAAAAAAAAAAGAGATCCGAAAACTGAGTCAGCAATAGTAAACGGAGCCTGAAAGTACTCAAAAGCTTGAAGAGCTGTAAAATAAACCCGTTGAAACACAGTAATACTAAGACTTTGGAAAGCTTCATTATGATTAGACTGTATAATAGCATGATGAGCCCAAGTAACTGTAGTTTCTGAAGATAAAAAACAAATTATAGTGTTTGGAAGAGGAATTTGAAAAGGATTGAATGGGACAATTCCTTTGGTCGGCCAAATCATACCAATTTCTACAGCCGGCGCCAGTCTTCTATGAAAAAATGCTAAGAAAAACGAAACGAAAAAGAACACTTCTGACACAATAAATAAAATTATTCCTCATCGCAACCCACCAAATACTACTCTAGTATGCAATCCTTGATAAGTTCTTTCACGCACTACATCTCGTCATCACTGAATTATAGTCAGGATGACAGCAACAAATCTTAAAATTAGAAGATCTATATTAAACTGATGAAATCACTTAACTAACCCTGTGGCTAGTATCATTGCTCTAATCGACCCAGTCAGAGGTCATGGTCTTATTTCTATCAAATGATAAGCATGGTGTCAATGTGATGATGCCATTAGTTAATTTCTCTCGCAAATTAAGTCCTTAAAACTGCAAAAACATAAGACTAAATAATTGCAACAGCAAATTCAAGAAGAAGTAAAACTTGAGCAATAAACAAAAGCACTAAAAGATAAGAAGCCAGCGAGGGGTCAGTCCCTCCCAAGAGAGTCATAAACAAATGACCAGCCATTATATTGGCCATCAACCGAACTGCCAAAGTACCAGGTTGAATAATGTTCCTAATATTTTAAGGTATCAAAGCAACAGGTGTTCCTTGAGGAACTAAGTGAGCAAACATGTTCTGAGTGTGATTAAACCAACCATCAGCCATAAAATTCAATCAAAGAGGGAAAGCCAACCCTAAAGTTATAACCAGATGTCTGGATCCTATAAAAACATAAGGCAAGAGACCTAAAAAAAATTTAAAAACAATAAACGAAAATAAAGATACAAAAATAATAGTTCTTCTTTGTTGGCCTGGCCCGAGAATATACTTAAACTCTTGGTGTAAGGCTAAATTTAACTTATACCAAGTAATAGATCATCGGGACGGAGAAACCCAATAAAATTATATAAGACAAAAATATCAGCCCTAGAAAAGCAGAAAGTCAATTTAATTCTAACTCCATTAAACCAGAAGAAGGCTCAAAAATAGTAAATAATCTTGCTATCGCTGTCAAGTTTTCTCTTCAATATTAATTGCTTCTTCTTTCCATCCAATCTTTTTTGGAACTCTAATATAATAATTTATTACAATAAAAAAGATTACCGTAAATAAAAATTTAATAGTCAAATTCAGCTATAAGATAGGAGATATTTGAGGAATTGGATGATATCCTTCCAGGATAATTTAAACATGACAAACTCATATCATTTTTTAACTAATCACCCAAAGAATTATAATTACAAATGGGATTCAAAGACCAAAAAAATAATAAACACAGAATACGGCATAAATCATTTGAACCTTTGTTGACTTGCAACGGAAATTATTAACCGCGGAGATCTAAGTGTCAGAGTTATAACTGACCCCCGAAGATTGAAATATAAAGTCATAAGAGCAGACCCAAAGGAGAACAAATAACAAAACAATATTTCCTACCCTTACTAACCCCTAAAAAATTAACCACGTTGGAATCAGGCTAGTGAAGGAAGGAAGACCTCCTAACGACAACAAAGAAAAATACTACTAACATTTTGACCTCAACAGGAAAATCATTAGTCAGAGGATAATTGAAATGAAAAGCTTGCTTGTAATGAAAAAGAATAATGATAAACAAAGAAATCAAAGAATAAAATAAAATATAAATCCCTATAATTACCTCTCTTACTAAAATAGAAGAAAGTATCCAGCCAACGTGAGGTCGAATGAGGAGGAAATGGAAAATGTGAGTGCGTGTAAGTACTTGGGTAGTGTGATGAGTAAGGATGGAAGTTTAGAGGGTGAAGTGCTTGAAAGAGTACAACAAGGAAGAAAGGTTGCTGGTTCCTTGAAATCAGTGATAAGAAACAGGGAAGTGAGCATGGAAGTGAAAAAGTTACAACTCTAACGTATGGAAGTGAAGCTTGGACCTTGTTGGAGGGACAGAAGTCACGAGTTAGAGCAGTGGAAATGAGTTATTTGAGAGAACCATGGGAAGTCACATGGAGAGGCAGATTGAAAAATGAGGAAGTGAAGGTGTGTTGTGATGTGGATGTGGATGTGATAGGAAACGTTAGGAGAAACATACTGAGGTGATTTGGCCATATGGAGAGGATGGAGAGTGAGAGACTAACCAGGAGTGTATGTGAGTGAGGAGGAGGAGGGGGGAGAGGGACGGGGAGACCAAGGTTGAGAGGGAAGCATGGAGTGGAGAGGTATATGAGAGAGGGGGATGTGAACTGGGAGCAGGGCAGTGAAATGGCGGGGAACAGGGCAACATGGAGGCGACTTGTCTGTGGCCACCCCCTTACGGGATTAAGGTGTGTGTGTGTTGTGTGTGTGTGTATACACACACACACACACACACACACACATATATATATATATATATATATATATATATATATATATATATATATATATATATATATATATATATATATATATATATATATATATATATTATGGTCATTTTGCTAAAGTGGTATTTCTGCAAACTGCCCGATAATTTTGCAAAAAGACGAAAACCGTGATCAATTTGCAAATTGACCATATATATATATATATATATATATATATATATATATATATATATATATATATGGGCATTTTGCAAAAAGACCAAAACCATGGTCATTTTTTAAAAATTACCTTAAATTTCTTGGCATTTGGCAAAAGGACCACGGTTTTGTTCGTTCTGCAAAATAATTAACAACCTAGTTGGTCAATATGCAAAA
Organism: Coenobita brevimanus; assembly: GCF_032717465.1. NCBI lineage: Eukaryota > Metazoa > Arthropoda > Malacostraca > Decapoda > Coenobitidae > Coenobita > Coenobita brevimanus. The sequence continues at coordinate 16,999,002 of NC_137015.1, read as the reverse complement.
TGAAAACGTACATGAAAAACGGCTACTTTGCTAAATCATCAGTAATCTACTATACTTGGTCAACTGTAGTGAACGTAAGCGGAACGAAGTGAATGTAATATAAAGACAAGTTTATTAAATCTTAGAAAATGCATTGAACCTTTATAATTATGTTTATTCAACCTTCAAAAAAGTTTTAGAAATAAATATCTTACATCCTTAAGCATTTGTGTGTGTGTGTGTGTGTGTGTGTGTGTGTGTGTGTGTGTGTGTGTGTGTGTGTGTGTGTGTGTGTGTGTGTGTGTGTGTGTGTGTGTGTCCTTTAATGAAAATACACTATTAGACTTGTTAGAGCAAGAGACACTGCACTTGCATCTGCTATTTCATAATACTTTGTTTTAGAAACACTTATAGCGTCTGGTCATACATGACTTACTGCAGCAGCATTTAGCGAATCCCTGACCTTGTCCCGTGGAATCTGCATGGTCTACTTTACGCAGACTTACTTCCCGCTCCTGTGATACGTCTTCTACCGATAGGAAGTTCTCCACACTTGGAGTAAATTGGTTATGAGTGTACACTTGCTTAAGCAGGCCGTGCTTTGTACCAAGCACAACTCTCTACCCCCCACCATCAGACCCCTCCCCACCCCTACCTCCCCCACCCCTCAGCCTAACCATCCCCCACCATCCTACAACCTCCCACACCACCCCCTAACCCGCCCCGACTCGCTCACTCTCCGTCACCACTTAAAGGCCCTGCCCCCCACCTGCCCACCCACCCCCACTCCACCGTTCGAGACAATTGACTTGACAGTCACAGACATTTTGCATATTGACCAACTGTAGTACTGATGATTTTGTAATAAGACCAAAACCGTAGTCCTTCTGCAAAATGCCCAGACATTTCAGGACATTTTTGCAAACTGACCATAGTTCTGGTCTTTTTGCAAAGTGCCAGGATATTTACGGTCATTTTGCAAATTGATCACGGATATGTTTTTTTTTTTTTTTTTCGCAATATGAGCAATTTCGCAAAACGCCCATAACATATGAATATACGAAGTTATAAACCTACACAGGCTTAATCAGATTGGAGAGCATTAATTACCCACTAAACCACCAGGCGCCATAATTTGGTTTTATGGTTACCATCCAGCATAGTAAATGATTCCCTGGTGTACAGGAAACCATTTGACCTGTAACTCAGTGTAGGGTCACCCATAGGCAAAAGAAGAGGAAAGAATGAAGGCAAGAAAAACAAAAGTGAGAGTGTAAAGGCACCTATAGGCAGAAGGAAGAGGAAAAAATGAAGGAAGTAAAGCCAGAAGAGGAGGGAAGGAAGGAAGAGAAGAAAGGACAATCACCCGAGGGCAGCGCTACGTCGAGTGAGTGGATGGTGAGCGACCCCATCTACCACAATTTTAGAGAGAGAGAGAGAGAGAGAGAGAGAGAGAGAGAGAGAGAGAGAGAGAGAGAGAGAGAGAGAGAGAGATGCTATTCACAGTATATACAGAAACAGTATATACAGAAACAGTATATACAGAAACTGACTCTTTCCAATAGCAAAGCGATCGGCGTAACCAGTAAAGTCGTCATTGAATTGAAGATGCTACTATTAAAGTGTTAAATATCATAGAGCAAATAATTGTAATTATTTCTCTTTTACTGAAACCTTACAGTCCTTAATATTTAATTTTTACAAATAACCAACGTTCAGCTTTAACACATTCCTCTTAAAAATCTTTTAATCATACCCACCAATTGGTTAACGTTCAGCTCTTCTTATCTATAATATTTAACTTTAAAACATCTCAGTTATCTTTCTACCGAACAGAATTTTCACTGCCAATGTCCTATCGCTTACTCTCATAATATTCACAACATATTCCACCCATTTCTCCGCAACCATCACACCAACACCCCCATATCCGTCTGTCCCCCCCTGCCAAAACATGTTATAGGAACAGTCCTTCCCATGTTGTTTATCATAGTACTTGAAGCCCTCTCACGTGACTTCAGAAACGGACTCCCGTGGGAGATACTGTATGCTGATGATTTGGTGTTGACTGCAGAGAACGAAAGGGAAGCAGAGGAAAGGTTTAGGAAATTGAGAGATGGTATGGGGCACAAGGGCTTAAGGGTAAATGCAGATAAAGCAAAAGTGATGATATCTAGGGTTGGTGGCGGTACTGTCAAAGACGAGGGAGAGTGGCCATGTGCAGTTTGCCACAAGGGCATGGGAAGTAATTCCATCTTGTGTGGTGTTTGTGATAAATGGGTGCACAAGAGATGTAGTGGTATCAGAGGTAGACTGCGAGAAAATGCTGATTTTATGTGTACGGCGTGCCGGAGAGAACAGGTGGAGTTTGTCAGGTGTGAAAGGATTGAACTTGCTGGTGAATCTCTTGATTGTGTGGAAGAGTTTTGTTATTTGGGAGACATGTTGTGTGCTGGAGGTGGGGCTAGGGTGAGAAGTGGTTGGAAGAAGTTCAGGGAGCTCTTACCTCTCCAGACTTTGAGAGGACTCTCCCTACGTGCTAAGGGGTCTTTCTATGCAGCGTGTGTTAGGAGTGTAATTCTGTATGGTAGTGAGACCTGGGCAGTAAAGCAGGAGGATATTCGCAGGCTCTGAGGTACAGAAGTGACAATGATTAGGTGGATGAGTAGTGCGTCCCTGCGTGCAAGGGCTGGGGGGGGGGGGAGCGGTACGATGGAAGAGTTGAGAGGTAGGATGGGACTGGAGTGTATTGGTGTTGTGATGAGGAGAGGTAGATTGAGATGGTTTGGGCATGTGGAGAGGATGGGGGATGATTATTGGGTGAGGAAGGTGAGAAGTGTTAATATTGGGGGTGGGGTTGTGAGGGGTAGACCGAAAAAGACATGGAACGAGATCATTAGGTGTGACCTCAGGGTTAAGGGACTGAACAGGGAGGCTGTAATAGATCGTGCAGCATGAAGAGCCGCCATTAGGTGACCAAGGCCGACGCATGCAAGCATGTTGGAGCCTTTAAAAACGAAACGAAAGGAAATATCACCAACAATTAACCTTTAGCACTTCCCAAACATACTGATGTTCTCCATGCCTACCTACCCTACCCCATCCTCAGCCTAATGAGGTAGCCCTAACAAGTCCCTCTAAATTATTCACAATCGGCAATTATTCAGCGTTCAGACTATTAATAACTTCTTCACATTATCCTATACCGCTGTTCCCTGCGCCATAATGCGAGACACTGCACCACCGTCGCCATAATTCACCATATTAACGAATTATTCATACCCACTGTTTAGCATTTCTCCTCCTCTGAATCTTGGCCCATGTTTAAGTGGATTTACAGAGAGAGAGAGAGAGAGAGAGAGAGAGAGAGAGAGAGAGAGAGGGGGGGGGTATATCTATGTATAGTTTTACGTTTATGTGTATGTGTTCAGTGTGAACATATGGGTATGTGTATGTATCTGCATGTGTGTGTGCTCAGTGTGAATATATGTGTGTGTGTATATCTATATATGTGTGAGTGAGTAGCTATGACTGGCTGTGTATTCGATGCAAGCGCCCATTTTATAGCATTTGCGTTGGTGTGCAGCTGTATGCGTGTGAGTACGATTTTTAGAAAGGGTGTGTGTAGAGCTGCCACGCCTGTGTGAGTGCGTTCTTGCCAGTGTGTGTGTGTGTGTGTGTGTGTGTGTGTGTGTGTGTGTGTGTGTAAACCTTAGATCTACCGGCAACACTTTCAATACCAATACCTCCGTGTATGACCTTGCATTTCTGATATATAACTCATACAAGAAATTTTGGGAAGAACATAACAAATACTACATGCAGTTTTCTCGATCTGGTGTTTATGTAAAGCTGTGTCCACAACCCTGTGCGAAATTACTTCCGCGTTTGCGTTCATAACTACTCTGAATACAGCCATTCACTGGTGTGAGTTATGTTGTTCCTCTTACAGCTCGGTATTATAAATTTCATCGTGTTGGATTTCTCTCTGCAGGTGCACATAACAGACCTATATGCAAAGCCACCATTAGTAACACCACCAAACGCCGTAAATACTGAATGGGCAAAAAATAATCAGATTGAAGATTTCATTAATGAGACATATTATTGTCGAATATTTGGACCTTAAACAACGCCATTCCTGTTTGAATAATTGTAACTACATTTGATTATTCCAGATCGTGGTTAGATATGAATAATATTAAATCTAATCATACATGATACGATTTTTAAAAAATTGCTGCTGGGCGGTATTGAATGGGGTGGAATAGGGGAAAAAGAGGATGTATTGAAGAGGGGCAGGGAAGCCAGGGTGAGATGGAATAGTAACATTCGATACATGGCTGACACTCGATTCAGACAAACAGGAAAAAAAAAAAAAAATGGGGGTGTCACCAAATGTAACACAAGGAGGGTACAGTTGAATGAGCAGGCGCCGCAGAGGTTAATATCAGGAGTAAGTATCTGCTACTGTGTAAGATTTCGTATTCCATGTTGAAATAATGGTGGTAGCAATTGACCACCGTCCCCCCGTGGAAGGACTACAACCAGGTCGTGGCTAAAACCTCGTCTGGACTGAGTTATACCATATTCAATATTTCGTTTCCATTGGTAATAATCATACTACCACTATTATCACAGTCACTGTCATCACAGCTAGTCATCATTATCGCCTTCGTTAATACCACTACCATAAGTACCACTACCATCAAAACAACTGTTACCATTAACATGTTTATAACCAAAACACTAAGAGGGATGCATCTGTGAAGGGCAGACACTGTCCATTACATTTTCCCTATCCTCATCTTCCGTTATTCACTTTGCTATCGTCCTGCTCAGTATTTTATACCGACGCCCTTTTTTCACTTAAGCTTCTATAAATTACAGTACTTACAGTAAATGATGCAGAAAGTTATGTAAAGAATACCTATCGTATGTCATAGAATATATACTGTGCATTACTAATAATGAGGATTAATATGGTAATGATGTTAATATTAACATATAAGTTTGTGCAATTTCATGATTCTTCTAACAATGAAGGATACCTACACCATTTTAGCTTTGCAACTGCCAGATGATTTCATTCACCTTGGGAGTGCACCATTCCCGTCTGTGGGTTATGTATCAGTCTCCTCGAATCCCCCTCAGTTTTACGTTAAGCTGCGAATACCGTTAGGGACTGCGTACTTACGTAGGCCCACCAGAATAGGACCTCCTAGGGTCCCATCAGGCATAAAATTTGCTTGGGATGGAGACCTAGTCTACATCCATGAAAATTGTGTAAAAAAAGAAAATTGGCCATTTACTGAGGACACAACACACACACACACACACACACACACACACACACACACACACACACACACACACACACACACACACACACACACACACACACACACATTATAGTATACTGTACATATCTCTATCTGTATCTGTCTATCTATCTATTTACCTGCGTATCTATCTATCTATTTTTTAATGCATGGAAAAGGAACCAAAGGCTAGGAGCCCGCAAAGTATTCCCTCCAAAGAAAAAAAAAAAGATAACAGTGGGCCAAATTCAAGATCTGTTCATTTCGAGATGGCTGGACACACAGCGTTGGAAAGACTGGAGATCAGAGACAGTAGGAAATAGGGAGGGAAATAATTCCAGAGTTGACCTGTTGCATACATGAATGACCGGGAGTAACAGTTAACTTTTTCATTAGAGATCTGGACAGAAACGGAATGAGAGTTTGTTCCTATGGTCGTACCATTCTAAAGTGGCGGTTTGGGTGGGGCACGAACCTCTGTACAGTGTTGCCACGTTTTCCATACCGCGATGGCTCTCTCTCTCTCTCTCTCTCTCCTGGGGGGATGTGCATCACCCTAGGGAATTTTGTTTCTTTTATGTCTTATAAACTTGTGCTTTCATTTCTTTATTTTGTTTTTTATTATATTATTGTTTTACATATGACGCCAGATGACCTCGGTGTTACGGCGCCTTTTCATTCAATCATTCTCGCCCTTCTTCCTTCCCTCCCTTCATCTTTCCCTCAGCTTGACAATGCACTCAACACTGCCCCTTGCCTGCCTTCTCTCTCTCTCTCTCTCTCTCTCTCTCTCTCTCTCTCTCTCTCTCTCTCTCTCCTTGGGGAGATGTGCGTCACCCTAGGGAATTTTGTTTCTTTTATGAGTCTTAGAAACTTGTGCTTTCATTTCTTTATTTTGTTTTTATTATATCTAATTATGTTTAAAAATATTATTGTTTTACATATGGTGCCAGATGACCTCGTTGTTGTGGCGCCATGATTTGTTTTCATTCAATCACTCTCTCCTTCCTTCCCTCCCTTCCTTAATCTCTCACTAAGCTGCTCTCACACTGCCCCTGGTCTGCCTTCCCCCCCCCCTCTCTCTCTCTCCTCTGTGGTATTTTAGGATACATTTTGGTTATTTTCTTTTACGTTATAATGTACATATTGTAAATTTGACTTTATTTCCACACCACCCAGGAGGTTAAAGTCTTGGCGCGTTTTATTTAAGAGGTATCCCCAAACAGGCCTATTCCTCTATCCTTCACAGGTGACCAGGTCGGACTGGGTGTGTGTGTTGCCGCTCACGAGGGTTTAATGTATATATATATTTTTTTACTAAGAAATTTACATATTTTTACTTATATTCCAGCACATTATCTTATAATCATAATTGTGACATTATTACCAACCCCAGAAATACGGTAACAGCCAATAAAAGTGACTACTTTTTTTAAAGCAACACTGTAAAATAATTATGCCACGTTCTGTATTGCCGTATAAATATTTTACGCATAATCAGTTTACTGTTCTTTCATATATTATAATACACATGTTACCAGTCTATTGTTATATGTGTTTATCTTATTGTGATGCCTTTTACATATATCAGAGCCGTTCACATAGCGGGTATGGAACACGTGGCACACTGTACAGAGGTTCGTGCCCCACCTAAACCGCCACTTAAGATTGGTACCACCATAGACAGGTTATATGCGCCCGCTGTAGTGGTGGAGGGATGCAAGAAGACAGTTCAGAGAAGCAGTGTCCACTGAAGTGGCGATAGAAGACATAAAGCAGTGCTGCAGAGACAGAGGTTAAAGGAAGCTTATCAGAGGACGAGAGTTAATGAGACGGAAAGCCTTTGACTCCACCTTGTTGAGAAGAGCTGTATGTGGGAAGCCTTCCCACACGTGAGGGTTGTACTCTAGACAGGAGCGAATAAAACCCGTGTATAAAGTCAACAACTGGGCAGGGATAAAGAAGGTACTGAGTCTCTTTTGCACACCTGATTTATTGGAAGCAGCTTTTACAAGAGAGGCATTATGTTTTTTCTAAGATGGGCTACATCCCTGGAGAATAAGGATGATGCAGGACTGAGCTGGATATTGTTAAAAACTAGAGGATGATCTTGCAGAAGGTGTTGTAGGGTTGATAGATGTAATAACTGAGTTTTTGATGATTAAAAACAACAAGATTAATTTTAGCCCAATAGGAGATATGAGCCAAGCCAGACATTAGGTGTGCTAGTGTCTCATCCTCTGTTTATTGAAGTAACTGATGAGATGGACGCTGCAGGAAGCGAATGGAAAGGGGAAGGGTGGCGTCATCGCATATCATTGATAAACAAAAGTAAGAGAGCTGCTGATAGGACAGAATCCTGAGGAACACCACTATTGTTAGCTCTAGGAGAAGAACGGTGGCCATCTACATCAGCAGATATAAAACGACTAGAAAGTTAGCTAGAGATGGTGGCACTGGTAAAGATTTAGCAACCGTAAGTGGCCAGTTTTGAAACTGAAGACTTATGCAGGACTCGATCGAAAGATATTAAGATGTCAAGTGCCATGGCAAAGTTATTTCCAAAGTCCCAAAAGGAGGATGATCAGTAGGCTAGTCTGAAAGGTAGATGAACAGATCGCCTGTGGAGCATCCCTGGCGGAAGTGATACCGACGATCAGTAAGAAGGCTGTAATAGGAAAGATGATTAACTTTGTATTTTGTTAAGAACAGACTGAAAACTTTTGAAATGTAGGATATTAAAGCAATTTAATAGTTAGAAGGATGGGAATGGTCACCCTTATTTGAAACAGGCTGAATGAGTCCAAACTACCAGCAAGAAGGAAAGATACAAGTTGATAGACAGTTGATAGACAAAGGCAAAAGAAGTTACCTATGCAGTATGCAAGCACAGAAGCAGAGTTCTTGAGGACAACAGGAGGGACCCCATCAGACGATATGCCTTGTTAGTACAGAGGCCAGTGATGGCAGAAAATACATCAATTAAAGAAATATTAATGGCACCCATGAGGAGCTCAGAGGGAAAAAGTGATGGAGGAACAGCACGGGAATCGTCTAAGGTTTAATTGGAGAAGAAAATCTGAGAAAAGAATTCTGCTTCATCAGTAGAAGAAATAGGTCAGAACCATCAGAGTGGAAAAAAGGAGGGAAGGATGATGAGGTAAAGTGTTTGAAAGGTTTTTCGCAAGGAGCAAGAAGGAGCAGGAAGTATCTGAGTTGGAGAGTTCAGAGCATTTAGTTCTGATGAAATTATTTTAAGCAGAACGAAGAACAGACTTTGCACGATTCCGGGCAGAAACATGAAAGTGAGGACATTCAGAGAACAGACTTAACATGATTCTGGGCAGAAACATAATTAGATGATATTCAGGGGTGGGTTGACACCGGTACCTTTTGTAGGCCTTCTCCTTGTTGTGGAAAGCATTAGAACAGGTGTGATTAAACCAAGAATTTTTGGCATTAGTCAGGATATGAGAACGAAAAATATGTTTCCATGCCCGAAAGAATAACTTCTGTAATGCGCAAGTCATACTCAGATGGCTCTCGGCCATGGTAGCAATAATCATTCCAGGGAATATCAAAGAAGTACTACCTTAGGGCCTCCCGATCAGCAGCTCCAAAGTGCCACATCTGCTGATTCTTGGAAGGGTCCACAGGCCTTATTGGAGTGACAGGACAGCTTAAGGTGATAAAGTTGTGATCGGAGGAGCCAAACGGAAAGAAAATAACAGGTACGCAGAAGGATTAGCTGTAAAGAAGAAGTCAAGAATGTTGGAACTCTACCCAGGTCAGTCAGGGATATAGATAGGGTGCTGTACACGCTGCTCTAGGTCATTAGGGATATAAAAGATGTAGGCTTGTTCATCAGGTGCATCAGTGCAAGGAGAGAAGAGCCAAAGGTTGTGGTAAACGTTGAAATCTCCCCCTGTAGAATGGAGATTTCAGAGAAATAAAAAATTGATCGGATGTGTTCCATTTTAAAAGTATGACACTCGGTGAATTTTTCATAGTCAGTAGAATTAGGGGATAATTAAACAGCACACATAATTCTAGTCAGGGAATGACATGTAAACCAAAACCAGAGAGTAGAGAATTCAGAAGATTCAAGTTTAGGAACACTAAAGCAAGATATGTTGTTGCATATATTTACACAACAGCCATCTTTAGCTTTGAAATGAGTATAGAGAAAGTTGGAGAATACAGAGAAGGGTTTGCTATCAGTTGCCTCAGACAGATGAGTCACAGTAATGAAGAGAAGGTGAGGTTACGAGGAGGACAGGTGGTGTTGAATAGAGAGAAAGTTAGAGGAGAGACCGTGAATGTTGCAGAAATGAAAAAGAAGTGAGTGAGACAATGGTTCCAGGCATCTTGCTTGGTAGTCACCGGGAGAGGGGAATGAAGGTGGGGGCTTTGATGATCCCTCTCCCCCTCCTTAGGGACTCTGAGGTTTTGTAATGAGATTCAAATTTTTTATCTTGACTCTGAACAGGAAGTGTAGTGTGTAAAGTGAGTGTAGTTTGGTGTTGACAGTAGGAGGTACCTGTACTGTAGAGCATGCTAGCCTACCCTCTGTTTTAATGAGACACTGAAAAAGTTCAGTAAAAAGGAATAGTCAGAAGCTAGTCCCAATTGCTATTGAAACGGGAGCTTCAGCACTCCCTGTCATCAGCTTTCCGTCCACCTTAGGAATACCACCCTGCTCGAGTGGTGCTACAGTCTACTATGATTAATATATCAATCTATCATATATATATATATATATATATATATGGTAGGTGGAGCCTCTGTGGTACAGTGGTAGAGTGTGCGTTTCGTACACGGGTGAGCCAGGGTTTGCGCCCTGCCAAGGTCATAAACTTTGGGAGTGTTCACCTGGCCATGTACGGCATTGGCGGACACAAAGGGGTGCTGTGGTTGAACCAATGTCGCTTACTATAAAGTATGCTTGCACCCAGTCGGCTTGCGCGGGCAGATTACACTTGGTTCACAGACTACACACACATCCAAAGCCACTACAACACTAACAGTACACTTACAAGCACTTCTCAACCTACATACAATCTCTACCAGACAGCCTAAGCCACTTGGTAAAGATACATTGGCTGTATCGTCCCGACTTCGGTCGGGATAGGCCGATCCTGCAGTGGATACTCAAAACGGCTGATGATGATGATGATGATGATGATATATGGTAGGTGGGGGTGCTCACCATCCACTCACTCGATGTAGTGCTGCTCTCGGGTGTCTGCCCTGTCCTCTCCTCAATCTTTCTTTCCTTCCATCTTCTTCTATCTTTTCTTCATTCTTTCCTTGTCCTTCTGCCTACGGGTGACTTTACACTCTCTCTTCTGTCTATCATTCCTTCATTCTTTCATTTTCCTTCTGACTATTGGTGACTCTACACTGAGTGACAAGCCAAATGGTTTCCTGTACACCAGGAAACTATTTACTACGCTGAGTGGTAACCATATAACCAAATTTTGGCGCCTGGTGGTATAGTGGATAAATATTGTGCTCCAATCGGATTGAGCCGGGGAAGGTTTATATCCATGGGATGGTTGGGGTTCATTGCTCACGTAATGCCACTCAGGGATGCTTGAGGTTGGTCACTCTCATCTTAAATGTCAGGACCAACTGCCTAGCCCCGGGCTCCTACGCTCCTCATGGGGAAAGTAGGATTGGATGATGGATGGAATATATATATATATATATATATATATATATATATATATATATATATATATATATATTACGGAACAGAGAGAGATAATGAACACTTCAAGTGAGAATACTAAAAATCACTACTGTCCCGCAAAGTTCCAGGTTCAAAACAAAAGAGTTAGGTAAAATTACAAGTTAAAGTTTAATGCTCATACTAACAACTAAACATTCAGGACTCATAAGGATAATGTAATAGTAAAAAACAGGTTAAATATATGGTTAACTGCAATAGCCTCTATTAACACGAAATTAGCAAGAGTAAATTTATCTAAGTCAGCCCTGATAAAATGAGAAAACCGGATAATGCTCAGTTAATGCAAGATATATTATTACAGATACAAAATATTATTAATAATGGCTGACATCAAAAACTCCACATGAATTACAAAAACCTCACCAGGCCTACGAATTAACACCTTATGCTATACAGTACAAGAAAAAATGCAACAACACTTATACTCAATTACACAGCAGCTAGATGGCTCGTATGAAAGGTCGAACGAGTGATAGACTGTCTTAACAAAAAAAAAAAAAATGAATTTAACTTTAAAGTGAAAAGGCTTTAATATTTTAGAAAGATGATAAGACCCTATAAATCTTTACACCATGTTTAGTATTAAGCTAGTTTGTTAGTGTAAGGAAAAGTACTAAAAACGTGTTTTGTTGGGGCAATAAAGATACAAATAAAGTAACTTTTTATATATAAATAAAGATTTTTGTAATAAATGATCCTTTTCAAAGATTAAGAGATTAAGTTACTTTAGGGATAACAGCGTCATTTTTCTTGAGAGTCCTCATCGAAAGAAAAGTTTGTGACCTTGATGTTGAATTAAAATGTCTTCATAATGCATCAGTTATGAAAGAAAGGCTCTTCGACTTTTAACATTTTACATGATTTGAGTTCAGACTGGTGTGAGCCAGGTCGGTTTCTATCTTCTAAGAAAAAATAAACTATCTTAGTACGAAAGGATTGGGTAGTTAAAATAGTTTTACCTAATGTGAATGCATTTTACCTAAACAACCAATTTTGCATTTCAGTTTAATGAAATAAAGGTTTATAAATAGTCCAAGCTATTTTGTGTTCACAGTTATCGTCGTAAACTATCTAGTCTTAATTATCTGTGTGTTGATTGGGGTTGCTTTTGTAACGCTGCTTGAGCGAAAAATGTTAGGATATATTCAAATTCGGAAAGGAGCTAATATTGTAGGGTTTATGGGCCTACTCCAGCCATTTGCCGATGCTGTAAAATTATTTACTAAAGAACAGACAGTACCTACCATATCTAATTTTTTGCCATATTATCTTTCTTCTGTCTTCAGATTGTTTATTTTCCTTTTAGTTTGGGCTATTTTACCTTACCGAACTGGATTAGTAAGTTTTAATAAAGGAGTTTTGTTTTTCCTATGTTTTTTAATTCTACGAGTCTACTCAGCTATAAGAGCTGATGATGATGATGATGTAGATTCGTCCACCTTCGCCTGAAGAGTGGACACGGGCAGATGAAGCCCGTCAGAGAAATGGGTGTAGTGTTAAATGATAGCAGGTGGGGGGGGCATGACTTGCACAGGTGAAAGATGCTAGGAAAAGGGAGGATAGGAGGAAACTAAGTGGAGAAGTAAAGGGGTAGGAGAGTGTAGGATGATGTCTGCTGCAATGTGGGCGGAGGAGATGTGTCTAATGAGTGTGCCACAAATGGCTAATCGGAGGGTGGCAGTGGCAGGGCAGTCTAGGATGTAGTGCAGTAGGGGTGACTCGTCTAGTTGTTGGCAGTGTGTACAGGGGGAAGGGTTGGAGCGGGTGACTTGGGAGTAGCGTGGGTAGCCAAGCCTGAGTCGGTGGAGGATGGCAATCAGTAAGTGAGGCATGAGAGGTGGGGGTGAGAGTGGCTTGTATGCCGTGGCTCTGGCAAGCCAGCTGGCGGAATACGAGCCCTCAGCTACTAGGTTTTCGTGGTCCTTGATGGTGAGCGCGTGTATGCGTTGTGTTGCAATATAAGAGCTGGTTGAGCATCAAATTGTAAATACTCAATGCATGGTAGATTACGAGCTGTCGTTGAAACAATTTCACATGAAGTAAGACTTGCTCTTATTCTTCTCTACTTTATTTTTCTAATTAGTGAATTTAATTTAGAATTATTTACTTGCTTTCAACAAGATGTTTGAATAACTTTATTTACATTACCGCTATCTTTGATGTGATTTGCTTCTTGTCTAGCGGAGAGCAATTGTACTCCATTTGATTTTGCCGAAGGAGAATCAGAGCTTGTCTCAGGATATAATACCAAATATAGAAGAGGGGGATTTGCATTAATTTTTATGGCTGAATATGCAAGAATTCTTTTTATAACAATACTATTTGTGTTGATTTTTTTAGGAGCCGACCATTGTAGATTATTCTTTTACTTTAAGTTAGTCCTAGTTACTTTTATTTGAGTTCGAGGAACGCTACCCTGTCTACGATATGATAAATTAATATACTTGGCCTGAAAAAGGTTCCTCCCAGTTTCTCTTATTTTTTTTAATAGGTGTTAAATTATTTTGTTTTTCTCTGATAATCTAATTAGGGAGTAGTTTAATAAAAAATTTAGTTTGGGAAGTAAAGACAAGGTAAACACCTTCTCCCTAAGATTGCTAAGAATTCGTCTTATCTAATGCTTTCAAAACACTATTTTTTTTTTTTTTTACTAAGCAATCAGTCTAGCATTTTATCCCATCACATTGCTGTTAAACGCATGATCAAGTATAATCTAAAATAAGAAGTTGTTAAAACCTGACCTGTAGTAATATAAGGATCTTCAACAGGATGAGCCCCAACCAAGTCAATAAAGCAACTACAGAAACCAACAACCAAAATGGCATTTGATTAAGAGGATAAAATCTAAGTCTTCAAAATATTGAAAAATGTGTAAAAGAAAGAATTATAAGAATAGCAACCGAAAGCACTAAAGCAATTACCCCTCCTAATTTATTAGGAATAGACCGCAAAATTGCCTAAGCAAATAAAAAATACCACTCCAGCTGAATATGCGCCGGGGTTACGAAAGGATTCGCAGGAATAAAATTATCGGGATCTTCTAACAGATACTGATGGAGCAAAAGTAAGCAATGCAAGAGCCATTAACATCACTAAAAATCCTACAATGTCTTTAAAAGTTAAGTAAGGATAGAAAGGAACTTTATCTATTTGGCTTAATACACCTAAGGGATTGTTAGCCCCAGTTTGATGGATAAATAAAATGTGAACTAAAGTTGCAGCAGCAGCAACAAATGGGAATAAAAAATGGAAAGTGAGAGAACGAGTTAAAGTAGCATTTTCTACAGCAACCTCCCCCTCCCCCTCATATTCACTGGACTGAAGAAGTACCAATATACGTAATTGCTGAAAACAAATTAGTAATTACTGTTGCACCTCAAAAAGATATTTGGCCTCACGGTAAAACATAACCCCCAAAAGCAGATGCTATAACTAAAAATAGAATTACGACACCTACAATTCATGCATGAAAAATCATATAAGAACCAAAATATATACCTTGGCCAATATCAAGATATAAACAAATAAAAAAGAAAGACGCTCCATTAGCATGTAAAGTTCGCAACAATCACCCATAATCAACATTTCGTTGAATATGGGCTACTCAGGAAAATGCTAAGTCGATATGCGCTACATAATGTATTGCAAGAAACAAACCAGTAACAATCTGAACAACTAAACATAATCCAAGCAGTGATCCAAAGTTCCAAAAGATAGAGATATTTCTTGGAATTGGCATGTCTACCAATGCTCCATTGGCAATTTTTAGTAACGGATGAAATTTACATAGTTTTTTTTTTTTTTTTTTTTTGTGTCCAACTCTGGGCATAGGCTTCACCGCCTGTTCCCAAGACCCAGCAGTCCTCCTGCACTCCATACACCTCCACATGTCACCACTTCGGCGCTAACACCCATCGTCCATATTGAATACATACTAGGGCTGTCTCATACAGAACTGGTGTATTGGTGTTAGCGGGGGTATTTCTACGACACGTTGGCGGGTCTTCTGGTAGATCAGTAAAATCTGCTTTTATTAAATTCAAATCCTTAAACTGTTCCCTGCCCCAGCGGGGATTTGAGCCTGGGTCCAGTAGGACTGCAGGTCGCCTCACTACCGACTGAGCTACAGGTGTTATCATAAGTTATTAACCGCAAAGGACTAGAAGACGAACTCATTACTTTCATGACTACAAATAATGTAAGAAGTAAATAGCTAATAATAAATATTGTAAACATAGCTCCAGGTTCATTATAAATTGTTCTTACATTCATAGCAGCATTTCTGATGTCAGAATATTGTGATAAAAAAGTTGTGGTTGACTCCAATTTTATTTGCTATCAAAATAGGATCCATAAAAATTTAAACAAATCTGATTATTAATGCTAAAAAAAAAAAAAAGAAGAAAAGTATTCTAACCTTAAATTGATCATCGGCTTCCAAAGATGCAGCATAAATAAACAGAACTAATATTCCGCCCAAAAAAATTAAAAACAAAATATATGAAAATCAATAACTCTTAGCAAACAATCCTGTAGTAACTCAAATTAAAATTGTTTTAATTATTAATACATGTCGATAAAGGATGAATTAAAAGCATAAAAATCAAAGAAAATAAAACAATAAAAAGAAACCCATACATTTTCACTCCAATCTTTTTTTTTTTTTTAAGGAAAAATTTCATCACTGGTTTACAAGACTAAGATTTTTATTAAAACTAATGTTAACTTTAAATAGACTACTCCTACTTATTGCATTTATTATACTTTTTAGAAGACTATGAGCTTTCGTTTCTAACATAAAACACTTATTAAACACCCTTCTAAGATTAGAATTCATTATACTTCGAATCTTTTTCTTAATGTCTAATTGTCTTTCTTTAGTCGAAAATGAATTATTTTTTTTTAACTTTTCTTTTTGGTTCTAGCAGCCTGTGAGGGAGCTCTAGGATTAGCTCTATTAGTTTCCATTTTTCGCTCCCATGGGAATGATTACTTCAGAGCTTTTAATAGATCAGAATGTTAAAATATTTGCTTATACTTTTTATATTAATAACCTTCGTAAAGGACTGGTCTTTAATTCAAACAGGGATTTTAATTATATCATTTTTATTTGCCGCTTCTCACAATTTTTTTTTTTTTTTTTTTTTACAACTTAGGATTCTGGTTGGGCACAGACTATTTGAGCTACGTCTTGATCCTTCTAAGCGTCTGAATTATAGCATTAATACTTATTTCCAGGGTAAAAATTAGATTCACCTCAAACTTTCCCAGGCGATATTTATTAGTTAATATAGCTTTAATAGTTTTTTTAGTGTTAACTTTTAGATCTATAAATTATTTTTTGTTCTATATTCCCTTTGAAGCCTCTTTAATTCCAACATTAATCTTGATTTTAGGCTGGGGATACCAGCCTGGACGAATTCTGGCAGGGGTTTATGTATTATTTTACACCTTATTTGCATCTCTACCTCTTCTAGCTTCCTTACTATACATTATAAGACAAACAGAACTCTCACTATTGGAGTTTTTTATCCAAGAGTTGATTTGACCGTTTTATCTTTCATTTCATTTATCTCCTCCATTATAGCCTTCATTGTAAAATTATCAATATATTTATTAAACCTGTGACTGTCAGAAACACACGTTGAAGCTCCCGTTGCAGGATCAATAATTTCAGCCAGAGTTTTACTAAAGTTAGGGGTTATGGTTTAATTCGAATTTTATCTCTCTTTACTGAAGTAAATAAAAACCTAAGATGACTGTGAGTTGGGCTAAGTATTCTAGGAGGCTTTTTTGTTAGTATCATCTGTCTTCGACAAGTCAACATAAAACCACTTATTGCCTATTCTTCTGTAGATCACATAAGACTAGTTTTTTGTGGTCTTTTAACTTTTGGATGTTGAGGAATAAATGGCGCTGTTGTTGTAACAGTTGGTCATGGCCAGTGTTCTTCAGGACTATTTTGCCTTGCAAATATCGTGTACGAACGAATCGGAAGTCGAAGTCTTTTAATTAACAACGGTTTACTAAATTTTATACCTAGAATAGCACTATGGTGATTTTTGTTAAGAATTAGCAACATAGCTGCACCTGCGTCTATTAATATTAGGAGAAATCAACCTAATCATAAGAGTAACTAGTTGAAATAAATCGGCTACCATAGGAATTAGATTACTTTTTTTTTTTTTTTTTTTTTTTTGAGCAGTTTACAGTACACTGTCTACTCAGTCAACATGGTGTATTCTCCTGAGCTCTCTACTATTGTTGTTCAGGAAAAGTTCGAGAATATTTAGTTTTAAGGCACCATTGAATTCCTTTCAACACTTTAATTTTAAAAAGAAACCTAATCATGCCTAATCTCTAGCCAGAAAGTATTTGCAATGGACTTCTATCCTAAATGTCTTTGTCTGGGTAATGTATCTTTAAACTTTGGTATCAACTAAATTTAAGATTTGAAATCTAAACACTTTATTTTTAACTAAATTTATTTGGGTAGTTTATTGTCAAGACGTTAGTATGTGGATTAAAAAAAAAAAAATGAAGATTTTATCCTAAACCATGATTTGAAAATTTTCAATACCCCAACAAGAATATTTTTTCTGATATTTTTCTAGTTAGCCTCTTTACACACACACACACACACACACACACACACACACACATATATATATATATATATATATATATATATATATATATATATATATATATATATATATATATATATATATATATATATATATATATACTGTATATATATATATATATATATATATATATATATATATATATATATATATATATATACAGTATATATATATATATATATATATATATATATATATATATATATATATATATATATATATATATATATATATATATATATATATATATATATTTTGTCTATTTGACAAAACATGCTACGTTCTTGAATGAGAAATTTTAACGATCAATTCGTCTTCTATCCTTGCAACATATATTTTTGACAGAATGTCCTTAATATTTATAGGGTTCGTAATAATTAATTCTGCCATAGTCCTTGTTTACAGAGGAAAGTATATTGAAGCAGAACCCAAGTTCGATCGATTTATATATTTAATGTTGACTTTTGTCTTATTTATAGTTTTCTTAATTATTAGTCCCAAGTTAATTAGCATTCTCCACTCCTAGGATGAGATGGCTTAGGATTAGTGTCCTACGCCTTGGTAATTTACTATCAAAATGAATAATCCGCAAATGCAGGTATACTAACTGTTTTGTCTAACTGAGTTGGAGACGTAACAGTCCTTCTAAGAATTGCCCTTATATTCACTGAAGGAGGCTGAAAATTCAATTTTTACTTATTTTATCCAGATAACAATTATACATTATTAATGAAAAGGCTTATTGTAATGCTGGGTGGAATTAGGTTCGACTTCTCGTTCCTATTTCACCCAACGTGGAGCGGGGTCCTCTTTCGAGACCGGAGCTAGTGCAATAAAGAGAGGCAGGACATAAAAACTTTCGGCAACACCATACACATATATTACCACAGTCAGACACAGGACATTTCAGCAGATATTACAACACAATATTGAGCAATATAAAACCTTATCTAAAATATGTGTATCTCGCAGGATACTTGCTTTCTAGATATTAATGACAACACAACAAATCCTAGAGTATTAGGAATGCAGTAAATACAGGCGCGCGCGGAGCGCAGAAGTGGGGGGGGAAGGGGGTCGTGACTCTCTAGAAGGAGATAGGGGTGGCGCGGAGAGTGACTTAAAACGGCGAGGAGATAGTTATAGTAATATTGGAAGATGACAGATATTAGCAGGGGAGTTTATATGGTGTCTGCTAGGGAAAGTACTTTGACAAATAATTCTGATTCTTGCTTGACACTTACTTTAGCTTTAAGAGCGTGAGCGAGTAATGAAGGGGGTAGCGTGGGGAGGGAGGGAATATGATTAATACTTCCTTTCTTGATATTTTCTTGTCAGGATGGGGGGAATGTCTCCTTAGGCACAGGTTTACTAATTACACTTCTGTCAGAGAGGTCCTCCAGGTGTGGTACATAGAATCTCGCTTCACAACGCGTAACAAGGTTGGAATACTTGTAATACTACTTTCACAATATTACTTCGCGGCTAGCCAATAGAACATTAATGATATTTCCTCCTCACAGTCTTTCTTCCAGCAATGGGGATATGTCTTTATAAATATCCGGGGTGGCACTCGCACGTATTTTCATTCAGATCTTAGTCCACATTTTCGACCTCTAACTTCTCATTGTGATCTGATTTACCCCGAGATACATTACATAATTTCACTGCACAATACTTGTTCTAGGAGAGAGAGAGAGAGTCACACTTAACCTAATTCATTATCATTACATTATCACCCGTATTTTCTCAGGGAAGAAAACAGGGGCATGACATCGGTGATCCGGCTGGACTGGGGGCACCGTCAAGACGGGGTGAGCCGAGAGGGCACGGGGCGGCTCGCAAGGGCGTCCTCTCGTGTCCGGGTCTCCCGGTGGCTTCCGGACTGGGCTCCGGCGTAAAGCCCTTGGGACTGGGGCCAAATAGGTCCCGGAACCTCTGGGTCAGGTCCCGGCGTCATGGGGCCTGGCGAGGTCTCGCCCGGGTGTCCTAGGGAGGGCCGAGAGAGGCAACGGGCTGCGGTCTCCCACGTCCAGAGGCGCCGTCAGGGGAGGACTGCGGCAGCGACTGTCACTGGGGCCCGACAGGTGTGTCTGCTCTAGGGCCAGGCGTAAAGAACAGAGACCAGGGGAGGCAGGGAGGTCTGTCCGGGATGTCCTGGGACAGGACACCTGGAGTTCAATCTCCAGTTGTGGAGACGTCCCTCTCCTAGCTACGCCCTGGGAGCGACCATAGATCGTCTCTACCTGGACACTGGGGGAGCGACCATTGATCGTCTCTACCCAAACACTGTGGGAGCGACCATTGATCGTCTCTACCGGGACACTAAAGGAGCGACCATTGATCGTCTCTACCTGGACACTGTGGGAGCGACCATTGATCGTCTCGACCGGAGCACTAAGGGAGCGACCATTGATCGTCTCTACCTGGACACTGTGGGAGCGACCATTGATCGTCTCGACCGGAGCACTAAGGGAGCGACCATTGATGATCTCTACCTGGACACTGTGGGAGCGACCATTGATCATCTCAACCGGAACCCTAAGGGAGCGACCATTGATCGTCTCTACAACCTGGACACTGTGGGAGCGACCATTGATCGTCTCAACCGGAACACTAAGGGAGCGACCATTGATCGTCTCTACCTGGACACTGGGAGCGACCATTGATCGTCTCAACCGGAACACTAAGGGAGCGACCATTGATCGTCTCTACCTGGACACAGTGGGAGCGACCATTGATCGTCTCAACCGGAGCACTAAGGGAGCGACTATTGATCGTCTCAACCGGAGCACTAAGGGAGCGACCATTGATCGTCTCTACCTGGACACTGTGGGAGTGACCATTGATCGTCTCAACCGGAACCCTAAGGGAGCGACCATTGATCGTCTTTACCTGGACACTGTGGGAGCAACCATTGATCGTCTCTACCGGAACCCTCAGGGAGCGACCATTGATCGTCTCTACCTGAACACTGCGGGAGCGACCATTGATCGTCTCTACCGAAACACTGTGGGAGCGACCATAGATCGTCTGTACCAGAGGGGCGCTGTCTAGAGTACTGTTTCTGACTCCATCCCTAGCTAACTCAGTGATTCCGCCACGCATTGGTAGTGTCTTTCGCCTACGGTGGCGGCGGCGTGGTGGCTGAATGTCACAGGGGCGCACGGTCCGGGCTGACATGCGTCGTTGTTGCCCGGAGTGGTGGTGGCTGGTGGCGGCTACCTCGTGGGGTCCGTGTGGGGGTGTCGGCATTCTTGTGGGCGAACTCTGTTGTTCCTGGTTCGCCCTGTCGTCGGGGATACTACGGTATTCTCCGGGAGTTTCCTCGGGAGTACTGTTAAAGCCACGCATTTCACTTATCATCATAGCAGCAATAACTAAAAGGGCTCAAATTCCATTTTCTGCCTGACTTCCTGCTCCCATAGCTGCACTAACTCCAGTTTCAGCATTAGTCCACTCTTCAGCTCTTGTTACAGTAGGAGTTTACCTACTCATCCGATTTAGACCTGCATTGTCCGAAACAATATTGCATACTCTTTTATTATTTAGTTCTTTAACAATATTTATATCTGGGCTTCGAGCTAATTTCGAATATGATTTGAAAAAAAAAAAAAAAATGCTCCATCCACCCTCAGTCAACTTGGAGTAATGCTAAGAATTTTGTCTCTTGGATTTAAAGACCTTGCATTTTTCCATCTTCTAACCCATGCATTATTCAAAGCTCTTTTATTCATATGTGCTAGGGTTATAATTCACAGTGTAAAAGAATATCAAGTTATCGATTCATAGGAAGACTTGTAATTTACATACCACTAACCTGTATATGCATAAACCTTGCAAACCTGTCATTATATGGAACCCCCTTTTCAGCAGGATTTTATTCAAAAGATCTTATTTTAGAAGTTGCTTTTATAAGATGAATTAATTTTATTTCTTTATGTCTTTGCAACCATATTAAGAGTGTGCTACACTTTTTGTTTAATTTTCTATTCTATAACCGAAGAATTTAATTTAGCTAGATTCAGAAAAATTAGTGAGTCATCTTCTGTTACAACCTCTCCTATGCTAGCTCTAAGAAAGGGGGCCATTTTAAGAGGAGCTTTATTATCTTGAGTAATCTTTCCTGAGTCTTATGTCATTTGCCTCTCTCCTCTTATAAAAAATATGGTTTTAAATATCAGAGGCCTTGGGGGCTTAATGGCTTATTTACTAAATATTATGAACGTAAATTTCAAGTTAAATTCACTTAATTTTTACCCCCTAGTAGCATTCTCAGGCTGAATATGATTTTAACCATTTCTTTCCACTTTTAACCTTTCCAAGTCTAGCCTAAGTCTAGGCCAAACTTACTCTAAAAATAATCGATAAAGGATGGTCTGAAACAAGAGGAGATCGAGGAATCATCCAAACGCTAATGAATACATCTAAATTACATCAAATAGTTAGAGATGGAAACTTTAAATCTTTTATAAAAATCTTTCTAGTTCTCACTCTCATAATTTCATTCTTTAATATTTACTTTTATAATTTATTTGTAGAATATCACGTTTAAGTTGCGAAGGAGATGAATTCATCTAAAAGTGCTTAGCTTAAAAAAAAAAAAAAAAAAAAAAAACTATGCAGCTAAAGTGTATCGTGTTTATTACACCACAGAAGCAATTATTCTTGATAGGAAGATTACTTCAATTAAATCATTATCAGTGATTAGCCTCTGTTTGGCTCCTATCAAAATTAGAGACTAAATAGTCAAAGCTTAGGCAGAAAACTAAGTGCAAAACTGCCCTTTCTGATCTGTTTACTTTTAAACCCTATCCACCTCATCAATATAATTATAGAAATATAAAGAAATAATCACACCACATCCACAAAATGTCAGTATCACGCAACGGCCTCAAAACCAATATGATGGGTCGGAGAAAAATGACACATATAAAAACGGTATAAGCATACTATTAAAAAAGTAATTCCAATGATTACATGAAGACCGTGGAAACCTGTTGCTACAAAAAAAAAAAAAAAAAAAAAAAAAATAGAACCCAAAAAATGAGTCAGCAATAGTAAACGGAGCCTGAAAGTACTCAAAAGCTTGAAGAGCTGTAAAATAAACCCGTTGAAACACAGTAATACTAAGACTTTGGAGAGCTTCATTATGATTAGACTGCATAATAGCATGATGAGCCCAAGTAACTGTAGTTTCTGAAGATAAAAAAAAAATTATAGTGTTTGGAAGAGGAATTTGAAAAGGATTGAATGGGGCAATTCCTTTGGTCGGCCAAGTCATACCAATTTCTACAGCCGGCGCCAGTCTTCTATGAAAAAATGCTAAAAAAAAACGAAACGAAAAAGAACACTTCTGACACAATAAATAAAATTATTCCTCATCGCAACCCACCAAACACTACTCTAGTATGCAATCCTTGATAAGTTCTTTCACGCACTACATCTCGTCATCACTGAATTATAGTCAGGATGACAGCAACAAATCTTAAAATTAGAAGATCTATATTAAACTGATGAAATCACTTAACTAACCCTGTGGCTAGTATCATTGCTCTAATCGACCCAGTCAGAGGTCATGGTCTTATTTCTATCAAATGATAAGCATGGTGTCAATGTGATGATGCCATTAGTTAATTTCTCTCGCAAATTAAGTCCTTAAAACTGCAAAAACATAAGACTAAATAATTGCAACAGCAAATTCAAGAAGAAGTAAAACTTGAGCAATAAACAAAAGCACTAAAAGATAAGAAGCCAGCGAGGGGCCAGTCCCTCCCAAGAGAGTCATAAACAAATGACCAGCCATTATATTGACCATCAACCGAACTGCCAAAGTACCAGGTCGAATAATGTTCCTAATATTTTAAAGTATCAAAGCAACAGGTGTTCCTTGAGGAACTAAGTGAGCAAACATGTGCTGAGTGTGATTAAACCAACCATAAATCATAAAATTCAATCAAAGAGGGAAAGCCAACCCTAAAGTTATAACCAGATGTCTGGATCCTATAAAAACATAAGGCAAGAGACCTAAAAAAAATTTAAAAACAATAAACGAAAATAAAGATACAAAAATAATAGTTCTTCTTTGTTGGCCTGGCCCGAGAATATGCTTAAACTCTTGGTGTAAGGCTAAATTTAACTTATACCAAGTAATAGATCATCGGGACGGAGAAACCCAATAAAATTATATAAGACAAAAATATCAGCCCTAGAAAAGTAGAAAGTCAATTTAATTCTAACTCCATTAAACCAGAAGAAAGCTCAAAAATAGAAAATAATCTTGCTATCGCTGTCAAGTTTTTTCTTCAATATTAATTGCTTCTTCTTTCCATCCAATCTTTTTTG
The DNA here is from genome assembly GCF_032717465.1 of Coenobita brevimanus. Lineage (NCBI taxonomy): Eukaryota > Metazoa > Arthropoda > Malacostraca > Decapoda > Coenobitidae > Coenobita > Coenobita brevimanus. The sequence continues at coordinate 16,974,955 of NC_137015.1, read as the reverse complement.
GAACTCTAATATAATAATTTATTACAATAAAAAAGATTACCGTAAATAAAAATTTAATAGTCAAATTCAGCTATAAGATAGGAGATATTTGAGGAATTGGATGATATCCTTCCAGGATAATTTAAACATGACAAACTCATATCATTTTTTAACTAATCAACCAAAGAATTATAATTACAAATGGGATTAAAAGACCAAAAAAATAATAAACACAGAATACGGCATAAATCATTTGAACCTTTGTTGACTTGCAACGGAAATTATTAACCGCGGAGATCTAAGTGTCAGAGTTATAACTGACCCCCGAAGATTGAAATATAAAGTCATAAGAGCAGACCCAAAGGAGAACAAATAACAAAACAATATTTCCTACCCTTACTAACCCCTAAAAAATTAACCACGTTGGAATCAGGCTAGTGAAGGAAGGAAGACCTCCTAACGACAACAAAGAAAAATACTACTAACATTTTGACCTCAACAGGAAAATCATTAGTCAGAGGATAATTGAAATGAAAAGCTTGCTTGTAATGAAAAAGAATAATGATAAACAAAGAAATCAAAGAATAAAATAAAATATAAATCCCTATAATTACCTCTCTTACTAAAATAGAAGAAAGTATCCAGCCAACGTGAGGTCGAATGAGGAGGAAATGGAAAATGTGAGTGCGTGTAAGTACTTGGGTAGTGTGATGAGTAAGGATGGAAGTTTAGAGGGTGAAGTGCTTGAAAGAGTACAACAAGGAAGAGAGGTTGCTGGTTCCTTGAAATCAGTGATAAGAAACAGGGAAGTGAGCATGGAAGTGAAAAAGTTACAACTCTAACGTATGGAAGTGAAGCTTGGACCTTGTTGGAGGGACAGAAGTCACGAGTTAGAGCAGTGGAAATGAATTATTTGAGAGAAGTATGGGAAGTCACATGGAGAGGCAGATTGAAAAATGAGGAAGTGAAGGTGTGTTGTGATGTGGATGTGGATGTGACAGGAAACGTTAGGAGAAACATACTGAGGTGATTTGGCCATGTGGAGAGGATGGAGAGTGAGAGACTAACGAGGAGTGTATGTGAGTGAGGAGGAGGAGGGGGGAGAGGGACGGGGAGACCAAGGTTGAGAGGGAGGCATGGAGTGGAGAGGTATATGAGAGAGGGGGATGTGAACTGGGAGCAGGGCAGTGAAATGGCGGGGAACAGGGCAACATGGAGGCGACTTGTCTGTGGCCACCCCCTTACGGGATTAAGGTGTGTGTGTGTTGTGTGTGTGTGTATACACACACACACACACACACACACACATATATATATATATATATATATATATATATATATATATATATATATATATATATATATAATGGTCATTTTGCTAAAGTGGTATTTCTGCAAACTGCCCGATAATTTTGCAAAAAGACGAAAACCGTGATCAATTTGCAAATTGACCATATATATATATATATATATATATATATATGGGCATTTTTCAAAAAGACCAAAACCATGGTCATTTTTTAAAAATTACCTTAAATGTCTTGGCATTTGACAAAAGGACCACGGTTTCGTTCGTTCTGCAAAATAATAAACAACCTAGTTGGTCAATATGCAAAATGAAAACGTACATGAAAAACGGCTACTTTGCTAAATCATCAGTAATCTACTATACTTGGTCAACTGTAGTGAACGTAAGCGGAACGAAGTGAATGTAATATAAAGACAAGTTTATTAAATCTTAGAAAATGCATTGAACCTTTATAATTATGTTTATTCAACCTTCAAAAAAGTTTTAGAAATAAATATCTTACATCCTTAAGCATTTGTGTGTGTGTGTGTGTGTGTGTGTGTGTGTGTGTGTGTGTGTGTGTGTGTGTGTGTGTGTGTGTGTGTGTGTGTGTCCTTTAATGAAAATACACTATTAGACTTGTTAGAACAAGAGACACTGCACTTGCATGTGCTATTTCATAATACTTTGTTTTAGAAACACTTATAGCGTCTGGTCATACATGACTTACTGCAGCAGCATTTAGCGAATCCCTGACCTTGTCCCGTGGGATCTGCATGGTCTACTTTACGCAGACTTACTTCCCGCTCCTGTGATACGTCTTCTACCGATAGGAAGTTCTCCACACTTGGAGTAAATTGGTTGTGTACACTTGCTTAAGCAGGCCGTGCTTTGTACCAAGCACAACTCTCCACTCCCCACGATCAGACCCCTCCCCACCCCTACCTCCCCCACCCCTCAGCCTAACCATCCCCCACCATCCTACAACCTCCCACACCACCCCCTAACCCGCCCCGACTCGCTCACTCTCCGTCACCACTTCAAGGCCCTGCCCCCCACCTGCCCACCCACCCCCACTCCACCGTTCGAGACAATTGACTTGACAGTCACAGACATTTTGCATATTAACCAACTGTATTACTGATGATTTTGTAATACGATCAAAACCGTAGTCCTTCTGCAAAATGCCCAGACATTTCAGGACATTTTTGCAAACTGACCATAGTTCTGGTCTTTTTGCAAAGCGCCAGGATATTTACGGTCATTTTGCAAATTGATCACGGATGTTTTTTTTTTTTTTTTTTTTTTTTTCGCAATATGAGCAATTTCGCAAAACGCCCATAACATATGAATATACGAAGTTATAAACCTACACAGGCTTAATCAGATTTCAGAGCCTTAATTACCCACTAAACCACCAGGCGCCATAATTTGGTTTTATGGTTACCATCCAGCATAGTAAATGGTTCCCTGGTGTACAGGAAACCATTTGACCTGTAACTCAGTGTAGGGTCACCCATAGGCAAAAGAATAGGAAAGAATGAAGGCAAGAAAAACAAAAGTGAGAGTGTAAAGGCACCTATAGGCAGAAGGAAGAGGAAAAAATGAAGGAAGTAAAGCCAGAAGAGGAGGGAAGGAAGGAAGAGAAGAAAGGACAGTCACTCGAGGGCAGCGCTACGTCGAGTGAGTGGATGGTGAGCGACCCCATCTACCACAATTTTAGAGAGAGAGAGAGAGAGAGAGATGCTATTCACAGATATGTATACCATGTATATACAGAAACTGACTCTTTCCAATAGCAAAGCGATCGGCGTAACCAGTAAAGTCGTCATTGAATTGAAGATGCTACTATTAAAGTGTTAAATATCATAGAGCAAATAATTGTAATTATTTCTCTTTTACTGAAACCTTACAGTCCTTAATATTTAATTTTTACAAATAACCAACGTTCAGCTTTAACACATTCCTCTTAAAAAACTTTTAATCATACCCACCAATTGGTTAACGTTCAGCTCTTCTTATCTATAATATTTAACTTTAAAACATCTCAGTTATCTTTCTACCGTACAGAATTTTCACTGCCAATGTCCTATCGCTTACTCTCATAATATTCACAACATATTCCACCCATTTCTCCGCAACCATCACACCAACACCCCCATATCCGTCTGTCCCCCCCTGCCAAAACATGTTATAGGAACAGTCCTTCCCATGATGTTTATCATAGTACTTGAAGCCCTCTCACGTGACTTCAGAAACGGACTCCCGTGGGAGATACTGTATGCTGATGATTTGGTGTTGACTGCAGAGAACGAAAGGGAAGCAGAGGAAAGGTTTAGGAAATTGAGAGATGGTATGGGGCACAAGGGCTTAAGGGTAAATGCAGATAAAGCAAAAGTGATGATATCTAGGGTTGGTGGCGGTACTGTCAAAGACGAGGGAGAGTGGCCATGTGCAGTTTGCCACAAGGGCTTGGGAAGTAATTCCATCTTGTGTGGTGTTTGTGATAAATGGGTGCACAAGAGATGTAGTGGTATCAAAGGTAGACTGCGAGAAAATGCTGATTTTATGTGTACGGCGTGCCGGAGAGAGCAGGTGGAGATTGTCAGGTGTGAAAGGATTGAACTTGCTGGTGAATCTCTTGATTGTGTGGAAGAGTTTTGTTATTTGGGAGACATGTTGTGTGCTGGAGGTGGGGCTAGGGTAAGAAGTGGTTGGAAGAAGTTCAGGGAGCTCTTACCTCTCCTGACTTTGAGAGGACTCTCCCTACGTGCTAAGGGGTCTTTCTATGCAGCGTGTGTTAGGAGTGTAATGCTGTATGGTAGTGAGACCTGGGCAGTAAAGCAGGAGGATATTCGCAGGCTCTGAGGTACAGAAGTGACAATGATTAGGTGGATGAGTAGTGCGTCCCTGCGTGCAAGGGCTGGGGGGGGGGGAGCGGTACGATGGAAGAGTTGAGAGGTAGGATGGGACTGGAGTGTATTGGTGTTGTGATGAGGAGAGGTAGATTGAGATGGTTTGGGCATGTGGAGAGGATGGGGGATGATTATTGGGTGAGGAAGGTGAGAAGTGTTAATATTGGGGGTGGGGTTGTGAGGGGTAGACCGAAAAAGACATGGAACGAGATCATTAGGTGTGACCTCAGGGTTAAGGGACTGAACAGGGAGGCTGCAATAGATCGTGCAGCATGAAGAGCCGCCATTAGGTGACCAAGGCCGACGCATGCAAGCATGTTGGAGCCTTTAAAAACGAAACGAAAGGAAATATCACCAACAATTAACCTTTAGCACATCCCAAACATACTGATGTTCTCCATGCCTACCTACCCTACCCCATCCTCAGCCTAATGAGGTAGCCCTAACAAGTCCCTCTAAATTATTCACAATCAGCAATTATTCAGCGTTCAGACTATTAATAACTTCTTCACATTATCCTATACCGCTGTTCCCTGCGCCATAATGCGAGACGCTGCACCACCGTCGCCATAATTCACCATATTAACGAATTATTCATACCCACTGCTTAGCATTTCTCCTCCTCTGAATCTTGGCCCATGTTTAAGTGGATTTACAGAGAGAGAGAGAGAGGGGGGTATATCTATGTATAGTTTTACGTTTATGTGTGTGTGTTCAGTGTGAACATATGGGTATGTGTATGTATCTGCATGTGTGTGTGCTCAGTGTGAATATATGTGTGTGTGTATATCTATATATGTGTGAGTGAGTAGCTATGACTGGCTGTGTATTCGATGCAAGCACCCATTTTATAGCATTTGCGTTGGTGTGCAGCTGTATGCGTGTGAGTACGATTTTTAGAAAAGGTGTGTGTAGAGCTGCCACGCCTGTGTGAGTGCGTTCTTGCCAGTGTGTGTGTGTGTGTGTGTGTGTGTGTGTGTGTGTGTGTGTGTAAACCTTAGATCTACCGGCAACACTTTCAATACCAATACCTCCATGTATAACCTTGCATTTCTGATATATAACTCATACAAGAAATTTTGGGAAGAACATAACAAATACTACATGCAGTTTTCTCGATCTGGTGTTTATGTAAAGCTGTGTCCACAACCCTGTGCGAAATTACTTCCGTGTTTGCGTTCATAACTACTCTGAATACAGCCATTCACTGGTGTGAGTTATGTTGTTCCTCTTACAGCTCGGTATTATAAATTTCATCGTGTTGGATTTCTCTCTGCAGGTGCACATAACAGACCTATATGCAAAGCCACCATTAGTAACACCACCAAACACCGTAAATACTGAATGGGCAAAAAATAATCAGATTGAAGATTTCATTAATGAGACATATTATTATCGAATATTTGGACCTTAAACAACGCCATTCCTGTTTGAATATTTGTAACTACATTTGATTATTCCAGATCGTGGTTAGATATGAATAATATTAAATCTAATCATACATGATACGATTTTTTAAAAATTGCTGCTGGGCGGTACTGAATGGGGTGGAATAAGAGGATGTATTGAAGAGGGGCAGGGAAGCCAGGGTGAGATGGAATAGTAACATTCGATACATGGCTGACACTCGATTCAGACAAACAGAGAAAAAAAAAAAATGGGGGTGTCACCAAATGTAACACAAGGAGGGTACAGTTGAATGAGCAGGCGCCGCAGAGGTTAATATCAGGAGTAAGTATCTGCTACTGTGTAAGATTTCGTATTCCATGTTGAAATAATGGTGGTAGCAATTGACCACCGTTCCCCCATGGAAGGACTACAACCAGGTCGTGGCTAAAACCTCGTCTGGACTGAGATATACCATATTCAATATTTCGTTTCCATTGGTAATAATCATACTACCACTATTATCACAGTCACTGTCATCACAGCTAGTCATCATTATCGCCTTCGTTAGTACCACTACCATAAGTACCACTACCATCAAAACAACTGTTACCATTAACATGTTTATAACCCAAACACTAAGAGGGATGCATCTGTGAAGGGCAGACACTGTCCATTACATTTTCCCGATCCTCATCTTCCGTTATTCACTTTGCTATCGTCCTGCTCAGTATTTTATACCGACGCCCTTTTTTCACTTAAGCTTCTATGACTTACAGTACTTACAGTAAATGATGCAGAAAGTTATGTAAAGAATACCTATCGTATGTCATAGAATATATACTGTGCATTACTAATAATGAGGATTAATATGGTAATGATGTTATTATTAACATATAAGTTTGTGCAATTTCATGATTCTTCTAACAATGAAGGATACCTACACCATTTTAGCTTTGCAACTGCCAAATGATTTCATTCACCTTGGGAGTGCACCATTCCCGTCTGTGGGTTATGTATCAGTCTCCTCGAATCCCCCTCAGTTTTACGTTAAGCTGCGAATACCGTTAGGGACTGCGTACTTACGTAGGCCCACCAGAATAGGACCTCCTAGGGTCCCATCAGGCATAAAATTTGCTTGGGATGGAGACCTAGTCTACATCCATGCAAAATTGTGTAAAAAAAGAAAATTGGCCGTTTACTGAGGACACCACATAAACACACACACACACACACACACACACACACACACACACACACACACACATAAACACACACACACACACACACACACACACACACACATTATAGTATACTGTATATATCTCTATCTGTATCTGTCTATCTATCTATTTACCTGCGTATCTATCTATCTATTTTTTAATGCATGGAAAAGGAACCAAAGGCTAGGAGCCCGCAAAGTATTCCCTCCAAGGAAAAAAAAAAAAAAAGATAACAGTGGGCCAAATTCAAGATCTGTTCATTTCGGGATGGCTGGACACACAGCGTTGGAAAGACTGGAGATCAGAGACAGTAGGAAATAGGGAGGGAAATAATTCCAGAGTTGACCTGTTGCATACATGAAGGACTGGGAGTAACAGTTAACTTTTTCATTAGAGATCTGGACAGAAATGGAATGAGAGTTTGTTCCTAGACAGGTTATATGCGCCCGCTGTAGTGGTGGAGGGATGCAAGAAGACAGTTCAGAGAAGCAGTGTCCACTGAAGTGGCGATAGAAGACATAAAGCAGTGCGGCAGAGACAGAGGTTAAAGGAAGCTTATTAGAAGACGAGAGTTAATGAGACGGAAAGCCTTTGACTCCACCTTGTTGAGAAGAGCTGTATGTGGGAAGCCTTCCCACACGTGAGGGTTGTACTCTAGACAGGAGCGAATAAAACCCGTGTATAAAGTCAACAACTGGGCAGGGATAAAGAAGGTACGGAGTCTCTTTAGCACACCTGATTTATTGGAAGCAGCTTTTACAAGAGAGGCATTATGTTTTTTCTAAGATGGGCTACATCCCTGGAGAATAAGGATGATGCAGGACTGAGCTGGATATTGTTAAAAACTAGAGGATGATCATGCAGAAGGTGTTGTAGGGTTGGTAGATGTAATAACTGAGTTTCTGATGATTAAAAACAACAAGATTACTTTTAGCCCAATAAGAGATATGAGCCAAGCCAGACATTAGGTGTGCTAGTGTCTCATCCTCTGTTTATTGAAGTAACTGATGATATGGACGCTGCAGGAAGCGAATGGAAAGGGGAAGGGTGGCGTCATCAGCATATCATTGATAAACAAAAGTAAGAGAGCTGCTGATAGGACAACCGTAAGTGGCCAGTTTTGAAACTGAAGACTTATGCAGGACTCGATCGAAAGATATTAAGATGTCAAGTGCCATGGCAAAGTTATTTCCAAAGTCCCAAAAGGAGGATGATCAGTATGCTAGTCTGAAAGGTAGATGAGCAGATCGCCTGTGGAGCATCCCTGGCGGAAGTGATACCGACGATCAGTAAGAAGGCTGTGACAGGAAAGATGATTAACTTTGTATTTTGTTAAGAGCAGACTGAAAACTTTTGAAATGTAGGATATTAAAGCAATTTAATAGTTAGAAGGATGGGAATGGTCACCCTTATTTGGAACAGGCTGAATGAGTCCAAACTACCAGCAAGAAGGAAAGATACAAGTTGATAGACAGTTGATAGACAAAGGCAAAAGAAGTTACCTATGCAGTGTGCAAGCACAGAAGCAGAGTTCTTGAGGACAATAGGAGGGACCCCATCAGACGATATGCCTTGTTAGTACAGAGGCCAGTGATGGCAGAAAATACATCAATTGAAGAAATATTAATGGCACCCATGAGGAGCTCAGAGGGAAAAAGTGATGGAGGAACAGCACGGGAATCGTCTAAGGTTTAATTGGAGAAGAAAATCTGAGAAAAGAATTCTGCTTCATCAGTAGAAGAAATAGGTCAGAACCATCAGAGTGGAAAAAAGGAGGGAAGGATGATGAGGTAAAGTGTTTGAAAGGTTTTTCGCAAGGAGCAAGAAGGAGCAGAAAGTATCTGAGTTGGAGAGTTCAGAGCATTTAGTTCTGATGAAATTATTTTAAGCAGAACGAAGAACAGACTTTGCACGATTCCGGGCAGAAACATGAAAGTGAGGACATTCAGAGAACAGACTTAACATGATTCTGGGCAGAAACATAATTAGATGATATTCAGGGGTGGGTTGACACCGGTACCTTTTGTAGGCCTTCTCCTTGTTGTGGAAAGCATTAGAACAGGTGTGATTAAACCAAGAATTTTTGGCATTAGTCAGGATATGAGAACGAAAAATATGTTTCCATGCCCGAGAGAATAACCTCTGTAATGCGCAAGTCATACTCAGATGGCTCTCGGCCATGGTAGCAATAATCATTCCAGGGAATATCAAAGAAGTACTACCTTAGGGCCTCCCGATCAGCAGCTCCAAAGTGCCACATCTGCCGATTCTTGGAAGGGTCCACAGGCCTTATTGGAGTGACAGGACAGCTTAAGGTGATAAAGTTGTGATCGGAGGAGCCAAACGGAAAGAAAATAACAGGTATGCAGAAGGATTAGCTGTAAAGAAGAAGTCAAGAATGTTGCAACTCTACCCAGGTCAGTCAGGGATATAGATAGGGTGCTGTACACGCTGCTCTAGGTCATTAGGGATATAAAAGATGTAGTCTTGTTCATCAGGTGCATCAGTGCAAGGAGAGAAGAGCCAAAGGTTGTGGTAAACATTGAAATCTCCTCCTGTAGAATGGAGATTTCAGAGAAATAAGAAATTGATCGGATGTGTTCCATTTTAGAAGTATGACACTCGATGAATTTTTCATAGTCAGTAGAATTAGGGGATAATTAAACAGCACACATATTTCTAGTCAGGGAATGACATGTAAACCAAAACCAGAGAGTAGAGAATTCAGAAGATTCAAGTTTAGGAACACTAAAGCAAGATATGTTGTTGCATATATTTACACAACAGCCATCTTTAGCTTTGAAATGAGTATAGAGAAAGTTGGAGAATACAGACAAGGGTTTGCTGTCAGTTGCCTCAAACAGATGAGTCACAGTAATGAAGAGAAGGTGAGGTTACGAGGAGGACAGGTGGTGTTGAATAGAGAGAAAGTTAGAGGAGAGACCGTGAATGTTGCAGAAATGAAAAAGAAGTGAGTGAGACAATGGTTCCAGGCATCTTGCTTGGTAGTCACCGGGAGAGGGGAATGAAGGTGGGGGCTTTGATGATCCCTCTCCCCTTCCTTAGGGACTCTGAGGTTTTGTAATGAGATTCAAATTTTTTATCTTGACTCTGAACAGGAAGTGTAGTGTGTAAAGTGAGTGTAGTTTGGTGTTGACAGTAGGAGGTACTGTAGAGCATGCTAGCCTACCCTCTGTTTTAATGAGACACTGAAAAAGTTCAGTAAAAAGGAATAGTCAGAAGCTAGTCCCAATTGCTATTGAAACGGGAGCTTCAGCACTCCCTGTCATCAGCTTTCCGTCCACCTTAGGAATACCACCCTGCTCGAGTGGTGCTACAGTCTACTATGATTAATATATCAATCTATCATATATATATATATATATATATATATATATATATATATATATATATATATATATATATATATATATATATGGCAGGTGGAGCCTCTGTGGTACAGTTGTAGAGTGTGCGTTTCGTACACGGGTGAGCCAGGGTTTGCGCCCTGCCAAGGTCATAAACTTTGGGAGTGTCCACCTGGCCATGTACGGCATTGGCGGACACAAAGGGGTGCTGTGGTTGAACCAGTGTTGCTTACTATAATGTATGCTTGCACCCAGTCGGCTTGCGCGGGCCGATTACACTTGGTTCACAGACTACACACACATCCAAAGCCACTACAACACTAACAGTACACTTACAAGCACTTCTCACCCTACATACAATCTCTACCAGACAGCCTAAGCCACTTGGTAAAGATCCATTGGCTGTATCGTCCCGACTTCGGTCGGGATAGGCCGGTCCTGCAGTGGATACTCAAAACGGCTGATGATGATGATGATGATGATATATGGTAGGTGGGGGTGCTCACCATCCACTCACTCAATGTAGTGCTGCTCTCGGATGTCTGCCCTGTCCTCTCCTCAATCTTTCTTTCCTTCCATCTTCAATCTTTTCTTCATTCTTTCCTTGTCCTTCTGCCTACGGGTGACTTTACACTCTCTCTTCTGTCTTTCATTCCTTCATTCTTTCATTTTCCTTCTGACTGTTGGTGACTCTACACTGAGTGACAAGCCAAATGGTTTCCTGTACACCAGGAAACTATTTACTACGCTGGGTGGTAACCATATAACCAAATTTTGGCGCCTGGTGGTTTAGTGGGTAAATATTGTGCTCCAATCGGATTCAGCTGGGGAAGGTTTATATCCATGGGATGGTTGGGGTTCATTGCTCACGTAATGCCAATCAGGGATGATTGAGGTTGGTCACTCTCATCTTAAATGTCAGGACCAACTCCCTAGCCCCGGGCTTCTACGCTCCTCATGGGGAAAGTAGGATTGGATGATGGATGGAATATATATATATATATTGTTACGGAACAGAGAGAGATAATGAACACTTCAAGTGAGAATACTAAAAATCACTACTGTCCCGCAAAGTTCCTGGTTCAAAACAAAAGAGTTAGGTAAAATTACAAGTTAAAGTTTAATGCTCAAACTAACAACTAAACATTCAGGACTCATAAGGATTATGTAATGGTAAAAAACAGGTTAAATATATGGTTAACTGCAATTGACTCTATTAACACGAAATTAGCAAGAGTAAATTTATCTAAGTCAGCCCTGATAAAATGAGAAAACCGGATAATGCTCAGTTAATGCAAGATATATTATTACAGATACAAAATATTATTAATAATGGCTGACATCAAAAACTCCACATGAATCACAAAAACCTCACCAGGCCTACGAATTAACACCTTATGCTATACAGTACAAGAAAAAAATGCAGCAACACTTATACTCAATTACACAGCAGCTAGATGGTTGGAGACTTCCTGAGCACTCACAAAAATAATAACAACTGTACAGGGGAGGACAGAGATGTGAACAAAATGAGGAGTATATCTAAGTGGCAATTAATGCAGAGACTGAGCTCATTATATAGGGGCCGGCAGAGCTTGATACAACTTGTAAGAAGGACGCGCAAATGAAGCCATAGGGGACAAAGAGTTGACACTCCTGCTCTGAACAACAGAAAGAACGACTTACTCTACTATAAGGGAGGAGAACGGGGGAGTGAGGTAGAACACGGAAGCTTGGTCACTATGGAAGCCACGAGGCGAATTGTGATCAAACATGCAGCATACTGTACGTTAGAATTATACAAAGGATGATGAAATCATAGGCTATGTAACAACTCCCCACAAAAAAAAAAAAAAAAATTTACAAAGGAAATTTCTTATTACTCTAAAACAATCTGTCTAAAGTCTAGATAAGCAATCTGCAATAACATTTTCTTTCCCCTTGACATGCTGTATGTCTAATGAATACTCCTGAAGAAGTAGACTCCATCTTGTCAATCTCTGATTTTTATCTTTAAACTTACTAAGGAATTTCAGTGGGTTATGATCGGTATAAATGACTATGTGGTCAAAACCAGAACACAAATAAAATGAAAAATGCTGTAAACCCAAAATCAAGGCCAAAAGCTCTTTCTCAATAGTTGAGTAGTTCTTTTGAGGTGGAGTGAACTTCTTACTGTAATACGATACAGGGTGTTCAATACCCTGATCATCTTCTTGCAGCAAAACAGTCCCAGCTCCTGTATCACTTCCATCAACAGCCATCTTAAAAGGCTTAGCAAAATTTGGAGTAGCGAGCACTGGCTGACTTAATAGGATAGCTTTAAGTTTACTGAAAGAGGATTCACAGTTATCGGTTCAGACAAATTTAACTCCCTTTTTCAGTAGGTCTGTAAGTGGTGATACAAGAATTGAAAAGTTAAGAACAAATCTCCTGTAATAACTTACCATTCCCAAAAATCTTTTGTAGCTCCTTCCTACTTTTAGGTCTGGGAAGATCACTTATAACCTGAACCTTAGCTGCTGGTGGTGCAACGTGTCCATCACCAATTGCGTACCCAAGGTACTGAACTTTAGGTTGACCAAACTCACACTTCGATAAATTAGCTAATTTATCAAAGTGTGAGTTTAGCCTGAACCAAACGCTCAAGAAATTTACTGACAAGGCATAGGTGATCTTTCCAGTTGTCACTGAAGATTAATACATCATCAATATAAATAACACACCCTGCCAAACCCTCTGTTACAACATTCATGAGCTTCTGAAATGTGGCTGGTGCATTCTTCATACCATACGGCATTACAGAACATGCAAAAGTCTTTCCTAGTGTTACAAAACATGAGATCTCCCTAGCACGTTCAGTCATAGGTACTTGCCAGTATCCCTTTAACAAATCAAACTTACTTATGTACCTAGCCTTTCCGATCTTGTCTATGCAATCTTCCACGCGAGGGAGAGGGTAAGTGTCTGTTTTGGTTATCTGATTAACACGTCTGTAGTCGATGCAAAGCCGCTGTGACCCACCTGGCTTAGGGACTAGAGTGACAGGAGAACTCCACTCACTCTGACAGGGCTCAATCATCTTGTGGTCCAACAGGTAGCCAAGCTCCTTCTGGATAAGAGGAACTTTCACTGGGTTCACACGGTAAGGAGGCAGTTTAATTGGCTTTGCGTCTCCAACATCGGCATCATGCATCAACACAGTGGTTCTTCCTGGAGTGGCACGGAACACTTGCGAGTACTCCTGCAGTAATGCCGAAAACTCCTGCCTTTCCTCGGGAGCTAAATGAGAAAGCTTAGTCTGGAGATCATTCTTGATATCAGGATTCTTCCCCAAACTATCACTCAGGCTCATGCTGCATGGGAGAACTTCACTTGCAGACTCGGGTGGAACAGCTACAGTGCAGACTGGGTTATTTTCGTCCCGCCTGTGATATAACTTTAGCATGTTGATGTGACAAAGTTGCTTGTTCTTTCTACAATCTGGTCTTGAAGAGGTTGCCCATGCACCGGTAGCAGAATCAAAACCTGATCTCCTGGCTGAAAGTGGCGTAACCTGGACTTCTTATCATACCAAGTCTTCATCTTCTCCTGAGCAGCTCCTAAATTCTCTCTCGCCAGCTGTAAAGCAGTGGAAAGCCTTTCTTTGAACTTCATCACATACTTCAGCGGGTTGACGTCATCTTCCTCCAACAGCCAGCATTCCTTGAGTAGCTTAAGGGGTCCTCTTACTTCATGGCCAACAGTAGTTCAAAGGGTGAGAAGCCCAGTGATTCATTTGGAGGTTCTCTTGTGGCAAATACAACGAATGGAAGACCTTTATCCCAGTCTTTCTGATGTTCCAAACACTATTTCTTGAGCATCGATTTGAGTGTTTGATGATATCTCTCCAACGCTCCTTGGGTCTGGGGATGGTAAGCTGAAGACGTGATCTGGGTGATGCCCAACTCTTTCAGAGACTGCTTGAAAACATTTGACATGAAATTACTTCCCCAGTCTGACTGTACCTCCTTGGGCAGACCAAACTTGGTGAAGAACCCTAGCATTTCCTTAACCACGTTCTTTGCTGAGATATTTCTAAGTGGAATGGCTTCAGGATAACGAGTAGCCATATCAATCATGGTCAACACATAAGAAAATCCTGAAGAAGTCTTAGGAAGAGGGCCCACAATATCCACCAACACACTGGTGAATGGCGCCTCAAAAGGAGGAATGGGAACTAGAGGTGCAACCTTTTCGGTCTGATTACACTTCCCCACAACTTGACAGGTGTGACAATACTTACAATACCAGGAAACATCTCTGAAGATACCTGGCCAGTAGAAGTGTTTCAAAATGCGTGCCACAGTCGTCCTCACTCCAAGGTGTCCTGCCAAACTGGAATCATGAGCCACTCTAATGATATCCTGCCTACAAACACGAGGGATAACAACTTGATGTACAACCTCCCATTCACAGTCGGCTGATGCTGTTGGGGGTCTCCACTTCCTCATAAGTACTCCTGACTTTATATAATAACAAGTAGAAGCACCAGCTGACTCTTCCTCACTGCAAGCAGAGTTAGCTAGACCTTTCAACTCAGGGTCAGCAACCTGCAACTCAACCAACTCTTGACGAGACAAATTACCAACACTACGGGGTACTGTCTCATCTGGTGAGTGGTCCAAATTAGCAAGAAAAATGTCAGCTAGGATAACATCATCATCATCATTATCCTCTAAGTCACCAGTAACTTTAGACTTAGTCCTAGTGACAGCACATGCAGAGAACACGTCAGGGACATCACAATCCTGGGCCGCAGTCACTGGCTCACTAGACAACTGAGGAGCTGGACACACTTGACTTCCACCAATATCATTTCCAAGTAAGAAAGTTACACCTGACATTGGGAGTGTCTCAACCAACCCAACCATAATGGAACCATTAACAAAACCAGACTCTAAATTCACTCTGCACAGAGGGACAGAGGAGTTTTTTTTTTTTTTTTTTTTTTTTTAATAACAGAACGGAGGAAGGAAAAACAAATGGAAAAAAAAAATAATCCATACACCAGATTACTGGTGTCCTCTGTTCATAAAATATCTGTAACAGTTAGACTTGAACAGTTGTAGGTTGAAATTTGGAGGAAAACAACTCTGGGGAAGCGAGTTCCAGAGAGATGCAGTTCGGGGAATGAAAGAATTCTGATAGGCAGAAGTTCTGCAATATGGTTGAGTGACATTCCAGTCATGAGTGCTACCAGATGCCCGTGTAGCACGAGGGAAGGCATGGAGAGGTGGCACCATGGACGCAACTTCGTCTGAGCATTTGCCAAAAAAATATCTGTAAAATAATGCAAGGGAGGCAACATTCCTTCTTACTTGCAGGGGAGGTAGTTTATATGTAATGGCAGGGTTGTTAATGATTCTAACAGCTTTATTCTGAATTTTGTCTAGTTGTCTTAATGCAACCTCTCCACAACCATCCCACAAGGGTGAGCAATATTCAAGCTGAGAGCGCACATGACTCTTATAAATTATAGCCAACTGCTCATCGGCGAAGAAGTTACGGACCCTGTACAATAATCCAAGTTTCTTTGAGGCGGTTTTAGCAAGTGATCTGACATGAGAGGTCCAGCTGAGGGCACTGTTAAGTGAGACACCAAGAATTTCAATACTTTTGGAGATGGGAATATTAGTAGCACTGAAGGTAATGTACGAATCTGGCAATATCTGTCTATTAGTAAACTGTATATATTTAGTTTTACTAGCATTAAAAGAGACAAGGTTGTTTTGTCCCCATTCACTGATTGTAGATAGATCTTGATTAATGGAGATGGCTGTACTGAGTTGAGAGGTAGAGATATTAGACTTTGCAATTGGATGTCTGAGTGTGAATGAACTATGTAGTGTTGAGTCATCTGCATATGAGTGAATGGGATTGTGAGTGACAGATAAGAGATCATTAATGTGAACCAGAAATAGGGTTGGCGCCAGAACTGATCCTTGCGGCACGCCGGCGTTAATTGAGTGGAAATTTGAATATACATCATCTACTTTTACTCTTATTTTCCTGTCACTAAGATAAGAAGAAATCAAAGGAACAAAAGACGTTAGTCCATAGCAAGGGAGTTTGGACAGCAGGGAACGGTGCCATACTCTGTCGAAAGCTTTAGAGATATCAAGAGCTACTGCATGAGTTTCTCCAAAAAGATCAATTGACTGATGAATCGTATGAGTTAAGAGATTGAGTATGTCAATGGTGGATCTTTCGCGGCGAAAACCGTATTGTCTATCACTAATTAAGTTGTTGGATTCAAGATGTTTAACAATATGCTTATTAATTAAAGTTTCAAATACCTTACCAAGACAAGATGTGACAGCTATTGGTCTGTAATTGGAGGGGTCAGACGAACTTCCTTTCTTCGGAACTGGGTGGATATTGGCTTCTTTCCATGAATTTGGGAATAAAGAAGTACGTAATTATTCCCTACACCTTGTAAGATTACAGTTTCATCAGAGGAATTAACATTAGAGCCTAGAACACTGGTCAGCATAAGGGATTGGCAAGCACCTGTATCACGATATATTTAAACTGATTTCCTGTTATTACTGTCCAGAGGACTGACAAAACCATCAGACAGGAAATTAGCACATGAACTCTTGAGAGTGTCACCCACGTTACTGCTCAAAAGAGGAGCTTCATCATGAGAATTTAATTTACCCCTCAAAGCAGGTTCAGTTAACTCAGTTAAAGAATTCTGGGAACTCTCAAGGGTGGACACTAGACCAATTGACTGAATATTTAAAGACTCCTTTTTGTTCACATCACGCTGTCTCCTGAAACATTTCTCCGTAGTATGACCAAGCTTACTACAATAAGTACATTTACTTTTCTGAAATCTAGAGGTGGAGCTGGTATTTACTTCCTGAGAAACATCATCTTTATTCTCTTTCCTGTTACCTGTACTCTGAGTATAGGCAACGTACTTACTCTCAGCTTTCCTTTTTTCTTTAGAATATCTCTTGTGAGTGAGAACATATTCATCAGCTAAAACTGCAGCATCAGACAAATTATCTATTTTTCTCTCATCAAGATATAGGCTTACATCTTTATTAATACACCTTTTGAAGTCCTCCAGCAAAATCATCTGCTTAAATTTATCAAAATCAGAATTTACATTCTTAGAATTTAACCACTGCTCTAACAGATCTTCTTTGATTTTTGCATACTCAACATGGGATTGCTTATCTTGCTTATAAGTTGTCCTAAATTTTACTCTATAGGCTTCAGGAACAAGCTCATAGGCCTTAAGAATCAAGCTCTTAACTACATCATAATTATCAGATTGATCCTGAGGCAAAGATGCATAAGTTACTTGAGCTTTACCGGTGAGAACAGTTTGAAGGAGTACTGGCCAATACTTTTTGGGCCAATTAAAACCTGTAGCTACCCTCTCAAACAACTGAAAATACTTTGTTAAATCAGATTCATTAAAAGGAGGGACAAGTTTAACATTTTTAGCCACATCAAAATCATCAGAGCTAGATGATCCAGTTCCACCTTGTTTCATGTGATACTCATGGTCTGCCTGAATTCTAGCTAGTTCAGTTTGTGCCTGAGCCTGTATCTGTGCCTCCTGAATACGAGCCTGAGACTCAGCCTCCTTAGCACGAGCCTGAAACTCAGCCTCCTTAGCACGGGCATGAAACTCAGCCTCCTTAGCACGAGCTTCCTGCAGCGCTAGGTGTAACTTAGCTATTTCAATCTGCGTTTGCTCATCTGGAGGAGTTACATTAAACAAGCTTTCATTAATCATGTCAACAATTTGATCTTTAGAATGATGAGAGTGAACAGCAATTCCCAATTGTTGAGCAACAAGTTTAAGTTCATTCTTTGTTCTGTTTTCTACATCACACACTGTTTGCACATTTGACAAAAAATCTTTGGCTTCATCCAGAGTAGTAATAGTAGACATCATGAATAAATCACAGTCACAAAATATCAAGCAATATCCTTATGATAATATCCTGAATATCCTGATAAGAGGTCGCCAAATTTATGTTACGAATCAGAGAGAGATAATGAACACTTCAAGTGAGAATACTAAAAATCACTACTGTCCCGCAAAGTTCCAGGTTCAAAACAAAAGAGTTAGGTAAAATTACAAGTTAAAGTTTAATGCTCAAACTAACAACTAAACATTCAGGACTCATAAGGATTATGTAATGGCAAAAAACAGGTTAAATATATGGTTAACTGCAATAGCCTCTATTAACACGAAATTAGCAAGAGTAAATTTATCTAAGTCAGCCCTGATAAAATGAGAAAACCGGATAATGTTCAGTTAATGCAAGATATATTATTACAGATACAAAATATTATTAATAATGGCTGACATCAAAAACTCCACATGAATCACAAAAACCTCACCGGGCCTACGAATTAACACCTTATGCTATACAGTACAAGAAAAACTGCAACAACACTTATACTCAAATTACACAGCAGCTAGATAGTTGGAGACTTCCTGAGCACTCACAAAAATAATAACATCTGTACAGGGGAGGACAGAGATGTGAACAAAATGAGGAGTAGATCTAAGTGGCAATTAATGCAGAGACTGAGCTCATTATATAGGGGCCGGCAGAGCTTGATACAACTTGTAAGAAGGACGCGCAAATGAAGCCATAGGGGACAAAGAGTTGACACTCCTGCTCTGAACAACAGAAAGAACGACTTACTCTACTATAAGGGAGGAGAAGGGGGGAGTGAGGTAGAACACGGAAGCTTGGTCACTATGGAAGCCACGAGGTGAATCGTGATCAAACATGCAGCATACTGTATGTTAGAATTATACAAAGGATGATGAAATCATAGGCTATGTAACAAGATATATATATATAATATGCTATAACAGTAACCGTGTGTGTGTGTGTGTGTGTGTGTGTGTGTGTGTGTGTTTTGGGCAGCCGAAACTTCACATTGAAATCTCACCAAAATTGGCACAGAAATCGCAAAAAATTCGCTGATGTGAAAAAACTTGGTCTCATCACGATTGAAAAACATTTACTGTATTTAATGAGCGATCACATTATGACAAAAAAAAAAAAAAAAAAACGCTGCACCTGTCATCCAGCATAGGATCTCCGTAGAATTTTTTGCCCACAGGTACACCTAAAGTATTTCGGACTTGCGTTCGGACAACTTGGGTTCCATTCCCGAGGCTGCAAATAACACGATCAATTGGTTAGGTGGAAAAAATCCAAGTGACAACGTTACACTAGGACAGCACATAAATGCGAGAGCCCTCCGCAGGAGCAAGTGCGAGGAGCCCGAAGGGCCCACTAGCTCTTGTGCGTGTGTATATATATATATATATATATATATATATATATATATATATATATTGTTACGTCCCAGTCCCCACCCTGCCACAGGCTCCAACAGCAGTAGTACAGTACAGGAAGGATGTTGCCCAGTGAGTTGTTCTTCTTATGGTCAGCCTTTAGGTGTGCAGTACACAAGATCAGCTGAGGCGAAAAATAAACACTGGCTCCTTAAAGTTCACTGTCTTTATTTTCGAAATAATTCCACTTAATTCTTTCCAACTTCACTGTTCTCACAAACACTGGAGCTATACACACTTTACTAACTGTTATTACATTTAATGCTCAACACTTCACTGTTTTCTCATTTCCAATGATATACAAACTTCAATAACCCGTCACTCTTTGCCACTGTTTTCACAAGTACCAAAAATATACAATCTTCACAGACAGTATTTACACTTAATGCTTGCAAAGCAACTCTCCACAAACTTCACTAACAGCACTGCACCAAAACCGACTGCACTTCACTCACACTGAACTGAAACCCGACTAAAAACTCAAAACAGTCTCTACCCCATCCTTATATAAGCTTGCATTACTCTCGAAACTTCTACTTCTCCAACATTCTAGGACATACTGTCTTGCATCAGCCCCTAGCAACAGCAGTTACCAACTACTAGACATCCAAACATGCTAGAGTTGTCTCACATTACATAACTCTAAATCACTTACCATACGAACTTGATTTACATAATTTAACAAGCAATCACTTAAACAAAACATTATTGAGAAAAAGCACAAAATTAATGCATAACTTACGAAATAACTACGCTCACAAACAGCAGGCTAACTGGCAACTCTGACTCGTACAGGAACTTACGGTACCAGAAACGTCTCGAAGGTACGAGACTACTTAACTGGCAAATCCCCCTTCATAACACTATATATATATATATATATATATATATATATATATATATATATATATATATATATGTCGTCATCATCGAGACCCACCTTAGGGCAGGGTGAGCAATAGCAATGTGCAGACAGCCCAACCTTGCCCAGTCCAATGGGCCACGCTTCCATGCACTCATCATTCAAGTCCCCGAAATCCTGGCTCTATCGGATACGCCAAAAACATTCACCACAATCATTAGCTTCACATAAGCGTATCCAATTAAGTCAATCCGGACGCTGCCACGATAAAAAGGGGTGCCAAATCTCTGATCATGCACTTCTCACAACATTCATCCAGCCAGCTCGATCTCTTGTCAGTTCCCTAGCCTCACCGACTTCCAAACCTCTCTTCCACACACCCTCATCCACCATATCTCTCCACCTTCTCCGCGGCCTACCTTGCCTCCTCTCTCCTTCAAATTCCCTCAGATTTACCCTTTTCACCACTTTATTATTATCCATTCTCTCCACATGACCATACTATCTCAGTACACTCTCCTCAGTTCTGGTGTCCATCGTCTTTTTCACTCCACATCTTTCACGAATCACATTATTTCGCATCCTATCCAACCTCTGTACTCCACATACATTCCTCAGCAATCCCATCTTCACTGCTCTTACTCTTGACTTTTCATTTTCATGCCGCAACATAGTCTCACATCCATATGTTAAAGTTGGCATTAACACTTCTTCTTGTAAGCCTCGTTCAGCTGCAACACTCAAGCCTATGTTTCTTATCAAGGCCATCATTCCACCAGCTACTTTTCTTCCTTTTGTTACTCTACTTTCAACTTTCTATCACTGTACCCAGATATTTGAACTCTCTCACCAGTTCCAGTCTCTCTCCCCATTCACTGTAACATCACACTGGGAGTCACCTTCTCTCTCAATAATCATCACTTTACTAATTTCTTCATTTAATCCTGAAGCACGACGCTCACAGACATAAGCAAAACTCTACTAGCTTACCAAGTTCTTGTCCGGTAGGCTATTTGCAAAGCAGTACTGCATCATCAACATACAACAAATTTAAGATATTCCATCTATTCCATCCCTCTCTCCATTACTCGTGTTTTTACTTCTCTTATCACCCCATCCATATATATATTGAACAACCATGGAGACATCACACAACCTTGTCGCACGCTCACATCAAACGTGAACCATTCACTTGGATGCCCAGTAACCCTTACATATGCTAACTGCCATCTAAAAAACTCTTTAGGGTATCTAGCAGCTTACCATCTACACCGTACATGTGCAAAACTTTCCACAGTCCTTCTGTGTCCACTTTGTTGTATGCTTTTTCCAGATCCATGAATGCCATAAACACCTTATGGTCCTTCTCACAAGCCCTCTCTGCTATCTGTCTCACTGCAAATATTTGATCCACACATCCTTTGCCACTCCTAAAGTCACTCTGTTCATCACTCACTAGGACTTCTGATATGTCTTACTTTCTCTATAATAATTCTTCCATATACCTTGCTTACCACACTCAATAAACTTATGCCACGATAATTCTTACACTCACTTCGCTCACCTTTATTTTTGCACAGGGGTAAAATCACAGCCTTTTTCCACTCTGCAGGCACAGTTTCATCCATCCCTGCCTTCTAACATTATCTCCAACAAGCACTTCATGCTACCCTCACCATTACACTTAAGCATCTCTGCATACACCTAATCACCCCAGCTGCTTTCCCATTTCTCAGCCGCTTCACAGCACTCTTCACTACGAGCGTCACGTCTCCTGGCACTGCATTCCTTCTCTGCACACACCCCAAATCAATCATGTTTACAGCAGGCTCTCCTCTGTTTATTCCCATTCATCAGGCTTTCAAATATTCTTTCTATCTGGTCCTTACTTAATATATATATATATATATATATATATATATATATATATATATATATATATATATATATATATATATATATACAGTATGTATGTATATATAGATAGATAGATAGATAGATAGATAGACTGACTGATACATATATATATATATATATATATATATATATATATATATATATATATATATATATATGTATATATTAGGGATGTATCGGATATCAGCATCCGCGGAACATCCACATCCATTTCGACATCCGCATCCGCATCCGCACTTATGTAAAAATATACATTCGCATCCGCGTCCGCATCCGCATTGGCATTTTAATAAACATCTGCATCCGTGTCAGCATCAGCATTTGAACGAGACAAAAAGCGGATGTGGTGGATATACTAAATACAATGCCTTCGTTATAAACAAAAACATTAGTGTTTTTCCGTGATACGACTTGCTTGCTGTGTTTACTGTTTACCATGGTAGGTGGTCATAAGGGCAATGATTTTGTAGTTATTCTATAGTGCTTTGGTCTGCACAAGACCAAAGTGCTGTGACTAACTCCACCAAGTCGATAAGAGTCGTATGGGTAATACGCTTACCTTGGTACTTTGTAGTGTCTAACAGGGTTAATGGGAATCAAAATGCTTTTATATTGGTGTGTATGGCTTTGTTCGTGTGCTGTGTGTGTGTTATGAAGACTATGGATAGGGAAGTGTCACAGTAAGTTAAAGAAAGGTGCTGAAAGTACCACTGTCTGAAAACATCGTATTTTTTACAGCAGCTGAGTTCATTATGAATATTTTAAGAGTAGGAAAATATCAGTTCCCAAGGCCGGGATAAGGGATAGGCAGTTGTCTCCAAGGGCCGAGCTTTAGTTAAATGATTATCCAACAATTTATCCTGAAAATATCCCCATCCGCATCCGTGAGGATGTCATAGTTTCACATCCGCATCTGCATCCGCATCCTCAGTTTCTTCAAACAGACATCTGCATACGCAAGATACAGAAACATGATAACCGCATTCACATCCGCATCCGCGGATGCTTAAATTCTGACATCCGATACATCCCTAATATATATATATATATATATATATATATATATATACTGTATATGGAGAATATATGGAGTAGATGGGAAGTTGTTGAATGCTCTGAAGAGTATGTACGATGGTGCGAAGGCTGCAGTGCATGTGGATGGTGAACTAAGTG
This sequence comes from Coenobita brevimanus, assembly GCF_032717465.1. Lineage (NCBI taxonomy): Eukaryota > Metazoa > Arthropoda > Malacostraca > Decapoda > Coenobitidae > Coenobita > Coenobita brevimanus. Next base: position 16,951,456 of record NC_137015.1, on the reverse strand, counting down.
AATTTTTTTCTTTGAAAGTTGGATTGAAACAAGGATGTGTCATGTCTCCATGGTTGTTCAATCTGTACATGGATGGGGTAATAAAAGAGGTACAAGGTAGGGTAGTGGATGTTGGAGTGGCCCTGGTGAGAAAGGATAGTGTTTGGAAACTCCCTGTACTGTTGTTTGCAGATGATACTATGTTGTTGAGTGAAGACGAAGGGGAGCTGCAAGGCTTGGTGGATGAGTTTGGGAGAGTGTGTAAGAAACAGAATCTAAAGGTGAATGTAGGGAAGAGTAAAGTGATGGTCTTTGAGAGAGGTGAAGTCAGTGAATGTACAGCGAGGTTGGATGGTGAGGAACTGGAAAATGTGAGTACGTTTAAGTACTTGGGTAGTGTGATGTGTAAGGGTGGAGGTTTGGAGGGTGAACTGCTTGAAAGGGTACAGCAGGGAAGAAAGGTTGCTGGTTCTTTGAAAGCAGTGATAAGAAACAGGGAAGTGAGCATGGAAGTGAAAAAGTTACTACATGACAGTATTGTGATACCAACTCTAACGCACGGAAGTGAAGCTTGGACGTTGTTGGAAGGACACAAGTCAAGAGTGAGAGCAGTGGAAATGAGTTATTTAAGAGAAGCCTGTGGAGTCACATGGAGAGACAGGCTGACGAATGAGGATATAAAGGAGCGTTGAGGTGTGAATGTGGATGTGATAGGAAGCGTTATGAGGAACACACTGAGGTGGTTTGGCCATGTGGAGAGGATGGAGGGTGAAAGACTGACGAAAAGAGTGTATGTGAGTGAGGTGGAGGGGGGAAGAGGGAGGGGGAGGCCGAGGATGAGATGGAGGGATGGGGTGGAGAGGTATATGAGAGAGGGGTGCGTGAGTTGGGAGCAGGGCAGTGAAATGGTGGGGGACAGGGCGACTTAGAGGCGATTTGTTTGTGACCACCCCAAACGGGATTGAGGCGTCTGGCAATATATATATATATATATATATATATATATATATATATATGGGTGGTAGGTGGCGACACTCACCATCAACTCACTCGATGTAGTGCTGCTTTGGGTGTCTGATCTTTCCTTTCGTCTTTCCTTTCACGTCTGTCGTACTTCGCTTCATTCTTTCCACCTCCTTTTGCCTACGGGTGACTTTACACTTCCTCTTCTTTCTTTCCGCTTCCTTCTGCCTACCGGTGAGTACACTGGGTGACAAGCCAAATGGATTCCTGTACACCATGAAAGCATTTACTACGCTGAGTGGTAACAATGTAACCAAATTATGGCACCTAGTGGTTTAGTGGGTAATTAAGGCGTTCCAATCGGATTCAGCTTGTGTAGCTTCATATCCAAGGGATGGTTAGAGCTTATTTCTCATGTAATGCCACTCAGGGATGAGTGAGGCTGGTCGCTCTCATCTTAAATGTCAAGACCAACTTGCCTAACCCCGGGCTCCTCAGCTCCTCATGGGGCAACATAGGACTGGATGATGGGTGGATATATATATATATATATATATATATATATATATATATATATATATATATATATATATATATATATATATATATAAAGTAATCCCTCCACTATCCGCCGTAATAGAGCCAAAGGCATGTCTGGAAAGTGGTCCTGTCCGAATAGTGGGCACCAGCCTCCAGGACTTGTACTTATGGACCCTAACTAAGAAAAACACCTATACAACTCCCTCTGGACATGCATAGCACCTATTTAAGACCTAAATCACACCAGTAAGGGACATAAAAGACTGAAAAAAATGCAAAAGAACCATAAAATTAGGTTTTAGAGGTGAGTTTATACAATATTAAACATTCTGGGTACTTAAAACAAGTCCCTGGCTCCTGAACTGGTACTTATGGACCCTAACTCAGAGAAATACCTCCCTACTGCACATGGACAGCACCTAATACCCTATTGACACCAATAAGGGACATAAAAGAGTGAAATGAGGTGTTAGAGGTAAGTACAGTATGGAAAATACAGTACAGTACAATATGAAACACTCTGGGTACTTACAGCAAGTCCCTGGCCATCTCGATGAATAACCGCCTCCTCTCAGACTCTGACAGTAAGAAGGATTTCCTGAAGCACTTGCAGTACACTGTTCATGAAGTCTTGCACTGAAATTAGTCATTCGCACTCAGAAGTCCATTCTCTTAACACTGCACACACTTGTCTTACTTATGCTCCATTGTAACTTTATGAAAGAAGTGTTGCACTCTGCACTTAAAGTCTTTGCACTCATAAATCCATTTTCTAAACATAACACACTCTAGTTAATTTTAGCAACATTGAAAGTCTATTAAATCAGTCTCTTTTCACTCAGAATTCTAATTTCTTAACAATATGCACTGTTTTTCTTTCACTGCACAACACTAAATTCCCGTGTGGTCTAGTGGAGAAGTTCTTGCCATTTAATCACTGCCAGAGTCTGAGAGCAGCACATGGAGGTGACCTAGGGGTGCGTCGCTGGGTCTTGGTGATGGCGTACCCACTGCAGATGACTCTGAAGATAGGCACAATCTCACGTCGAGCGGTGACTCCACCGTGGCTGATGTGCTGGGCTGTGGCTCGGAGCATGAAGGCCTGTCTTGGGGAGGCAACGGAGTGGAACCAGGGCTGGGCACAGAGGGGGTCACGGGCCTGAAAAAGCTGTCAATCGTTGATTGATGCAAGGAACGATGATTCTGATGATTAATGATGTGCTGCCTGAAAGCACGCACTTCCTCCACAAGTCTCAAGGGTCCCATCTCCTGTCGCAGTCTGGGTGTTCCAAGTAGTCCAGAACGAACTGCCTGCAGCAGGTAAGGCACCACCACAAAAGCGAGCACGTGGGCAGCCATGACGACGAGTGTGCACTCACGACAAGAGACAGGCGGTAAGTGGGGAGGATGCAGGGGCGCTCTAGCGGACATCGGAGGAATGACACACCAAAATAAAGCTGTCCCACGCTGCACGTGCCAAGTTCAAATTATGGGTGGGAAAAAGTCGGATTTTTTTTCGAATTTTTTGCAGTTTTCGGACCATTTTGGGAATATTGGATCCCGGAACGATAATGTCCGGTAAGTGGGGATGTCTGGAACGTGGGCATCCGGATATTATGGGGATTAATATATATATATATATATATATATATATATATATATATATATATATATATATATATATTTCACCATCATCATCATCAGCAGCAGCAGCAGCAGCCATTACAAGTTGACTGCTGAACAAGGCCTACGCAACCTTCTCCACGAATTCCTTGATTGGGCCAATCTCTGCCATGTTTTCCCTGCAAATTTCTCTATCTCATCTCTCCACCTCCTGTCTGGCCTTTTTCTGCTATGCTTACAATCTCTTGGTGTCCAGTCAGTCAACCTCTTGCTCCATCGATTATCCCTTATTCTTGCTACATGGCCTGCCCACCCCCATTTCTATTCTTTTCCTGTCTCTCAAAGATATTCCCAACATTGACCTTGCCATCGCTCTCTGAGGTGGATTAATTTATTTTCCATCGATTTCGTCTACTTCCAGGTCTCACAACCATACGTCATAGCTGGAATTATACATTCCTTATATACTTTTCGTTTCATTCAAACAGGCAAGCTGCTTTTCATAATATCTCTATGCTTACCAAAAGCTTTCCATGCAATTGTAATGCGTCTTTTTATTTCGCTGTCATTATCTTTCGTTAATTTTAGCATCTGTCCCAAGTTATTGTACTTCTCGACTTCTTCAGGAGTTTCTTCGCTTATTTTGATGACGCTTTTTTTATGTTTGTCAATTACACATTAGTTTTACTCCGATTCATGTTTAGACCTACTTTGAGACTTTCTCTGTTCAGGTCATTTAACATTTCTTGCAATGTCTCTGCTGTTTCTGTGATTAGGACAATGTCATCTGCAAATCTTAAATGGTTTAGCTTTTCTCCATCTATGTTTACTCCTTTGTTTTCCCAGTCAAACTTTCTGAAAATACTTTCTAGGCATGCTTTAAATAATATTGGTGAAATTTATTCTTCCTGACGCACGCCCTTCTCAGCCTTAATTTTCTCTGAATCCTTATGTAATTTAACTGGAACAGTGTCCTCTTTACTGTATACATGTTTTCGAGCAGTTTTACAATGTTCTCATTCACTCCTTGTTCTCGCAATGAATTTGTAATTCCTATGTGCTCCAATGAGTCGAAAGCCTTTTCGTAATCAACAAAACCTAAACGCAGTGGTTTATTATATTCTGTAGTTTTCTCAATTAGCTGATTCATTGTGTGTAGATGATCAGTAGTTGAATACCCGCTTCGAAATCCTGCTTGTTCACGAGGTTGGTTTTCCTCCAAATTTGTAGTAATCTGTTCGTAAGGATTTTAGTGAAGAGTTTGTAAATGACTGATAATAAGCTAATGGGTCGATAGTTACTAAGATGTTTGAGTCCATTTTGTAAAGTAAAATAACTGTTGCATTACACCATGTTTTGGTAATTTTCTTCCTTTTTATACATTGAGTAAATAAGTGAGCAAACCTATTTTGTACTTTTACTCCTGCATCGAACAGTAAATCTGCTACTATTCCATCTTCTCCCGGAGCTTTCCCTCATTTCAAATTTTTAAGAGAAATATTTACTTTGGTGTTACCTCAGGTATTCCACCTGTGTCAACTGAAAAGTTAGCTGTTGGTACGACGGTCTTTGATGCATACAGTTCTTTGTAAACTTCTTCATCTCTCTTCACCATCTTATCTCTGCATTTAATACTTTCACCGTTTTTGTCTTTCATTAGTGTAATTTGTTGCTTTCCTAGTGCCATTTTACTTCGGACCTGTTTCAGACTTTTTCCTTTTTTGATGGTTTCTTTGATCTGATCCATGTTTCTCTTTCTTTTTTCTTCTCTTTGTCATTCGTTGATAAGCTTATTTAATTCCGCTCGTTCCATTTCACCGTTCTTTGTTTTTACTTCATTTCCTTTTTTTTTTTTTTTTTTTTTTCATAAGCTTGAGTGTCTTTCTGAATACTTCTTGGCTTGGGTTATATTAGGTTTCCTACTACCTCCGCTGATTCTCTTAGCATTTTTGTTAATCTGTCATTTAGCTGATCACTGTCACAGTCAGCATTGCTTAGAGCCTGAAATCTGTTCCTTATTTCCAACTGAAAGGCTGCAATGTTTTCGTTTACTTTTATTCGGCATCCCTTTTTATCTTTAATCATTTTCTTTCTTTCGCTTTCTAACTGAATCTGGCTGTGCAACCCACCATTCTATGGTCACTTCCGAAATTTACTTTGTTGATAACTGTGCCATTTGTGATCGTGCTATTCTTATCCTCTATAATGAAGCCGATTTCATTCTTTGTTTCTCCATTTGGGCTTCTCCAGGTCCACTTTCTCCCTCTTCTTTTGTGCTAGAATGTGTTCATTATTCTCATGTTATACATTTCAACAAAGTTTACCAGCATTTCTTCTCTTTCGCTCCTTTCTCCCACTCCAAATTTTCCCACACATGCTTCTCCATTTTTTGATTTTCCAACTTTTGTATTGAAGTCTCCCATGAGTATAGTATATGTGGTCTTTTCTTCTTCCATAATCTGGGAGATGTCATCATAGAATGTTTCAATTTCTTCATCTGTGCTCTGAGAAGTTGGTGCATATACTTTTATTACTTTCAGGGTTAAATTTTTCCACAGTCAAATTACCACCAGTGCTGCTCTGTCAGATACACTGCTGAATTTAACAATGTTGTCTGCAAGATTTAAATTAATTAAAAATCCTACATCACTAACTCCTTCATTTTACCTTCCTCTGTAGTAAAATAGGTGGTTGCTGTCTTCGAGCTGAATTACTTTATTTTCTTTTCTGTGGGTCTGACTCAAACCTACAATATCCCAACTAATGTTTTCCAATTAAGTCATCAGGTTATCAAGTTTGTAATATTCTGCGAGGCTTCTTACATTGTATGCATAGATCTTCATGGATTTCAGATTGTTTAATATCCCAGTCTCAAAATTTTGATTTTCCAACTTTTGCATTGAAGTCTCCCATGAGTATAGTATATGTGGTCTTTTCTTCTTCCATAATCTGGGAGATGTCATCATAGAATGTTTCAATTTCTTCATCTGTGCTCTGAGAAGTTGGTGCATATACTTTTATTACTTTCAGGGTTAAATTTTTCCACAGTCAAATTACCACCAGTGCTGCTCTGTCAGATACACTGCTGAATTTAACAATGTTGTCTGCAAGATTTCCATTAATTAAAAATCCTACATCACTAACTCCTTCATTTTACCTTCCTCTGTAGTAAAATAGGTGGTTGCTGTCTTCGAGCTGAATTACTTTATTTTCTTTTCTGTGGGTCTGACTCAAACCTACAATATCCCAACTAATGTTTTCCAATTAAGTCATCAGGTTATCAAGTTTGTAATATTCTGCGAGGCTTCTTACATTGTATGCATAGATCTTCATGGATTTCAGATTGTTTAATATCCCAGTCTCAAAATTGCCAACACAGTGCCTACTTACTTTCGGTGGCACACTGCTCGTAAGCACAGGAGGCAGTGCGGTTGGACCTTTAGTAGGTGATGATCTAATAGGAACGCCCATCAAATCATCTGCAATAGAACTCGTGTTTGGTTGGAAGGATTGTGGGAGATAATCTCACCTCCAAGTCACATAGTTTCTGGTGAGATGTAATTTTTTTGCCACCTTATACGTTATTCTGTGGAGTCCTGTATATCTATAGGGGGTCCATGATCGGCGCCATCTAAGACGGTACCTTGTATATCTACAAGGCCTTCCACTATCCGCCACCCAGGGACGTGCCAGGTAGTAGTGGGATCCTGCCCCTCGATATATATATATATATATATATATATATATATATATATGTGTGTGTGTGTGTGTGTGTGTGTGTGTGTGTGTGTGTGTGTGTATGGTGGAGGGGGGTGCCCATCGTCCACTTACTCAATGTAGAGATGTCATATTATCCCTACACTGAGTGACCAAATGGTTTCCTGTACCCAGGAAACCATTTACTACGCTGGGTGGTAACCATAAAACTTGGGTTTCTTGCAAGGTTAAGTGTCCCTCAGATTCCCCTATCCAAAATCACTAAATCATTGCAGTCATTTCAGGGAGCCTTGGTATGGCCCAAGACCTTCCCAGGGCCCCAACCAAATGGGCAGATTCGCATGGCCATGTGGAATGTGAGAGGTGTGAATGAGGACAGCAAGAGGGTGGAAGCGGTGATTGTGCTCAAGAGTGCAAGATATGCCGTGATAGCACTGTGTGAAACGAAGATGAAAGGGTGTGAAGTGGAGGAGTGGGAGGGTGTGAAATGTGAAAGATCAGAAATGAATGAGTGGGAGGATGTGAAATGTGTAAGATCGGGAATGAATGGACGAGGAAAATGCAAGAAAGGAGTTGTTTTGTTGATGAATGAGGTGTGGCTGTCATAAAGACTTTGTAGTTACTTGTAGAGAAGTATATTTTAGACTTGTGGTCGAGCGGCTTTTATATCTTGTAGTAGTTTCCCCACCAGATGTCATGTAGTGACGGGAGAGGTAAAGAATAGTATGGGACTATTTTTATTTGTCTTGGAAATATTAAACAGGTATAAAAGTATAAGTCCCGGGTAGCTACCTCCCTGTCTCGCTATCTCTCTCTCTTTCTGTTCTAAGACTAATCTCCGTCTCGACCTCTCTCTAGGGTCGCTTGTCTCCTTCTGTCTAGCCTGTTCAGTGGCTAATCTCCGTCTGAGCTCTCTTTCCTAAATTCTGGTGTAGCAGGGGTGTGTCACATGTGTTCCTCGTGGGTCTTTGTTCACGAGAGGACTGCTGACAGCTAACTGCATCATCTCCTTACTGGCCGCTGTCGTCAGCTTTCCTCAGTGTTAAGAGTGTGTAAGCATGCTTAGCACTGCTGGATTCTCGCAGACACAACACCTTCTCATCATTTGACTTCCTGCTTCTATCTGTCTCTCTATCTATCTATTTATCTATCTATCTAGTATGATTTGCAATTATAATATGAAGACCTACCACATTGCTCGGCCGCGCGAAAATGGCGTACCATCGACATTTAATAGTTATAACATATTAATATATACTACATACACATTATAATGAACTTATAAGCTAATTAAGTGAAATACATAATATTGTAAAGTAACATAATTGTATGAATATTGTATACATATATTATTCATAGTAAATAGTGATTATTCAGTAATATTACATTTTAAATAAGTTGAATACATATTGGAATAAATGCAATGGTTGTTGTATAACACTTGTAAGACGTGCATGTACAACAGACTTACGCATATAATTGTGCAATGGTAATACTGCTAGGTTATACATTACATATTTGAGTTATCACTTTAGTAATGTCTAATATTTCACCTAACTTGTATGATGATACTGGTAATACAGAATTGTGCTATAATTGTATGACTTATATTGTGTTAATGCATAATTGTGTTGGCCTTATAATTGTAGTTACATTTTGTTAATGCAACTCTGACATAAGTGTCTTGGCCTTATAATTGTAGTTAAAGTTACGTAAAAGTTACATCTTGTTAATGCAACTGTTTTGTCGTTACATAATTGTTACATATCGTTTGTAGGTACATAATTGTAGTTAGTGTAACATAATGCAATCGTTTGTCGTTACATAATTGTTACATATCGTTTGTAGTTACATAATTGTAGTTAGTGTAACATAATGCAATCGTTTGTCGTTACATAATTGTTACATATCGTTTGTAGTTACATAATTGTAGTTAGTGTAACATAATGCAATCGTTTGTCGTTACATAATTGTTACATATCGTTTGTAGTTACATAAAAGTTACATCTTGTTAATGCAACTGTTACATAAATTGGTACATATTGTTTGTAGTTACATAATTATAATATGGAGTAACATAATTGTAATAACTGCAGTCCTAACATATGCTGCGGTCGATGATAGTGATGATGTGTCATGCCACTTGTTTGTGGAGACACAATTTGCTTTTTGTTTGTAGTTTATGTGGTATTTTGGCATATATAGTAACATTTACACTTATTTTCATTTGTTTGTTATGTGATCTTACTTTATTGCTCTTTTTTCTTTCTTACTTTTCTTTCTTTCTTTTTTTTTTTTTTTTTTTTTTTTGGGGGTATGTATTGATTTTCTATAGTTTGTTTCTCTTTGCTTGTGTACGCTTTTTCCATTTTGTTCATGGTTGCATAATTACTGGCTAATTTCCTAGGGATACTTTTTTAAAGTTTAGTTTATATTGCACAGGTATTACTGAAAATGATATTATATAGTCCCATATTTTGTTATTTTATATAAAAAAAATATATATATATACACTATATACAGTAGTAACTATACACACTGATTTGTTGTTCACCTGTACCTATCGTAAGTAATATGTGTGTCAGCACTGTGTGGAAATCATTGTCTTCACGATTGTGTTGAAGATGTTCACTCTTGCTAACGTCATTTGTGTTGGCCATTTTTTTTTTTTTCTCTAGTTTACCTTGTAACTTAATTTGTCTGTTTCCACTAGGTAGCTTTAATTAATAAATGTTAAATACAGTTCCTTTAATTGCTCACTGAGTAACTGTGATTGTATATTTTCTTTATCACTTTGTAGATGTAATAATGTATAGTTGTATGTATGAAACACGTATTTTATGTAGGTAGAAATGGTAACACTCGTTGGTAGTAAATAAATGTTATAATAAATGAATGAATATATACCGTGTAGAATAATTATTGTTGGTGATTATTTAGTGATTGAGTTATGCAGATAACTGAAGTAGGTATATGAATTTAAGTTGTAACTATACAACACGTTTTATATGTTTGTGCAGAAGCTTATTGTCTATCACTGTGTATTGTATGAATGAAGTAACTATGTAACTCACTCATTTTTACCGTGGTGTGAGTGGTGGTGCAGGTGGTGTGTTGACTGACGTGGCGTCTGTTCAGCAAGCACGCATGATGACCTCAACTTCCCACACTGGTAGCTGTGGTGAGTGAATGAGTAGCGATGAGTAACTTGAGTGAAGACGAGTGAGTAAGACGAGTTGTGAATATGGACTTGATGTTTTGCTGTCTTGACCTCTTCACACCTGCGTAAACGGTGGGGGTTGGGTGGATGTAGCAGAGAGAGGAGGGTGAGGTCTGGTGGTTATGAGTTGTGAGTCGTCTCTCACTCTTCGTTTGTTTGTTTGTTTGTTTGTTTTTCTTTCTTTCTTGATGTATTCTTGGTCCTTTTTTCTTGTGATTTACTCGTTGTGGGATGAAGACTGCCGCTTCTTGTAGGTGCGTGTAGAAGATTATACAGACGACGTAGAGTTGTTAATTGTAGTTGATTGTAGATGGTTGTAGTTCGCTGATTCGTCGTAGACTCGTAGACTATTTGCACTGTAGGCTGTATTTTGTAGGATTCAATGTAGAACTGAAGCTAATCTTGTAGTCTCGGTTGCTTTTGTAGAAATTTGCTTTTAATTCGGAGACGATGTCCGCATTTGCTGGTTTGTCGTTAAGCTACTTGCAAGGCATCGAGTGATCTCTTGACCTCTGCATCAGCGTAATGATCTGGGAGACGGAGGGGACAGGATGGAGAGAATACTGTCAGGAGCTGATATTGTTGGTTCTTTTCAATCTTGATATTTTGTAGGAATTTAATGTTGATTCGTAGACGAGGTTCGTATACGTTCGCTGCCACCAAATGTCATAAAGACTTTGTAGTTACTTGTAGAGAAGTATATTTTAGACTTGTGGTCGAGCGGCTTTTATATCTTGTAGTAGTTTCCCCACCAGATGTCATGTAGTGACGGGAGAGGTAAAGAATAGTATGGGACTATTTTTATTTGTCTTGGAAATATTAAACAGGTATAAAAGTATAAGTCCTGGGTAGCTACCTCCCTGTCTCGCTATCTCTCTCTCTTTCTGTTCTAAGACTAATCTCCGTCTCGACCTCTCTCTAGGGTCGCTTGTCTCCTTCTGTCTAGCCTGTTCAGTGGCTAATCTCCGTCTGAGCTCTCTTTCCTAAATTCTGGTGTAGCAGGGGTGTGTCACATGTGTTCCTAGTGGGTCTTTGTTCACGAGAGGACTGCTGACAGCTAACTGCATCATCTCCTTACTGGCCGCTGTCGTCAGCTTTCCTCAGTGTTAAGAGTGTGTAAGCATGCTTAGCACTGCTGGATTCTCGCAGACACAACACCTTCTCATCATTTGACTTCCTGCTTCTATCTGTCTCTCTATCTATCTATTTATCTATCTATCTAGTATGATTTGCAATTATAATATGGAGACCTACCACATGGCAAAGTAGAATGAGAGACTACAAATGTGTCAGCTTAAGGTGTCTGTATGTAAGTTCAAGACTGAGAAGGTGAAAGTGGCAGTTATTGTAGCATATGCACAGTGTGAGGATAGGAGTGAGAGAGAGAAAGACAGGTTTTGGGATGAGCTGGATGAAGTAGTGGGAGAAATGCCCAGGAGCTATAAAGTGATCGAAATGGGGGATATGAATGGATGAGTTGGCACTGGCCCTGGGGATGACATAATGGGTTGTTATGGAGTACCAGGAGAAAATGAGAAGAGACTAAAGGATATGTGTCAGGAGAGGAGGTTGTGCATTTGTAACTCATATTTCAAACACAAAGATGCACATAAATATACAGTAACATGGTACAGCACGAAGAGGGATTGTGTTGAAAGAAACCTGATTGATTACGTGCTTGTAGAGAGGTTGATGATGGGAATGGTTGCTGGTACGAGGGCCGTGAGAGGACGATGTGGAGGTCTGTGAGATCATGTGATTGTGGTATGCAAGATCAAGCTGAGATGAGTGAAGTGGATCAGGAGAAAGAGGAGCAGTCAGGGAGAAGACTGAAAGTTGAGAAGATGAGGATCAAAGAAAAGGCAGATGATAACAGGACCAAAGTAGATGAGGAGTTAGAATCAGTAAATTGGAATGAAATCTATCTGGACAGCCTGTGGAATGCATATAGGGATTACTTTGTTAGGAATGCTATAGAGGTGTGTGGTGTGGCAAGAGTAACAACTAAGAAGAAAGGTACGGCATGGTGGGATGAGGAGGTTATGAGAGCTTTGGAGGAAAAGAGGAAGAAGTGGCTAAAGTGGTTACAGGACAGGGGTTCAGTTGAAATAAGAACTGAATATATTGAGAGCAAGAAGCATGTAGAGACTATTGTCGTGGCGCACGACTCTGAGTTTGTCATTATAGCACCCCGGCAACTTGCCTTTCAACAGTGCATCCGATTCCGTATCATATTAGACAAGAATCATATTATTATACACGAATATATTATACACGAATATATTATGCACGAACATATAGACGAATCACAAGAGTATCATATTATACAAGAAATCAGAAACACAGTTAATGGGTTGGTTGCCAGGGCACGATAATGTCAACCTCAGAGTTGCGAGCCGAGACTATAGTTAAAAGGAAAAAGAAGGACGTTAATGATGATCTAGGAAGAAAAATTAATGCAAACTACTCTGAAAATAGGAAGTTATTCTGGAAAGAGGTGCGGAAATGTAGAAGTGAAAGTGGAAAGAAATGTGATGGTGTTAAGGATGTAGGTGGTAGAGTATTAACCCATGGGGATGAAGTAACGACCAGATGGAAAGAATATTTTGAGAACCCGATGAATGGCAATAGAAAGAGCAGAGTGGCTGTAAACATGAATAGTTTTGGGGACGTGCAGAGAAGGAATGCAGTCTTACAGAAACTTCGTAGCCATCATTTATATATATATATATATATATATAACTCTTTAATCTTTTAAGAGGTAAGTCTTGAGTTTTGGTTAAAGTTATTTTGGTAACTGAAGAGCAGGAGGAGTTAAAGATGAATACAGGGAGTTGCTCTTGGTTTATCTTCAAAGAAAGTCTAAGTTGAGCACCGTATGTATTATACAGGGACTAAATATACTAAGTAAGTCTAGTCGGACCCCTCTTCTTATTAGATCTCTCCACTACCTGCCGGTTGTATGGTTTGCCCCTTTCTGAGCTCTGATTGCTAAATTCTCGTTTAGCGGGGATCGTGTCACGTATGGTATACTGTCGTGGAAACATCTAGAACGCTGTATGTCTGTATGTATGTCCAGCTTCCGATGCAGGACCAGCATTCCTTCACATTAAGAGTTGCAGGCTAATTTCCTTTCGCTTGATGCTCACTGATACACTATCTATCTCACACCCTGGCTTGGTGCTCCTATCTATCTATCTATCTATCTATCTGTCTATTTATCTATGAGTTGTATTATTATAACATGGAGTCCTGACAGCAGTACCAGGAGACGTGACACTCGCACAAGTGAATTGTGCTGTGAAGCGGCTGAAAAATGGGAAAGCAGCTTGAGTTGATGAGGTGTATGCAGAGATGCTTAAATATAGTGGAGAGAGTGGAATGAAGTGCTTGTTGGAGATATGCAAGAAGGCATGGATGAGTGAAACTGTGCCTGCATAGTGGAAAAGGCTGTGATTGTACCTCTATATAAAAATAAAGGTGAGCGAAGAGAGTGCAAGAATTATCGTGGCATGAGTTTATTGAGTGTGGTAGGCAAGGTATATGGAAGAATTATTATAAAGTAAGACAGATATCAGAAGTCTCAGTGAGTGATGAACAAGGTGGCTTTAGGAGTGGCAGAGGATGTGTGGATCAAATATTTACAGTGAGACAGATAGTAGAGAGGGCTTGTGAGAAGGACTAAAAGGTGTTTATGGCATTCATGGATCTGGAAAAAGCATATGACAAAGTAGACAGAGAAAGTTTGTGGAAGGTTTTGCGCATGCACGATGTAGATGGTAAGCTGCTAGGTGCCATCAAGAATTTTTATGATGGCAGTTAAGCATGTGTAGGGGTTAATGGGCATTTAAGTAAATGATTCACGCTCGTTGTGGGAGTGCAACTAGATTGTGTGATGTCGCCATGGTTGTTCAATATATATGTGGATTGGGTGATGAGAGAGTTAAAAATACTGTACGAGTAATGGAGGGAGGGATGGCATTGGTAATCAATGGTGATGGATGGAATATTTCAAACTTGTTGTATGCTGATGATGCAGTACTGCTTACAAGTACTGGACAAGAACTTGGTAGACTAGTGCAGAGTTTTGCTGATGTCTGTAAGCATCATGCCTTGAGAGTAAGTGTAGAAAAGAGTAAAGTGATGGTTATTGAGAGAGTATGTTACTCCCGTGTGATGTTACAATGAATGGAGAGAGACGAATTGGTGAGAGAGTTCAAATACCTGGGTACAGTACAGTGATAGGAAAATGTGCAAAAGAGGTGGCAACTAGAGAGACACAAATAAGGAAAGTAGCTGGTGCAATGAAGGCCTTCGTAAGAACCAGAGGCTTGAGTGTTGCAGCTGCACGAGGCTTACATGAAGGATTGTTAGTGCCAACTTTAACATATGGATGTCAGACTATGGTGTGGCATGCAAATGAAAAGTCAAGAGTTAGAGCAGTGGAGATGGGACTGCTAAGGAATGTGTGTGGAGTTCAGAGGGTGGATAGGATGCGAAATAATGTGATTCGTGAAAGATGTGGAGTGAGGAGAAGTCGGTGGACACCAGAATCGAAGAGAGTGTCCTGAGATGGTATGGTCATGCGCTAAGAATGGATAACAATAGAGTGGTGATATAGGTGCATCTGAGTGAATTTGAAGGAGGGAGGAGGGGAGGTAGGCCAGGGAGAAGGTGGAGATATGGTGGATGAGTGTGTGAGGAAGAGAGATTTGGAAGTCGGTGAGGCTAGGGAACTGACAAGAGATCGAGCTTGCTGGATGAATGTTGTGAGGAGAAGTGCATGATCTGGGATTTGGCACCCCTTTTTAACGTGGCAGCGTCTGGATAGACTCAATCGGATACGTTTATGTGAAGCTACAGAATGTGGAACATGTTTTTGGCGGAGGCTATTCGATAGAGCCAGGAATCCGGAGGCTTGAATGATGAGTGCATAGAAGCGTGGCCCATTGGATTGGGCAAATTTGGGCTCTCTGGACATTGCTACTCCTCACCCTGCCCTAGGGTGAGAAAGGAAGTCCGGATGATGATGATATATATATATATATATATATATATATATATATATATATATATTTCCATGGCGGTGCTAGACGGCTTTGTACATTGACAACTTCAGTACGGTGACGAGATAGAAACTTTTTTCTACTCTCTACAGTCGATTTTATTTGGTCTATGAGAGACTTCCAACCGAATAATTTAGATAATAATAGCTTTCATTAACTCTTTCAGTATGAGAAATTCTTCCTAAGATTAATATACTCGCCCAGAGCAGTAAGAACTTCAGAAAGTAAGACGTTACCTTATTGAGAGATAAAAATAACCATGATTTATTGAACGAGGACAAAAACTTTATGGCCGCCCTTGTGTCGGAAGATATGCGGCAACCTAAAGTTTTTCCTTCAGTTTGAGGGCAACTTTTGTATTTCTACCCTCCACTTGACAGAGTCAGAGGAGGGTGTTGTTATCACTGGGATCAATAGGTGCCCGTATGTAGAGCTGGGCGGCAGGGTGGCTGGCCAGGCTTAGAGATTTTGTTTCCGGGCCATAACTTAGAAAGTATTCACTATTGCAGGAGTGGGGAACCTTTCTCCTATTAAGGGTCATGAGGATATTTTTAACATCATTCGTGGGCCATACAAAATTATCAACATAAAATCAACTATAGCCCAGTACATTATATATATATATATATATATATATATATATATATATATATATATATATATATATATATATATATATATATATATATATATATATATATATATATATTCGTTCATGAGTTTATGAAATTGCATTTATGAATTGCATTGCAGGCCTGATCATATGGTCTTGCAGGCTTTACATGACTCGGAGGCCGGATGTTCCCCAACCCTGCACTGTAGAATCATGAAATTTCACATACTTATGTGTCGTATAGTAAACTGGTGCCTTTTGCTGGGTAGAATGCTGTTTCGTATGTATTTTTTTTTTAATACCTCATCAAAACCCCATTAGTCTGTCCCCCCAAACCTCCCCGTTGTGAACCAGTAAGGGTGACCCAATGGCACTTTGATAGGGCAAACTGAGACGGATTTTAAAATTATCTTGTTGACATTCCATGGCAGTCATTTTTCTCTAGTGATGTCAGTTCTACCCAGTCCTGTTAATGACTTAATAATAGCTGGTATGGATTTATTCATACCAAGTCAACAGTTTGCTAAACGATCGAACTCTTGAAAATGGTTTGATAGCAACTGTGCCAGAGCAACGGCCCAAAAGTGATTGGCATACAACTCTTACTTAAAATTAAAAACATCTGAATCACTCTGTCAATTTAAAATTGCTAGAAACCATGCAAAAGCTGTAATAAATCTCGCTAAATCAAACTTTCTTCTGAATCAAGCATCGGTACTACTGAACAACCCTAATGACAATACAATATTCTGGTCAACTCTCAACTCTTTCAATAATAACTTTAACAAGTCATCACCCATTCCTCCACTAAAATCTTCAAATGGCAACATTACAAATGACCCATATGGGAAAGCGAATATCTTTGCCAGTACATTTGTCAGATATTCTACCATAAAGGAAGTCAGCCATAACGTTCCAGTACTAGAACTTGACTCTCCCGAAATTGTTCCAATAAAAATATAGACTAGATACGTAAAATCCATCGTAAACAATTTACCAACCAACAAAGCTAAAGGTCCAGAGGGAATTCCTCCAGTTGTTTTGAAAACGTGTTTTCAGAACTTGCCTCTGTTCTAGTTAAATTATTCAGACTATGCATACGGACTTCTTCATTCCCTAATTCATGGAAAGAAGCCAATATCCACTCAGTTCCAAAGAAAGGAAATTCCTCTGACCCCTCTGATTACAGACCAATAGCTATCACATCTCTTGGTAAAGTATTTGAAATTGTAAGTAATATGCACATAGTTGAACAGCTTGAATCCAACAACTTAATTAGTGACAGACAATATGGTTTTCGCCATGAAAAATCCACCATTGACATACTTAACCCGCCCCATACCGGCCGATTTTCCACTCCTGACACCCCTCCCCCCACAATCCCGGCAGATTTTGGATTTTTTTTTTTTTTTTTTGCTCAAACTTCCGCTTTTGGTGAGAAACGATTGCAGGTCTCAGAGAAAGTGCTTACCTGAGGCTAGAAATGGTCAAAACAGGTGAGCCACCGCGCACCTGGTACCTTGTTCTGTAAAGGCGCTCAGCTGCTGTCCCGTTTTCTATGGTACGTACTGGAAATCACTCAGAATTGGTAGATATTTTTTAATTTGGAACAAAATAGCATGTGGTACAAAAATATATTGATTTTCATACAAAAATATAGGTGAAATAAGCATTGTTCCATTGACTGAGCATAGCGATATCGCCCAAATCGGTCACATAATTATGATTTGCTATGACTGTTGTTTCAACATACGTTTCATTTTCTCTACTTACATAATTTTTTTCCACTAACATTATATCAGTTTCCACTTTATAGAACTGTTATCACATATTTACAGGCCTTACGATTATATTTAACGTAATAAGAGCGCATATTTACATAGTGAACGAACTCGCTATGACTTTTGTTTCAACTTCCTCTTTTTTCAACTTATATAATACTTTTCCACTAACATTACACCCATTTCCACTTTACAGAACTGTTATCACATAAGTCTTATGATTATATTTAGCTTAATAATATCGCATATGTACAATGAAAGACGAAACTATCTTCCTAGTTCCCTTCAAAGATAGGTTACACCTGCCGAAATACAATGAAAATCCAGTCTCTACTACTGCGTGTTGCAAATGGTTCGATTTCTCCGCAATATGTTCATCAACCTTTGGGAAGATAGTTGTCTTTGCACGGAGTGAGTGAACTCGCTATGACTGTTGTTTGAACTTACACTCTATTTTCCAACTTATATAATACTTTTCCACTAACATTACACCCGATTCCACTTTAAATAATTGTTATCATATATTTACAGGCCTTACTATTATATTGAGCATCACATTATCGCATATGTACAATGAAAGACAAAACTATCTTCCTAGTTCCCTCCAAAGATAATTTATACCTGGTGAAATACAACAAAAACCCAATCTCTACTACTCCGTGTTGCAAATGGTTCGATTTTTCCACTATAGGCTATGTTCATTAAACTTTGGAAGGATAGCTGTGTCATTGTACATAGTGAGTGAACTGGCAATGACTTGTTTCAACTTACTCTAACTTTCAACTTATAAAATACTTTTCCACTAACATTACACCCGTTTCCACATTATATAATTGTTATCACATACAGGCCTTACTATTATATTGAGCATAATATTATCGCATATGTATAGGCCTTACTTTTACAGTGAGCGCCATATTATCGGAAGCACACACAGTATCAGTAATGTAACAAGGTGTGATATTCCTTTTCAGGGTGGGGAGGAGAGGGTGGTGGGGGAGGTTGGGGAGGTGGAGAGTGGCGCCCTTTCCCACTCGCGCTCCTCTTCCCTCTCCCTTTTCCTTTCCCCTTTCCCTTCACTTCCTTCCTTTCCCCGCATCACGGGCCTGTGGGGAGGAATTACGGGAATACTGTGGGGCGAAAGACGTGCTAGGGAGCGGCTCCTTCTCGCCTGCCTGCTGCCCATGTACAGCACGTGTTGGCACTGCCTCCCTCCCACCACCACTTTCCCTTTCACCGCTCACTCCCGCCACACCACTTTCCCTTTCATCCCTCACTCTCGCCACACCACTCGTGCCCTCCCCAGACAACATACTGTAGAAGGACCATACCTTACTTTCCTTCTTGCCACACCTTGCCTGCATAAACGTACCAAAAATCAAGTGCAAAATTTGAAAAATGTGCAAATGATGGACCTCACAATTGCAAAACGTATGGATACATCGTCAGGTGTCACCGTGGCAAAACTTGGGAACGTATCCATACATCGTCGGGACGCCTTGGGTTAATCTCCTGACTCATACCATACATCAATCAATTGACCAACATGGAAGAACTTATGCAGTAGCCCTTGATATTTCTAAAGCATTTGACAGAATGTGGCACCATTCCCTGCTGTCCAAACTCCCTTGCTATGGACTAACGTCTTTTGTTCGTCTGCTTTCCTCATATCTCAGGGACATAAAAATAAGAATAAAAGTAGATGATGTATATTCCAATTTCCGCTCAATCAACGCCGGCGTGCCACAAGGATCAGTTCTGGCACCAACCTTATTCCTAGTTCATATTACTGATCTCTTACCAGTCACCCATAATCCCATCCATTCATATGCAGATGACTCAACACATCACAGTTCATTCACACTCAAACATCCATTTACAAAGTTTAATATCTCTAACTCCCAACTCAGTACAGCCATCTCAAGAAATCAAGACTTATCTAAGATCATTTAATGGGGACAAAATAACCTTGTCACTTTTAATGCAAGTAAAACCAAATATAAATAGTTTGCTAATAGACACCTATTGCCAAATTCGTATATTACCTTCAATGCTACTAATATTCCCGTCTCCAAAAGTATTGAAATTTTCGGTGTTTCACCTAATGGTGACCTCAGCGAGACCTCTCTTGTCAGATCACTTGCTTACACTGCCTCAAAGAAACATGGATTATTGTACAGAGTCCTTAACTTGTTCACTGACGAGCAGTCATATGCACTCTCAGCTTGAATATTGCTCACCCTTGTAGAATGGATGTGGAGAGGTTGCACTAAAACAATTAGACAAAATTCCCAACAAAGCTGTTGGAATTGTTAATACCTCTGCTATTATAAACTACCTCCCCTACAAGTAAGAAGGGATATTGCCTCCCTTGCATATTTTTCAGATACTTTTATGACAAATGCTCAGACGAAGTTTCGTCCATTGTGCCACTCCTCCATGCCTTCCTCCATGCTATACAGGCATCTGGTAGCGCTCATGACTGGAATGTCACACAGCAGTATTGCAGAACTTCTGCCTATCAGAATTCTTATATTCCCCGACCTCCACGTCTCTGGAACTCGTTTCCTCAGAGTTGTTTCTCTCCAAACTCAACCTACAGCTGTTGAACTCCAAATGTTACAGATATTTTATCAATGAAGAATGCCAGTAATCTGGTGTGTGGATATATATATACACACACACACATCCATCCGCCCATAATCCAGTCCTACATTGCCCCATGAGGAGTATAGGAGCCCGGGGCTAGGCAGTTGGTCCTGATATTTAAGATGAGAGTAACCAGCCTCACTCATCCCTGAGTGGCATTACATGAGCAATCAACCCCAACCACCCCTTGGATATAAACCTTCACCAGCTCAATCCGATTGGAGCGCAATAATTATCCATTAAACCAGCAGGCGCCATAATTTGGTTATATGGTTACCACCCAGCGTAGTAAATGGTTTCCTGGTGCACAGGAAACCATTTGGCTTGTCACTCAGTGTAGAGTCATCCACATGCTGAAGGAAGTGGAAAGAATGAAGGAAAGAAAGACAGAAGAGGGAATGTAAAGTCACCCGTAGGCAGAAGGACAAGGAAAGAATGAAGGAAAGACAGAAGAGAATGGATTGAAAGAAGGATGGAGAGGAAAGGGCAGACACCCGGGAGCAGCACTACATCGAGTAAGTGGATGGTGAGTGCCCCCACCTACCACTAAATATATATATATATATATATATATATATATCCAGGGGCAGGATCCCACTGCTACCTGGCGCGTCCCCGGGTGGCGGATAGGGGAAGGCCTTGTAGATATACAAGGTACTGTCTTAGACGGCTCGGACCATGGGACCCCCTATAGGTATATAGGGCTCCACCGAATATAACGAATAAGGTGGCAGAAAAAATTACATCTCACCAGAAACTATGTGGCAGGGAGGTGAGATTATTTGCCACAATCCTCCCAACCAAACATGAGTTCTATTGCAAAGTATTTGATGGGCGTTCCTGTTGGATCATCGTCTATTAAAGGTACGACCGCACTGCCTCCTGTGCTTATGGGCAGTGTGCCACCGAAAGTGAGTAAGTACTGTGTTGACAAGATAGAGACTGGGATATTAACACTCTTAAATCAATGAAGATCTATGCATACAATTTAAGAAGCCTTGCTGAAGATTACAAACTTGATAACTTAATGGCTGAACTGGAAAACATTAGTTGGGATATTGCAGGTTTGAGTCAGACCCGCAGAAAAGAAGAAAAAGTAATTCAGCTAAATGACAGTGACCACCTATTTTACCACAGAGGAAGGGAAAATGAAAGAGTTAGTGGTGTAGGATTTCTAATTAACAGAAATCTTGCAAACAACATTGTTAAATTCAGCAGTGCATCTGACAGAGTAGCAGTGGTTGTAATTAGACTGTGCAAAAAATATACCCTGAAAGTGATGCAAGTATATGCACCAACTTCTCAGAGCTCAGATGAAGAAATTGAAACATTCTATGATGACAGCTCCCAGATTATGGAAAAAGAAAAGACCACCTATACTATACTCATGGGAGACTTCAATGCAAAAGTTGAAAAATCTAAAAATGGAGAAGCATGTATGGGAAAATTTGGAATGGGAGAAAGGAACGAAAGAAGAGAAATGTTGGTAAACTTTGCAGAAATGTTTAACATGAGAATAATGAACACATTCTTTCACAAAAGAACAGGGAGAAAGTGGACCTGGAGAAGCCCAAATGGAGAAACAAAGAATGAAATCGACTTCATTATAGCAAATAAGAATAACACGATCACAAATGTCACAGTTATCAACAGAGTAAATATTGGAAGTGACCATAGAATGGTGGGTTGCACAGCAAGATTCAATTTCAAATGGGAAAGCAAGAAGATGATTAAAGACAAAAAGATATACCCAATAAAAGTCAGCGAAAACAAAGCAGCTTTTCAGTTGGAAATAAGGAACAGATTTCAGGCTCTCAGTTATGCTGAATGTGACATTGATGAGTTGAATGACAGACTAACAAAAGTCCTAAAAGAATCAGCGGAGGTAGTAGGAAAACCTAATACAACGAACCGGGAAGTATTCAGAGAAGACACTTGAGCTTATGAAAAAAAGAAAGGTAATGAAAGTAAACACAAAGAAAGATGAAATAGAACGAGCGGAATTAAATAAGCTTATCAACAAAAGACAAAGAGAAGAAAAAAGAAAGAGAAACATGGATCAAATCAAAGATACCATCAAAAAAGGAAAAAGTCTGAAACAGGTCCGAAATAAAATGGCACTTGGAAAGCAACACATTACATCACTAAAAGACAAAAACGGTGAAGCCATTAAATGTAGAGATATGATGCTGAAGCGAGTTGAAGAATTTTACAAAGAACTGTATGCATCAAAGACAGTAGTACCAATAGCTAACTTTTCTGTTCACACAAGTGAAATACTTGAGATAACACCAGACGAAGTAAATATTTCTCTTAAAAATATGAAAAGAGGGAAGGCTCCGGGAGAAGATGGAACACTAGCAGATTTACTGTTCGATGCAGGAGCAGAAGTACAAAATAGGCTTGCTCACTTATTTACCCAATGTATAAAACAGAAGAAAATTCCCAAAACATGGTGTAATGCAATTGTTCTTCTACTTTATAAAAAAGGCAACTCAAAAGACCTTAGTAACTATCGACCCATTAGCTTGCTATGTCATTTACAAACTTTTCACTAAAGTTCTTACAAACAGAATAGCTACAAATTTGGAGGAAAACCAACCTCGTGAACAGACAGGATTTCGATGCGGGTATTCGACCACTGATCATCTGCACACAATGAATCAGCTAATTAAGACAAATACAGAATATAATAAACCACTGTGCTTAGGTTTTGTTGATTACGAAAAGGCTTTCGACTCAGTGGAGCACATAGCAATTATAAATTCATTGCGAGAACAAGGAGTGAATGAGAACATTGTAAAACTGCTCGAAAACATATATAAAGAGGGAACTGCTACAGTTAAGTTACATAAGGACTCAGAAAAAATTTAAATTGAGAAGGGCGTGCGTCAGGGAGATACAATTTCACCAAAGTTATTTACAGCATGTCTAGAAAGTATTTTCAGAAAGCTAGACTGGGAAAACAAAGGAGTAAACATAGACGGAGAAAAGCTAAACCATTTAAGATTTGCAGATGACATTGTCCTAATCTCAGAAAAAGCAGAGACGTTGCAAGAAATGTTAAATGACCTGAACAGGGAAAGTCTCAAAGTAAGGCTAAAGATGAACCGGAGTAAAACTAAAGTAATGTTTAATCCTCAAACACCAAAGAGCGTCATAAGAATAAGTGGAGAAATTCTTGAAAAAGTTGAGGAGTACAATTACCTGGGACAAATACTAAAATTAACGAAAGATAATGATAGCGAAATAAAAAAACGCATTACAATTGGATGGAAAGCTTTCGGTAAACATAAGTGACATTATGAAAAGTAGCTTGCCAGTTTGTATGAAACGAAAAATATATAACGAATGTATAATTCCAGCTATGACGAATGGTTGTGAGACTTGGAAACTGACAATCGATGGAAAATAAATTAATTCCTTCTCAGAAAGGAATGGAAAGGTCAATGTTGGGAATATCTTTAAGAGACAGGAAAAGATCAACTTGGGTGAGAGAGCAGACTAAAGTCAAAGATATTATAGAAGTTATAAAAGAACAGGAATGGAGGTGGGCAGGCCATGTAGCAAGAACAAGGGATAATAGATGGAGCAAGAGGTTGACTGACTGGGCACCAAGAGATGGAAAGCGTAGCAGAAAAAGGCCAGACAGGAGGTGGAGAGATCAGATAGAGAAATTTGCAGGGAAAACGTGGCAAAGATTGGCTCAGCCAAGGAATTCGTGGAGAAGGCTGGGGGAGGCCTTTGTTCAGCAGTGGACTTACAATGGCTGATGATGATATATATATATATATATATATATATATATATATATATATATATATATATATATATATATATATATATATATATATATATATATATATAAATAATCATCATCATCATCATTATCATCAGCCGTTTGAGTATCCACTGCAGGACTGGCCTATCCCGACCGAAGTCGGGATGATACAGCCAATGTATCTCTACCAAGTGGCTTAGGCTGTCTGGTAGAGATTGTATGTAGGGTGAGAAGTGCTTATAAGTGTAATTGTAGTGTTGGAGTGGCTTTGGATGTGTGTGTAGTCTGTGAACCAAGTGTAATCGGCCTGCGCAAACCGACTGGGTGCAAGCATACTTTATAGTAAGCGACACTGGTTCAACTACAGCACCCCTTGTTTCCGCCAATGCAGTATGTGGCCGAGTGAACACTCCCAAAGTTTATTACCCTAGCGGGGCGTGAACCCTGGTTCACCCGAGTACGAAACACACACTCTATCACTGTATCACAAAGTCTCTCTCTCTCTCTCTCTCTCTCTCTCTCTCTCTCTCTCTCTCTCTCTCTCTCTCTCTCTCTCTCTCTCTATATATATATATATATATATATATCCACCCATCCATCCATCATCCAGTCCTACACTGCCCCATGAGGGGCATAGGAGCCCGGGGCTAGGCAGTTGGTCCCGACATTTAAGATGAGAATGACCAGCCTCACTCATCCCTGAGTGGTATTATTTGAGCAATCAACCCCAACCATCCCTTGGATATAAACCTTCACCGGCTCAATCCGATTGGAGTGCAATAATTACCCACTAAAACAACCAGGCACCAAAATCTGGTTATATGGTTACCACCCAGCGTAGTAAATTTTTTCCTGGTGTACAGGAAACCATTTGGCTTGTCATTCAGTGTAGAGTCATCCACAGGCTGAAGGAAGAGGAAAGAATGAAGGAAAGAAAGATAGAAGAGGGAGTGTAAAGTCATCCATAGGCAGAAGGACAAGGAAAGAATGAAGGAAGGAAAGAAAGGCAGAAAAGAATATATATATATATATATATATATATATATATATATATATATATATATATATATATATATATATATATGAGGCCCCTTGTGCAAGAGTATACCCATGCACCATCTTGTCGAAAACTGAGATAATGCTATCCCACAGTCCCTCAGAGTATGGACTTTCATGTGGACTTGGTGGATGTGATGTATGACCCAAGACATAAGGGCAAAAATTTATAGAAATAACATGGGTTTACATCGCCACCCTTTATCAAGCGCAGCCACTGTATTCATTAATAAGATTATTAACCCTTACACCGCGGGCATGTTTCCCAATGTTTTGCGTCTCCAGCGGGGTTATTTGGGCTCCGACAGACTCTCAAAAAATATTTGCCAAAAATCAGTTAGTAGTCCTAGAATATTAAAATTACATAGGCCTATGGCACATATCTTCAGCTTTCTCCTGGGATGTTTGTTGAGCCTTCGTCGATTACCGTAGGACTTGTGGAGACCTCTGAAGTTGGGTAACGAAGTCTCCACTTTACACTTCCCGACAACCCGTAATATGATTACCACAGCCAGATATTAACATTATAAACACTACTCTATGATTATCAAGTAGTTTGGGATCCATACCCCCCAAAAAAAAACACTGTGAAAGCAATGAAAATTACGAGCGCGTATGACCTTCCCACTTGTGCTGTTGGTATTCTGTCATTTATTATTCATAAAACCCCTCACACTTTATATTTCAATTACTATATAACAATTTTATATATCTACAGTCTTTATCCATAAGTTTCCTTTAGTAGTATTAGTATATTGTCACTGTAGGGATTCAATTTCTTTCAGTAAAATACGTAGCATTCACTTTCTCGTCCTGTATACAAGCATTGAGAGTGAATGTCACTTTCACCTTCACTCTCATAACTCATAGTATTCAGACATGCTAGAGTGAAACTTTCACTTTCTTTACTCCTAGGGTATATACTGTACTCGTATTCTTATAATACTACTCATTTACATTTCTATTCACGTTCTCTATTTTATTTACGTTATTTACTTTTCTATTTTATTTACACTGTTTTATGCATTGTCACTTGAAGTAACTTATAAAACTATTTTCCACTGTTTACATATATTTACATTCATTACTTTCACTTGCTGTTTACACATTATTTACAATTCCACTTGCACTGTTTTACTCAATAGAAAGATCGTAGTCACTCTTTTATCAATTGTCAGCCCTTTACCTCTTTCCACACGAGGTTTAGTAGGGGGTAAAGGTCACAGGGCCCTTTGCATGGGGGTGAAAAGTCCCTGAAGTCAGCAAAAGCAAACAGACGTACCTCAACATTGGAAGATGAGAGTGAACTGATAAGGGTGGGCCGGGGTGGAGGCCTACCTAGGGAAATCCATTACTGCCAATGTTAGCCTCTTGACAGCAGCTAATATATAGCAGTGAAATGATTGGCAGGAAATCTAGACAATACATCATAAATTAGGTAGTTCCAGGTGAATATAAATATCACTTAGGCTTCTCCCTTCCCTCCTTATATGTCTATTTATTATGAAAATAGATTATACGGCATATTTCAAGGGGAAATAAACAGCGAAAATTAGCGAACGAGTGCACGTGAGGTGTTGTCAGGTGATAATTAGCCAATTCCAGGTGTATGGCACTCTCACTTACCTTATTTCTTTCTTGTATATATTATTTGGTATAAGAATAGGGCATAGGGCTTATTTCAATGGATGAAATCAGTGAAAAATTCCGGGGAAGATTTACTTAGCATAGCACGGCCGGGCAGGCGAGAGGATAGGGTAATGGAGGGGGGGTAGGGAGGGGAGTCAAGAACCGGGAGAAATGGTTAATTGTCAACAATGGACGGGAGTACAGATGAGATTAGGAGTGCTGACTAGTGTTGGACATTGGCAGTACTGATAGATGATACAAGCCACCAATTGGAAGCCTGGGTGAATTCAAAATAACACAGAATCACAAAAGCGACGCCCCGCCGTATGATCCCTTGCTCCCAAGCGTCACGAAAGTGACGCCCCACGGTTAAGGGGTTAATGTAAAATATCATTATTCCTAGTATTATTGGTGTTATTTTGTTTGTTACTGCATTTAATAGATGTAAAGTGTATATTGTTCACATTAAAACATAGAACAATGAGGACCAGGTGAAAAAAAAAATGCTGCGTATTGACATTTTTTTGGAAGAATAATTTTTAAGACAATAACCAGGCAAATTCATAACCAATCACTCTACAGACATTCAACTTCATCTTACAACATAAAGGAACTCATTAGGTATTGGCCTGTGGTACTAGTTTATGCACAAATGTAGCAGCATTCTATGCAAATATGTTGATTTTTTTCCGGAGTAAAAACAGTAGTACCTTTACTGAAAAGTTTTTGGATAAAGTAGAGACAATCAGCTTTAAAATGATGTAAATGCCTTTATCCTAGGTATAATAGTTTTTGCGGTATCGTTCTTCAAGGTCGTAAACACTTTGAACGCGATTTCTGCCACCTTTAAAAAATGGTGCATGGGTATACTCTTGCACGCGGGGCCTCATATAATGTTCTCATTTTCTCCTCGTTCTCACAATGAATTTATAATTGCAATGCACTCCACTGAGTCAAAAGCCTGTACATAATCAACAAACCCAAAACACAGTGGCGTATCATATCCTGTAGTTTTCTCAGTTACCTGATTCACTGTCTGTAGATGATCATTGGTCGAATTCCTGCTTCAGAATCCTGCCTGTTCACGAGGATGATTTTCTTCCATAATCGATTTTACTCTGTTTGTAAGAACTTTTTCTTTTTGCAGAGTTTATAAGTAACATACAGTATAATAAGCTAATGACTGGATAGTTACTAACATCTTTTGAGTAGCCTTTTTTGTAAATTCTTTCTCGGTCTATGGATGCGGATCCGCGTCCAACCTGAAAGTGTCAAACCAGCTGTTTAGACTCGGATCTGCATCCAGACAAAGAAGTACTCACCATAAATCAGGAATTGCATCTAGCATCCTGAAAATTGGTCTGATATAAGCCTGATAAATTTCCAGCTAGGTGATCCTATTTTCATTCATAGAAAAACTCGAAAATGTGACCTAAAAAAATTTTTAAAAATGGTACAAACTTTCATATCTGCTCTTTGAAATTATACTCGTCATAACTATTTTCCTTTATGCAATATCATTTTCAATTTTCATTCATCTTATTCAACAGAGTCTCAGCTTTCCAACAGTATAAAAACAAATCTGCTAATCCAAATATTTCGGGATGAAAAAATGATCAGAATAAAAAAAACTTGAGCATCCAGATTTGGTATCAACATTCTTATATGCTCTTTCAACTTACACTCGTCATAGATACTTTATGCAATAGCGTTTCCTATAATTTTTCATCTTATTCTGCAAAGGCTCAGCTTTCTAATGGTATAAAAACAAATCCACTAATCCACATATATTAGGGTGAAAATAAATGATCGGAAAAAAAAAATCATCAGCATGGCAGGGGAGGAGGGAGGGAGAGCGAGATGAGGGAAAAGCCAGATGGTTCTGTTGGCTGCAGGGGGCGGTGGACCTCCAAAGTGTAAAGTAAAAAAATCTATTGCAATGCACCATGTTTTGACAATTTTCTTCTTTTTTATACACTGAGTACATAAGTGGGCGAGCCTGTTTTATATTTCTACCACTGCATCTGACAGTAAATCTTAAACCATTCCATCTTCTCCTGGGGCCTTCCCTGTTTTCGTAATTTTAAGAGATATGTTTTATTTTTTTTTTTAATAACAGAACAGAGAAAGGAAAAACAAATGAATAAAAAAAAAAATCCATACACCAGATTACTGGGCTGTGTTTCAACAGCTTGAGTGCCACGAAATGTGACAGCGCTTTCGAGAACGAAAGTGTGGGTGGTGATGGGGAGGGTTGTCATGACCTCCATCACAGTTGGAACTATTTGGTGAGGTGGGTCTCTCTGGCGACATCTGATAGCTGTAAACTGTTTAGATCACAACTGTGTAACGGATAACAGAACTCTAAATACCAGGGTATTATTGTGTGTAATTTGGGAGAGTGAAAGGATTTTGCATACTAACATGTCATAAATGAAGAATTGTTACAATACCCTTTTCATTTCAATTAATCCCTTCGTGCAAGATGACACAATGCGAGTCATAATCCTTGTAATCTGAATAGTAACCTATGATGCAACATGATGCAACTTCCCTATAAAAGGTCGTAGAAACTTTTCCTGTGGATGGATTTGCGACAAATTTGATTGAGTCAAAGCTGAGGGTAGCCACGTCTAGGGGAAATATATGGCAACACCCGGGAGCTTATCAGAGGGCCAAGCAGCCTTTTTTTAGCTCAGAATTCTCCCAACAGTCAGGCTCGAAGGGTGTGTGAGTGCACGGCCAGGCATATAAACCCATGTTTCCTGCTACCACACCATCCATACCTTATGTGTGTAGAGTGATATTGTGTTGTATATAGCGTAGGGTGCTTGTGAAGAAAGTGTATAAGTGTTTCTTCTATATTTTCAGAGAAAGCCAGATTTGAAACTTCCTAACCAATTTTTATTTTTCCCCTCGTATTTTACACTAAACCTACAATGTCTTGCAAAGGCCTATCAGAGAAAGAGTACATGACAACTGACACCACTGCCATCACTCCTATGACAACTGACACCATTGCCATCACTCCTATGACAACTGACACCACTGCCATAATTCCTATGACAACTGACACTACTGCCATCACTCTATGACAACTGACACCACTGCCATCACTCCTATGACAACTGACACCACTGCCATCATTTCTATGACAAATGACACCACTGCCATCACTCCTATGACAACTGACACCACTGCCATCACTCCTATGACAACTGACACTACTGCTATCACTCCTGTGACAACTGACATCTCTGCCATCACTCCTATGACAATTGACACCACTGTCATCACTCCTATGACAACTGACACCACTGCCATCACTCCTGTGACAGCTGACACCTCTCCCATCACTCCTATGACAACTGACACCACTGCCATCACTCCTATGAAAACTGACGCCACTCCCATCACTTCTATGACAACTGACACCACTGCCATTACTCCTATGACAACTGACGCCACTGCCATCACTCCTATGACAAATAACACCACTGCCATCACTCCTATGACAAATAACACCACTGCCATCACTCTACACACACACACACACACACACACACACACACACACACACACATCACAAATACTCACACACACACACACACACACTCGCACATCACAAATACTCACACACACACACACACACACACAAACACACACACACACACACACACACACACACACACACACACACACACACAGGCTGTGATCGTACCTCTCCTCCTCTCTGCAACTCCATCTCCTCTCAAGAAACACTACAACACTGCTAGAGGACGTGAGTAACCAGCTCATTTGTCTAATTTTTATACTATTGTATTGTAAGGTATAAATTGTGTGTTTATATATCTCATGAGGAAGAATGTGGTGCATTTCATTGCTATTCTCTCAGTCATTATACTCGTAAAGTATAGGTCACATAAAAAATATGAAGAAAGCTTGATCAAGCTGATGATTTCTTATGCATCCTTTTGTAAAGCAAAGTAACCTATGTGTGAAAATATCTGGGGAAAAGTTACGAAAGACGAACATACTTATCCTACGGGCCAGCGCGTACGTGCTGTCACTGCGCGCAACCCATCGTAACTTTTCAAAATTCATTTTCTCCAATACAATAAGGGTTATAATACTGTATTATATCATGGGCTTCCTTAACCTTTGGTCTGCAAAACTGGATAGAATTTATATATATATGTTTGTTACAGTGTCACTAACAACATACGAAATAAACAAATCAGACTTTTTTAGTCAATTTTCGTTGTGTTTTTCGATTTACTCGAAAACTATTGGACGTGTCAACTTGAAACTTTCACAGATGAAAGATTGTGATATTCTGCATATAAGACATGTCCTTTGCAACTGCGCGTTACGGGAAAATTTTTTCAAGGTGATGTGCGTGTTGGAGGTGAACTGAGTGATTTTTTTCTCTTCGAAGGTTGGGTTGAAACAGGAATGTGTCATGTCTCCATGGTTGTTCAATCTGTACATGGATGGGGTAATAAAAGAGATACAAGGTAGGGCAGTGGATGTTGAAGTGGCCCTAGTGAGAGAGGGAAGTGTTTGGAAACTCCCTGTACTGTTGTTTGCAGATGATACTGTGTTGTTAAGTGAAGACAAAGGGGAGCTGCAAAGCTTGGTGGATGAGTTTGGGAGAGTGTGTAAGAAACAGAATCTAAAGGTGAATGTAGGGAAGAGTAAAGCAGGCAGTGGATGTTGGAGTGGCCCTAGTGAGAGAGGATAGTGTTTGGAAACTCCCTGAACTGTTGTTTGCAGATGATACTGTGTTGTTGAGTGAAGATGAAGGGGAGCTGCAAGGCTTGGTGGATGAGTTTGGGAGAGTGTGTGAGAAACGGAATCTAAAGGTGAATGTAGGGAAGAGTAAAGTGATGGTCTTTGAGAGAGGTGAAGTCAGTGAATGTACAGCGAGGTTGGATGGTGAGGAATTGGAAAATGTGAGTACGTTTAAGTACTTGGGTAGTGTGATGTGTAAGGGTGGAGGTTTGGAGGGTGAAGTGCTTGAAAGGGTACAGCAGGGAAGAAAGGTTGCTGGTTCTTTGAAAGCAGTGATAGGAAACAGGGAAGTGAGCATGGAAGTGAAAAAGTTACTACATGACAGTATTGTGATACCAACTCTAACGTATGGAAATGAAGCTTGGACGTTGTTGAAAGGACACAAGTCAAGCGTGAGAGCAGTGGAAATGAGTTATTTAAGAGGAGCCTGTGGAGTCACATGGAGAGACAGACGGCCAAATGAGGATATAAAGGAGCGTTGTAGTGTGGATGTGGATGTGATAGGAAACGTTATGAGGAACACACTGAGGTGGTTTGGCCATGTGGAGAGGATGGAGGGTGAGAGACTGATGAGGAGAGTGTATGTGAGTGAGGTGGAGGGGGGGAGAGGGAGGGGGAGGCCGAGGATGAGATGGAGGGATGGAGTGGAGAGGTATATGAGAGAGGGGGGTGAGTTGGGAGCAGGGCAGTGAAATGGCGGGGGACAGGTCGATGTGGAGGCGATTTGTTTGTGGCCACCCCGTACGGGATTAAGGTGCCTGGCAACAGGCAGATAGATAGAATGTAATATATGAATCTGTCAGTATCAGTCTATTAGTAAATTGTGTATATTTGGTTTTACTGGCATTAAATGAGACAAGGTTGTTTTGTCCCCAACCATTGCTCATAGATGAGTCTTGATTTATGGAGATGGCTGTCCTGAGTTGAGAGTTAGAGATAATAGACTTTGTAAATGGGTGTTTGAGTATGAATGAACTGTGAAGTGTTGAGTCATCTGCATATGAATGGATGGGACTGTGGGTGACAGGTATGAGATCATATATGAATCAGGAACAGGGTTGGCACCAGAACTAATCCATGTTGCACGTCGGCGTTAATTGAGTGGAAAATGGACTATACATCATCTACTTTTATTCTTTCTTTTTTTTCTGTCACTGAGATATAAGGAAAGCAGAGGAACAAGAGACGTTAGTCCATAGCAAGGGAGTTTGGACAGCAGGGAACGGTGCCACATTCTGTCGAAAACTTTAGAAATATCAAGGGCTACTACATGAGTTTCTCCATGTTGGTCAATTGATTGGTGGATGGTAGAGTCAGGAAATTGAGTATATTAATGGTGGATCTTTCGTGGCAAAAATCATATTGTCTATCGCTAATTAAGTTGTTGAGTTCAAGATGTTTCACTATGTGCTTTTTAAATGAAATTTCAAATACTTTACCAAGAGAAGATGTGACAGCTGTTGGTCTGTAATCAGAGGGGTCAGAGAAACTTCCTTTCTTTGGAATTGGGTGGTTATTTGCTCCTTTCCATGTATTAGGGAATGAAGAAGTACATATGCATAGTCTGAATAAATTAGCAAAAACAGAGGCAAGTTCTGGGGAACAGTTCTTCAAAACAACTGGAGGAAGTCCATCTGGGCCTGGAGCTTTGTTGATTGGTATATTGTTTAGAATGGATTTTACGTATCTAGTCTATATTTTAAGTGAAACACTTTCGGGAGAGTCAAGTTCTGGTACTGGGACGTTCTGGCTGATTTCCTCTATAGTAGAATTTCTGACAAATGTACTGGCAAAGATATTCGCTTTCCCACGCAGGTCGTTTGTAATGTTGCCATTTGAAGATTTTAGTGGGGGAATGAGTGATGACTTGTTAAAAATATTATTAAAAGAATTGAAGGTTGACCAGAATATTCTACTGTCATTAGGGTTGTTAAGTAGTTCTGATGCTTGATTCAGAAGAAAGTTTGATTTAGCGCGATTTATTACAGTTTTTGCATGGTTTCTAGCCATTTTAAGATGTCAGAGTGATTCGGATGTTTTTCATTTTAAGTAAGAGTTATATAGACTTCTGGGTGGTTGCTCTGGCACAGTTGCTATCAAAGCACCTGGTGTTACCTCAGGTACTTCACTTTTGTCAATTGAAAAGTTAGCTATTGATACCACTGTCTTTCATGCATACAGTTCTTTGTAAAATCCTTCAACTCCCTACACCATATACGAGCATTTTCTGCATTTAATGACTTGACCGTGTTTGTCTTTCAGTGATACAATTTATTGCTCTCTTAGTGCCATTTTACTTCGGACCTGTTTCTGACTTTTTTTTTATGGTTTCTTTGATCTGATCCATGTTTCTTTTTTCTTCTCTCTGTCTCTTGTTGATAAGCGTATTTAATTCCTCTCGCTCTGTTTCATCCTTCGTAATTTTTACTTTCATGACCTTTCCTCTTTTAACGAGGTAGAGTGTCTTTTCTGGATACTTCTTGGTTTCGGTTATAGCTTTCCCTTCTACCTCCTGTGATTCTTTTAGCTTTTTTGTTAGTCTCTCATTCAATTTATCAACGTCACACTCAGGATAACTTAGAGCTAGAAATCTGTTCGTTATATCTATCTGAAAGGCTGCGTTGTTTTTGCTTAATTTTATTGGGCATATATATATATATATATATATATATATATATATATATATATATATATATATATATATATATATATTGTAATCATATTTCTTTCACTTCTGAAATTGAATCTGGGTGTGCAACCCACCATTCCATGGTAACTTCCTGTATTTACTTTGTTGATAATTGTGACATTTGCGATCGTGTTATTCTTATCTACAATAATGAAGTCGATTTCATTCTTCGCTTCTCTATTAGGACTTCCTTACGCCTATTTTCTCCCTGTTCTTTAGTGAAAGAATGTGTCAATTCTTCTCATGTTATAAATTTCAGCAAAATTTAGCATAGTTCCTCCTCTCTCATTCCATTCTCCCACTCCAAATTTTTCCATAAATGTTTCTCCAATTTTTGATTTCCCAACTTTTGTATTGAAGTCTTCCATGAGTATAGTATCTATTGTCTTTCGTTCTTCCATAATCTTGGAGGTTTCGTCATAGAATTTTCTGTTTCTTCATCTGAGCTATGAGAAGTCGGTGCATATACTTGTATTACTTTCAGGGTGTATTTTTTTTGCATGGTCTAATTACAATCCATACTAATCTGTCAAATACACTGCTGAATTTAACAATGTTGCCTGCAAGATTTCTATTAGAGATCCTACACCACTTTTTCATTTTGCCTTCCTCTGTAGCGAAATAGGTGGTTGCTGTCTTGGAGCTGAAATACTTTTTTTTCATTTCTATCGATCTCACTCATACCTACAATATCCCAAGTAATATTTTCTAATTCAGCCATTAAGTTATCAGGTTTGTAACTTTCTGCGAAGCTTCTTACATTGTAAATATATATATATATATATATATATATATATATATATATATATATATATATATATCCCACCGCTACCTGACACTTTTTGGATGACGGAAATTGGAAGGCCTTGCAGATATACAAACTACCATCTTAAGCAAAGCGGGCCATGGAACCCTCTACTGAATATACAGAATACGGTGTCAGAAAAATTACATCTCACCAGAAGCTATGAGACAGGGAGGTGAGAATATTTGCCACAATACTTCCAACCAAAGATGAACTCTATTGCATATGATCTGATGGGCGTTCCTGGTGGTTCATCGTCAACTAAAGGTCCAACCCCAATGCCTCCTGTGCTTACGAGCTGTGTGCCACCAAAAGTGAGTAAGCACTGTCTCGTCAAATTATAGACCAGTACATTAAACAGAGATGCATGAAGAGCTATACTTACAATATAAGAAGCCTTGCGGAAGCTTACAAACCTGATAACTTAATGGCTGAATTACAAAATATTACTTGAAATATCGTAGGTATGAGTGAGATCCACAGAAATGAAGAAAATGTAATTCGGCTCCAAGAGAGCAACCATCTATTTTGCTACATAGCAAGACAAAATGAAAGAGTGAGTGGCATAGGATTTCTAATTAATAGAAATCTTGCAGACAACATTGTTAAATTCAGCAGTGTACTTGACAGAGTAGTATGGACTGTAATTAGACTATGCAAAAAATACACCCTGAAATTAATACAAGTACTGTATATGCACCGACTTCTCAAAGCTCAGATGAAGAAATACAAACATTCTATGATGAAACTTTCAAGATTAATGAAGAACAAAATACATAAGATACTATACTCAGGGGAGACTTCAATACAAAAGTTGGAAAATTAAAAAAATGGAGATGCATGTAAGGAAAAATTTGGAGTGGGAGAAAGGAATGAAAGAGGAGGAACTGTGGTAAATTTTGCTGAAATTTATGAGAATAACTAATACATTCTTTCACAAAAAAACAGGGAGAAAATAGACCTGGGAAAGTCCTAATGGAGAAACGAAGAATGAAATCGACTCCATTATTGCAGATAAGAATAACACGATCGTAAAAGTCACAGTTATCAACAAACTAAATATAGGAAGCTACCATGGAATGGTGGGTTGCACAACCAAATTCAATTTCAGAAGTGAAAGAAAGATGATTAAAAAGAAAAAAAATATGCCCAATAAAAGTAAGCAAAAACAAAGCAGCCTTTCAGTTTCGTATAACGAAGAGATTTCAGGCTCTAAGTTATGCTGAGTGTGATGTTGATGAATGACAGACTAACAAAAAAGCTAAATGAATCACAGGAGGTAGTAGGGAAAGTAAATATAACCGAAAACAAGTAGTATTCAGAAAAGACCCTCGACCTCTTTAAAAGAAGAAAGGACATGAAAATAAAAGCAATGAAGGATGAAACAGAACTAGTGGAATTAAATATGCTTATCAACAAGAGACAGAGAGAAGAGAAAAGAAAGAGAAGCATGGATCAGATCAAAGAAAAAATCAAAATTAAAAAAAAAAAAATCTTAAACAGGTCCGAAGTAAAATGGCACTAAGATAGCAACAGATTTTACCACTGAAAGACAAAAATGATGAAGTAATTAAATGCAGAAAAAAGATGGTGTAGAGAGATAAAGGATTTTACAAGGAACTGTATGCATGAAAGTCAATTGAATCAATAGCTAACTTTTCACTTGACACAAGTGAAGTACCTGGTTTGATAGCAACTGCACCAGAGCAACGGCCCAAAAGTCATTAGCATATTACCCTTGCTTAAAAGCAAAAACATCTGAATCACTCTGTCACTTTAAAATTGCTAGAAACCATGCAAAGGCTGCAATAAATCTTGCTAAATTAAACATCTGTCAAAATCAATCTTTAGAACTATTTAATAACCCTAATGACAATAGAATATTCTGGTCAACCTTCAGTTCTTTCAATAATAACTTTGACCCTTCACATCCCGTTGACGTATGGGTACATCTCCATGTTTTGTCTCGGTGACACCTGATGATGTACCCTTACGTTTTGCAATTGCGAGGTCCGACATTTGCACATTTTTCAAATTTTGCACGTGACTTTTGGTACTTATGCACAGAACACCTTCCTCTACCCAAGGCCCGGCGGGAACAATGCTGTACCCCGCTTGACCTCCCCCCTCCGCACTCCATTGTCTCGTCAACTCATCTGTTACTAGTGACCTGACCAGTAAAAACATGTCATGCCACGGTACGAAATTCAAGGCGAGAGTGATTCCTGAATCGATGACAATGTGGGGGACAAAGTTTATGTGGTGTTAGAGGAAGAAACGTGCAGATGTGATGAGGAGGTAACGTCACCAAAGAAGGTGTGCTTTGTTGATGTGTTTGGTGAGTGAAACAACGCTTATATTGCCTATATTACAGTGTAAAAACCAATATACTCTTGTACTACATATATACTCGTACCAAATAAATAAATACTATATCTGCCTATTCTGAGTGGTTTGGAATAGTTACTCATCCCATAGAACTCGTCTTCTTTGGAGCCTGGCTCGAGAGAACACGGTACCAAGGTGAGGGTACGGTCACCTGTACCGGCATTTCTAAGCTCAACTGAGCACTTTCTCTCTGAATTTTCGATGTTTCTCAAAAGAGCCGAGGTTTTAGCCAAAAAAACTACTTTTGGAAAATCTGCCGGGATTGGGGGGGGGTCATTGGTGAAAAGTCTGCTGGGATGCAGCGGGTTTACAAGTCATCATCCATTCCCCCACTAAAATCTTCAGATGGCAATATTACAAATGACCCACATGGGAAAGCGAATGTGTTTGCCAGAACATTTGTCAGAAATTCCACAATAGTGGAAGTCAGCCAGAACGTCCCAGTACTAGAACATGTCTTTCCCGAAACTGTTCCACTTAAAATACAAACAAGATACATAAAATCCATCCTAAATAATTTACCAATGAACAAAGCTCCAGGCCCAGATGGAATTCCTCCAATTGTTTTGAAAAATTGATCCCCAGAACTTGCCTTTGTTCTAGTAAATTTATTTAGAGTATGCATATGTACTTCTTCATTCCCTAATACATGGAAAGGAACCAATATCCACCCAATTCCAAAGAAAGGAAGTTCCTCTGACCCTTCTGATTACGGACCTATAGCTATCACATCTTCTCTTGGTAAAGTATTTGAAATTTTAATAAGCACATAGTGAAACATCTTGAACCCAACAACTCAATTAGCGACAGACAATATGGTTTTCGCCACGAAGCATCCCCCATTGGCATACTCAATCTCCTGACTCATACCATGCATCAATCAATTGACCAACATGGAAGAACTCATGCAGTAATACTCGATATTTCTAAAGCTTTCGACAGAGTGTGGCACCGTTCCCTGCTGTCCAAACTCCCTTGCTGTGGACTAACGTCTTTTGTTCCTCTGCTTTCCTCATATCTCAGTGACAGAAAAAAAAAAAAAAAAGAGTAAAAGTATTTGATGTATATTCCAAATTCATCTCAAATAACACCGGCGTGCCAAAGGGATCAGTTCTGACACCAACCCTGTTCTGGGTTCATATTAATGATCTCTTATCTGTTACCCACAATCATATCCATTCATATGCAGATGACTCAACACTTCACAGTTCATTCATACTCAAACACCCATTTACAAAGTCTAATATCTCTAACTCTCAACTCAGTACAGCCATCTCCATAAAATCAAGACTTATCTATGATCAGTGAATGGGGACAAAACAACCATGTCTCATTTAATACTTGTAAAACCAAATATATACAATTTACTAATAGACATATTTTGACAGATTCATATATTACCTTCAGTGCTACAAATATTCCCATCTCCAAAAGTACTGACATTCTCAGTGCCTCACTTAAAAATGCCCTCAGCTGGACCTCTCATATCAGATCACTTGCTAAAACCGCCTGAAAGAAACTTGGATTATTGTACAGAGTCTGTAACTTCTTCATTGACGAGCAGTTAACTTTAATCTATAAGAGTCATGTGTGCCCTCAGCTTGAATACTGCTCACCCTTCTGGAATGGATATGGAGAGGTTGCACAAAAACAACTAGACAGAATTCAGAACAAAGCTGTAGGAATTATTAAAAACCTTGCTATTATAAATAAACTACCTCCCATACAAGTAATAAGAAATGTTGCCTCCATTGTATTACAATACAGATATTTTCATGGTAAATGCTCAGACGAATTTGCGTCCATTGTACCACCTCTCCATGCCTTCCCTCGTGCTACACGGGCATCTGGTAGCACTCATGACATATTGCAGAACTTATGCCTTTTAGGATTCTTTTATTCCCCGAACTGCATGTCTCTGGAACTCGCTTACCCGGAGCTATTTCCCCCCAAACTTCAACCTACTGCTGTTCGAGTCCAACTGTTAAAGATATTTTATGAATGGAGGACGCCAGTAATCTGGTGTATGGATTATCTTTTTTTATTCATTAATTTTGTTTTTCCTTCCTCTGTTCTGTTATTAAAAAAAGGTAAATAAAACACATTTCTTTAAAATATGCAAAGAGCGAAGGAGAAGATGGAATGTATAAGATTTACTGTCGAATGCAGAAGTCGAAATATAAAACAGGCTTGCCCACTTATTTACTCTGTGTATAAAAAGAGAAGAAAATTCTCAAAACATGGTGGAATGCAATAGTTTTTTTTACTTTACACATTGGAGGCCCGACCCCCCTGCAGCCAGCAGAACCCTCCAGCTTTTCCCTCATCTCGCTTTCCCTCCCTCCCCCCCTTCCATGCTGTTTTTTTCTTTTCCGATCATTTATTTTCTCCCCAAAATATTTAGAGCAGTGGATTTGTTTTTATACCTGTAGCAAGCTGAGACTTCGTAGAATAAGATGAAAGAAGATAGACAGTGATATTGCATAGAGTAAAATTGCTATGACGAGTATAATTTGAAAGAGCGCATAAGAATGTTGATACCAAATCTGGGCGCTCAGGTTTTTTCTATTCTGATTATTTTTTCATCTTCGGATTAGCGGATTTGTTTTTATACTGTTAGAAAGCAGAGACTTTGTTGAAGAGAGCGAAAGAAAATAGAAAATGATATTGCATAAAGGAAAATAGTTATGACGAGTATAAGTTGAAAGAGAGCAAAGGAATGTTTATACCATTTTTTTTTTCCCTAAGCTTTTGTTGGTTACATTTTCGAATATTCAGATGAATGAAAATAGTATCACCGAGCTAGAAATTTAATCAGGCTAATAACAAACCAGATTTCAGGACGCTAGACGCAATTCCTGGTTTAAGATGAGTATTTCTTTGTTTGGACGCAGATCCGAGGCTAAAGAGCTGGTTTGATACTTTCAAGTTCGATGCGGATCAGCATCCAAAGACCGAGAAAGAGTTTACAAAAAAGGCTGCTCAAAAGATGTTAGTAACTATCCACCCATTAGCTTGAGGCGGGGGCTCAATCGGTAGAGAGTTGGCCTGCAGTCCTGACGGACCCGGGTTCAAATCCCGCTGAGGCAGGGAACAATTTAAGGATTTGAATTTCACAAAATCAGACTTTACTGATCTGCCAGAAGGCCCGCCGACATGTAAAAATACCCCCGCTAATTCCAATACTGTATGAAGACAGCCCTAGCATGTATTCAGTATGGACGATGGGTGTTAGCGCCGAAGTGGTGACATGTAGAGGTGTGTGGCACGTAGGAGGACTACTGGGCCTTGAAAGCAGGCTGTGAAGCCTATGCCCAGAGTCGGTCACATAAGAAAAAAAAAAAACTGCAAAAAAAAAAAAAAAAAAGTCCTTACAAACAGAATAAAATCGAATGTACTGTAGAAGAAAACCAACCTCGTGAGCAGGCAGGATTCTGAAGCGGGTATTCAACTACTGATCAGTGATGTATCGGATACCAAATTTTAGAGCTCCGCGGAGGCGGAGGCGGAGCTGGATATCTATTTCTCATAAACTGCGGTTGCGGATAAAACTGCGGAGGTTAAGATATTAATTTTTGCGGACGCGGACACAATCGCGGATTATTTTTACCTCCATATCCGCGGTTGAGGACGCGGACGCGGATTTTTTTTACACACATTATAGTACATTTATGCAGTTATACAAAGAGAGAGAGGAGAGAAAGAAAGAAGATAAAAGCGAAAAATAAATTAAGGAGATATTATAAAAGAAGAGAAGAATGTATATCTTTTGATGAATTAATAACTCTTAAGAAATAAAACTCTTGTCATACTATGAAATAGTTTTGGCTTTAGTCCAGATATGCCTATATATTAACATAACACGTGTAACTATGGCGATAGATAGATAGATAGATTGAGAGAGAGAGAGAGAGAGAGAGAGAGAGAGAGAGAGAGAGAGAGAGAACAATGAGAGACAGAGAGAGGAAGAGAGCTGATAGAGATGAAAACAGAAAAAGGAAGAGGAACTGGTAGCTGAGAGGAACGGAGAGGAAAGTTGTGGATGAAAAGGAGAGAGAAAAAGAATTCTGACAAAAAGAGAAATGAGAAATATGGGATGGGTGGAGATCAGCAACCTCTGCGGTTGTTTGACGCGGAGGCGTATTATTATGCTGAGCTTTTATTATCTGAAAACGCGGTGGCGGATAGTGATGCGGAGCTTTTGTTGTCTGAAGACGCGGACGCGGATAGTAATGCGGACATTATTTTCACTGCGGAGGCTCCGCGGAGGCGGAGCCGGAGGCGGATATCCGATACATCACTACTACTGATCATCTAAAGGCAGTGAATCAGCTAATTGAGATAACTAGATAACTACAGTATATGATACATCACTGTTTTTAGGTTTTGTTGATTATGTACAGTGGAGCACACTGCAATTATAGAAGCATTGCGAGAACGAGAAAATTAGAATATTATAAGACTTCGAAAACATATGTACAGATAGAACTTTTTTTTTTTTTTATGCGAGGAAGAAGGAACCAAAGCCCATGAGCCCGCAGTAACAGTTCCCTCCAAGAGAAAAACAAAATACAACGGAGAGCCAAATTCAAGATCCGATCATTGTGAGATGCCTGGACACACTGCGCTTGAAAGACTGGAGATCATAGGCAGCAGGAAATACAGAAAGAGGGAGACAGTTCCAGAGCTGACCTGTTGCATAAATGAAAGACTGGGAGTAACGGTTAACTCTTGCATTAGAGAGTTGGACAGAAAAGGGATGAGAGTTTGCTGCCAGACGGGTGCTACGCGCCCGTCGTAGAGGTGGAGGAATGCAAGCAGACAGTTCAGAGGAGCAGTGACCATTAAAGTAGCGATAGAAAAGAGATAAAGATGCAACAGTGCGGCGAAGAGACAGAGGTTGAAGGGAGTCAGTAAGAGGAGGATAGTTAATGAGATGAAAAGCCTTTGACTCCACCCTATTGAGAAGAGCTGTATGTGGGGAGCCTCCCCACACATGAGAGTTGTACTCCACACAGGAGCGGATAAAACCCCTGTATAGAGTCAACAATTCGGCAGGGGTAAAGAAAGAGCGGAGTCGGCTTAGCACACCTAAACTCTTGGAAGCAGATTTTACAGGAGATGCAATATGATCTTTCCAAGATCAGTTCCGAGTAAATGAAACCCCAAGCATGTTCAAGGATGATGCAGGATTAAGCTGAATATTATCAAACATTAGTGGGTATACCTGTGGAAGATTTTGTCGGGTTGATAGGTGTAAGAACTGAGTCTTAGATGCATTAAAAACAACCAGATTATTTTTACCCCAGTCAGAGATACGAGCCAAGTCAGACATTAGGTGTGCCATAGCCTCATCCCTTGTTTGTTGAAGTAACTGCTGAGGTGGATGTTGCGGGAACCGAATGGCAAGGTGAAGGGTGGAGTCATCGGCATATGAGTGGATAGGGTTAGATGTACAGCTTAGAAGATCATTGATGAATAAAAGGAAGAGAGTTGGTGATAGGACAGAGCCCTGAGGAACACCACTGTTGATAGATTTCGGAGAAGAACGATGGCCGTCTACAACAGCGCCTATAGAACGACCAGTAAGGAAGCTAGCGATGAAGGCACAGATAGAAGGATAGAAACAGCAGGAGGGCAGTTTGGAAATTAAAGATTTATGCCAGACTCGATCGAAAGCCTTTGAGATGTCAAGTGCAATGGCAAAGCTTTCGCCAAAGTCCCGAAAGGAGGATGACCAGGAGTCTGAAAGGTAGGTGAGAAGATAGCCAGTGGAGCGTCCCTGACCGAACCCGTACTGACGATCGGAAAGAAGGTTGTGATAGGAAAGATGCCTTAAAATTTTTCTATTGAGAATTGACTCAAAAACTTTTGAAATACAGGACGTTAAAGCAATTGGACGATAGTTGGAGGGTTGGGAGTGGTCACCCTTCTTTGGGACTGGCTGAATGAGAGCAAACTTCCAGCAAGAAGGAAAGGTACAAGTTGATAGACAAAGGCGAAAGAGTTTGCCTAGGCAGGGTGTAAGCACAGAAGCACAGTTCTTGAGAACAACAGGAGGGACCCCATCAGGCTCATAAGCCTTGTTAGTACTGAGGCCAGTGATGGCAGAAAATACATCAGCTGAAGAATTTTAATGTCAGCCATGAGGAAGTCAGAGGGGGGAAGTGATGGAGGAACAGCACCGGAATCATCTAAGGTGGAATTGGAGGAGAAAGTCTGTGCGAAGAGATCTGCTTTATCAGGAGAAGAAATAGCTACAGAACCATCAGAGTAGAAAAGAGGAGGGAAGGATGATGAGGTAAAGTTCTTAGAAAGATTTTTGGCAAGGTGCCAGAAGAAGCGGGAAGAATTCGAGTTGGAGAGTTGAGAGCATTTATTATGGATGAAATTATTTTTAGTAGAGCGAAGAACAGACTTAGCACGATTCCGGGCAGAAACGTAAAGATGGTGTGATTCAGGGGTGAGTTGGCTCCAGTACCTTTTGTAGGCCCTCTCCTTGTTGCGGACAGCATTAGAACAAGCGTGATTAAACCAAGGCTTTCTTGCATTAGTCAAAGGATATGAGAAAGGAATGTATGCTTCCATGCCCGAGAGAATAACCTCTGTAATGCGCAAGGCACACTCAGATGGCTCACGGCCATGGAAGCAAAAATCATTCCAGGGAAAATCAAAGAAGTACTGCCTGAGGGTCTCCCAGTCCGCGGCTCCAAAATGCCACAGACGACGTTTCCCTGGAG
Organism: Coenobita brevimanus; assembly: GCF_032717465.1. Classification (NCBI taxonomy): domain Eukaryota; kingdom Metazoa; phylum Arthropoda; class Malacostraca; order Decapoda; family Coenobitidae; genus Coenobita; species Coenobita brevimanus. The sequence continues at coordinate 16,907,423 of NC_137015.1, read as the reverse complement.
GGTCAACAGGCCGTACCAGAGTGATAGGACAGGTTAAGGTAATAAGGTTGTGATCGGAGGAGCCCAACGGAGAGAAAAGATTAACAGAGTAAGCAGAAGGATTAGTTGTGAGGAAGAGATCAAGTATTTTGGAGCTCTCTCCAAGGCGGTCAGGGATATGGGTAGGGTGCTGTACAAGCTGCTCTAGGTCATTAAGGATAGAAAAGATGTAGGCTTGTTCACCAGGTGGATCCGTGAAAGGAGAGGAGAGCCAAAGGTGGTGGTGAACATTGAAATCTCCTAGAATGGAGATTTAAGAGAAAGGAGAAATGGATAGAATGTGTTCCATCGTAAAAGTAAGATAGTCGAAGAATTTTTGATAGTCAGTAGAATTAGGGGATAAGTAAACTACTACAGTTGAATTACATAAAGACTGTGAAAAAATTAAGATTGAAAAGGGGGTGCATCCTGGAGATACAATTTCACCAAAATTGTTTACAGCATGTCCAGAAAGGATTTTCAGAAAGCTAGACTGGGAAAACAAAGGAGTAAACTTGGAGAAAAGCTAAACCATTTGAGGCTTGCATATGATATTGTCCTAATCTCAGAAAGAGCAGGGACATTGCAAGCAATGTTTAATGGCCAAAACAGAGAAAGTCTTAAAGTAGAGCTAAAGATAAACCTGGGTAAAACTAATGTTTAATCCAAAAACAGCAAAGAGTGTCATCAGAATAAGCCAAGAATTTCTTGAAGAAGTCGAGGATTAAAATTACCTAGGGCAAATACTAAAACTAATGATAGACAATGATAGGGAAATAATAAGACGCATTGTAATTGGATGGAAAGCTTACGGTAACCATTGACACATCGTGAAAAGTAGCTTTCAAATATGTGTGAAACGAAAGTATATAACGAGTGTATAATTCCAGCTATAACGTACGGTTGTGAAACCTGGAAACTGACAAAATTGGTGGAGAATGAATTGATCCTTTTCAATGAGAAATGGAAAGGTCAATGTAGGGAATATCTTTAAGAGAAAGAAAATGATCAATTTGGTTGAGAGAGCAGACTAAAGTAAAAATCATTACGGTAGTTATAAAACAAAAGAAATGGAGGTGGGCAACTCACGTAGAAAGAATAAGTGATAACTAATGAAGCAAGAGGCTGACTGACTGGACTGCAAGAGATTGCAAGAGCAGCAGAAAACTACCAGACAAGAGCTGGAGAGATGAGCTACGAACACAGAAATTTGCAGCCAAACGTGGCAGAGACTGGTTCAGTCAAGAAATTCGTGCAGAACGTTGGGGAAGGCCTTTGTTCAGCAGTGGACTTGCAATGGCTGATGATAAAGATTACAGTACACACACACACACACACACACACACACACACACACATATATATATATATATATATATATATATATATATATATATATATATATATATATATATATATATATATATATATATATATATATATATATATATATATATATATATATATATATATATATATACCGGTACACACACGTAAAGAGAACGCCTTCAGGACACATAACCTGGGCCCTTTAAATTCCTTGCGCAGGTCACATTGAAACCTCTTAATTTTTATATTTTAATAACAGAACAAAAACTAATGAATAAAAAAAAAAAATCTCCATACACCAGATTACTGGCGTCTTCCATTCATAACATGTCTAAGTTTTTTCTTTTTATGCCAGAAAGAAGGAACCAAAGGCCAGGAGCTCGCAAACAGTTCCTTCCAAGAAAAAAAGAAACAAAAACAATACAAAAGAGAGCCAAATTCAAGATCCGTTCGTTTCGAGATGCCTGGACATACTGCGTTTGAAAGACTGGAGATCATAGGAAGTAGAAAAGACAGACAGAGGGAGACAGTTCCAGAGATGACTTGTTGCATAAATGAAGAACTGGGGGTAACGGTTAACTCTTGCACTGGGGAGTTGGACAGAAAAGGGATGAGAATTTGTTGCTGGACGGGTGCTACGCACCCATCGTAGAGGTGGAGGGATGCAAACAGACAATTCGGAGGAGCAGTGACCGTTAAAGTAGCGGTAGAAAAGAGATAAAGATGCAAAGTGCGGCGAAGAGAAAGAGGTTGAAGGGAGCCAGTAAGAGGAGGAGAGATGATGAGACGAAAAGCCTTTGACTCCACCCTATTAAGAAGAGGTGAATGTGGGGAGCCTCCCCACACATGAGAGTTGTAATCTAAACAGGGGCGAATGAATCCCATATATAAAGTCAACAACTGTGCAGGGTTAAAGAAGTTACGGAGTTGGCTTAGCACAAAATCTTTTGGAAGCAGATTTTACAAGAGATGTAATATGATTTTTCCAAGATAAGTCCCGAGTGAATGAAACCCCAAGCATGTTCAAGGATGAAGCAGGATTGAGCTGGATATTATTAAATCTCAGAGGGTACCCCTGTGGAAGATTATGTCGGTTTGACAGGTGTAAAAACTGAGTCTTTGATGCATTAAAAATAACAAGCTTATTTTTACCCCAGTCAGAGATACAACCCAAGTCAGACATTAGGTGTGCCATAGCCTCATCCCTTGTTTGTTGAAGTAACTGCTCAGATTGATGTTTCGGAAACCTAATGAAAAAGTGAAGGGTGGAATCATCAGCGTACGAGTGGATAGGGTTAGATGTACAGCTTAGAAGGTCACTGATGAATAAAAGGAAGAGAGTTGGTGATAAGACAGAGCCCTGAGAAACACCACTGTTTATAGATCTAGGAGAAGAATGATGGCCCTCTACAACAGCAGCTATAGAACGACCAGAAAGGAAGCTAATGATGAAGGCACAGATAGAATGATAGAAACTGTAAAAGGGCAGTTTGGAAATTAAAGATTTATGCCAGACTCGATCGAAAGCCTTTGAGATGTCAAGTGCAATGGCAAAGCTTTCGCTTAAGTCCCGAAAGGAGGATGGCCAGGAGTCTGAAAGGTATGTGAGAAGATCTTCAGTGGAGCGTCCCTGACGGAACCCAGACTGACGATCAGAAAGAAGGTTGTGATAGGAAAGATGCTTTAAAATTTTTCTTTTAAGAATTGACTCGAAAATTTTTGAAAGACAGGATGTTAAAGCAATTGGACGATAGTTAGAGGGTTGGGAACGGTCACCCTTCTTTGGGATTGGCTGAATGTAAGCAAACTTCCAGCAAGAAGGAAATGTACAAGTTGACAGACAAAGGCAAAAGAGTTTACCTAGGCAGGGTGTAAGCACTGAAGCACAGTTCTTGAGGACAACAGGAGGGACTCCATCAGGCCCATATGCCTTATTAGTATTGAGGCCAGTGATGGCAGAAAATACATCAGCTGAAGAAATTTTAATGTCAGCTATGAGGAAGTCTGAGGGGGGAAGTGATGGAGGAAAAGCATCGGAATCGTCCAAGGTGGAATTGGAGGAGCAACTGTGAGTGAAGAGACCTGCATAATCAGTAGAAGAAATAGCCACAGAGCAATCAGAATAGAAAAGAGGAGGGAAGGATGATGAGGTAAAGTTGTTTGAAAGGTTTTTGGCAAGATGCCAGATGGAGCGGGAAGAATTCGAGTTGGAGAGTTGAGAGCACTTAGTACAGATGAAATTATTTTTAGCAGGGCGAAGAACAGACTTAGCACGATTTTCAGGCAGAAACATAAACAAGATGTGATTCAGGGGTGGGTTGGCTCTGGTACCTTTTATAGGCCCTCTCCTTGTTGCGGACAGCATTAGAACAAGTGTGATTAAACCAAGGCTTTCTTGCATTAGTCAGAGGATATGAGAATGGAATGTCTGCTTCCATGCCCGAGAGAATAACCTCTGTTATGCGCAAGGCACACTCAGAGGGCTCCCAGCCATGGAAGCAAAAATCATTCCATGGAAAATCAAAGAAGTACTGTCTGAAGGCCTCCCAGTCTCAGTTCCAAAGTGCCACAGATGATGTTTCTTTGGAGGGTCAACAGGCCATACTGGAGTGATAGGACACGTTAAGGTAATAAGGTTATGATCGGAGGAGCCCAACGGAGAGGAAAGATTAACACTGTAAGTAGAAGGATTAGTTGTAAGGACGAGGTCAATTACGTTGGAGCTCTCTCCAAGACAGTCAGGGATACGGTTAGGGTGCTGTACAAGTTGCTCTAGGTCAATAAGGATAGAAAAGATGTAGGCTTGTTCACCAGGTGGATCAGTGAAAGAAGAGGGGAGCCAAAGGTGGTGGTGAATATTGAAATCTCCGAGAATGGAGATTACAGAGAAAGGAGAAATGGATAGAATGTGTCCCATCGTAGATGTAAGATAGTCAAAGAATTTTTGATAGTCAGTAGAATTAGGGGATAAGTATACAGCACAGATATATTTAGTCCGAGAAAGACAAGAAAGTCGAAGCCAGAGAGTAGAGAATTCAGAAGAATTAAGTTCAGGAACACGAGAGCAAGATAAATCGTTGCATACATATACACAACATCCACCTTTGGCTTTGAAATGAGTATAGAGAAAGTAGGAGGAAACAGAAAAGGGTTTGCTGTCAGTTGCCTCAGACAACTGAGTCTCTGTCAAGAAGAGAAGGTGAGGTTTACTGGAGGAGAGGTGGTGTTCGACAGAGAGAAAGTTAGAGGAAAGGCCGCGAATGTTGCACAAATGAAGAAGTGAGTCAGTGGTTCCAGGCATCTTTCTGAGTCGTCACCGGGAGGGGGGCTGATGGTAGGGGAATTTATGTTCCCCCCCCCTCTGGGGACTCTGAGGCCTGATTTTCTGATGCCGCAATTTTACTTTTAAATTATGAAAAGGAAGTGTAGTGTGTACTGTGCATGTAGTTTGGTGTTGACAGTTAGAGAAACTTGTATCGGAGGGCATGCTGGCCTACTCTCTGTGTTAATGAGACACAGAAAAAGTTCAGCAAAGGGGGATGGTGAGGAACTAGTCCCGAGGGCTGATGAAACGCAAGCTCCAGGTCTCCCTGTGTTCAGGTTTCCATCCACCGTGGGAGTACTGCCCTACACGACTGGTGCTACAGTCTACTTCTCAGCTACAGCTGTAGGTTGAAGTTTGCGGAGAAACAACTCCAGGGAAGCGAGTTCCAGAGGCAGGCAGTTCGGGGAATACAATAATTCTGATAGGCAGAAGTTCTGCAATATGGCTGTGTGACATTCCAGTCTTGAGCGCTACCAGATGCCCGTGTAGCATGAGGGAAGGCATGGAGAGGTGGCACAATGGACGCAACTTCATCTGAACATTTGCCATAAAAGTATATGTAAAATAATGCAAGGGAGGCAACGTTCCTTCTTACTTGTAGGGGACGTAGTTGATTTATAATAGCAGGGTTCTTAATAATTCCATCAGCTTTGTTCCAAATTTTGTCTAATTGTTTTAGTGCAACCTTTCCACATCCATTCCACACGGATGAGCAAAATTCAAGCTGAGAGCGCATATGACTCTTATAGATTATAGCAAACTGCTCGTCAGTGAAGAAGTTACGGACTCTGTACAATAATCCAAGTTTCTCTGAGGCGGTTTTAGCAAGTGATCTAACATGAGAGGTCCAGCTGAGGGCATTGTTAAATGAAACACCGAAAATTTCAATACTTCTGGAGATGAGAATGTTAGTAGCATTGAAGGAAATATACGAATTTGGCAATATCTGTCTGTTAGTAAACTGCATATATTTGGTTTTACAAGTATTAAATGAGACCCCATAAATTGATCTTAGATACTGTAAGTCTTGATTTCTGGAGATTGCTGTCCTGAGTTGGGAGTTAGAGATATTAAACTTTATAAATGGATGTTTGAGTGTGGATGAACTGTGGTGTTGAGCCACCTGCTTATGAATGGATGGGATTGTGGGTGACTGATAAGAGATCATTAATATTTATTAAACTTTTCCGTCATTGTTAGATTAGCATTATGTACCTGGCAATGTTATTCATGGTATCACCTCGGTAGGAGTTTAAAGGATCTTTGAAGTACTGTAATACCCCTTCTCCTCGGCAGAAGTTTTAAGATTCCGTGAAATACTAATGTCCAACCTCATCGGTATGGATCTTGAGACGATTTGGAGTACTTTTATGCCCTTGTGAAGTTCTCTCTCTCTCTCTCTCTCTCTCTCTCTCTCTCTCTCTCTCTCTCTCTCTCTCTCTCTCTCTCTCTCTTTCCTGTATTATTGAGTTATTCGTATTTCTGGTATATTATTTTTTTTTCGTATATTGCTTTCCTTTTCCAAATTAATTCTAACATGGTTCTAGTTTTTTTTTTTTTTCACTCTCCTTGAGTCAGTGTTCGTGATTCTTCTTTACAACGATGAAGTCTCTTTTTTTTTTTTTTTTTGTTACCTCCAAAAACGTTTTTTTTTTTTTTGCATAAGAAAGGCCTCCTCTCTATGCTCTCCAGTCTGAAAAATCTCCTGGAAACAGAAAATGTGTCTTTTGATAATAACAGGAATATAAAGTTGGATGTCCTCGTGAGGAACGGTTTGGCTTTGGAGATTGAAAGAACGGAATTATGACCTGTTTGAGCTAGTCAGTTTCAGGATAGTTAACTTCCTGTGTGTGTGTGTGTGTGTGTGTGTGTGTGTGTGTGTGTGTGTTGTATGATACCAAGTATTTGTGAGCAACACGAGCTTATCTTGTTATTCTTGTTGAAGAAAAATTTGAAATGATCTTTGACTGCACTCACATTACAAATCATTTCGACAGCGTATACTTTCATGGTCCCTCTCCACCTTCAAGACCACTGAAACTGATCCTACCCATTTCTTTGTTCCCCACGCCCACTTCTTTATCTCGCATCCCCGTGACGCATTCATTCTAGATGGATGTTTTGAAATACACCTTCACTGGACTCAGACCACTGATATCTACAGCACCCATTTGCACTGGACATACTTTTCTTTCCCAGCCCCACCAGCCATCAGACACCACAACCAATTCCTTGTTCACTATGCCCATTTCTTTACCTCTCCCTCGTTTCGGTTTGTGGCACGACCTACGTCACGCGGTCAAAGTGTGTTTTGTTGGATCGTTCCCACACCAAGTACGGTATAAGAGCAACGATGATGATGATGACGACCCCATTATGATCGGAACAAATCTAGCATTGTCCAAATAATGCGAAGCGAGTTTTATTTATTTATTTTTTTTTCTGACAGTGAAGATGAAGTTCATGAAAAGATAGAGTAAGGAAGGAAGGTCACACGTTCTCTGTGAGCAGCGATAAGGAACAGGGAAATAAATATGGAAGTAAAAATGTCGCTTCATGACAATATTGTGATCCCCACTCTAACGCATGGAAGTGACGCTCGGAGTCTGTTGAGACGACGCAAACCAAGAGTAAGAGAAGTGGAAATTAATTATCCGATAGAAGCATAAGAGCTGTTGGAAACCAGACAAAGATGTCTGGAACTAGATGAACGTTATTGTGTTGGTGTGGATGTGCTGGAAAGGATTGGATTAGAAGTACACCTGGGAGATAGTTTGACAGTGTGAAGCGAGTGGAGAGTAAGAGACTGACTAGGAGAGAATATATGAGTGAGTTGGAGCGGGAGAGAGGAAGAGCTGAGGATGAGATGGAGGGATGGGATGGAGAGTACTCATATATGCGCGAGGGGGGTGTGAGTTGGATAGAGGGCTGGCTGATGACAGAGGAAAGAATGACATGGATGCGATTTACTTGTGGTCACCCCTTCCAAGATTGGGGCGTCTGACGATTGATAGACAGGTAGACAGGTAGATATATCGCTTATCGAATCCTGAGGGTGTTTATACTGTTGCCATAAATTTGCTCATAGTCAGGACCAATGTAGCATTTTACTTCAGCCAACGTCCGACAATTTATTCAGCTGAGAGCGAGTCTAGTAGTCTGCTAACATCAAGCATTAGTTGTGTTGTTCCCTCTGTTTAGGTCTTTGCGCGACTATTGCTACTCACCGGCACGGAGGATATTGATCTCATAGCACCTCTCGTTTTGATCTTAGACGGGATTCTTATTGAAGTTTCGTACAAGACCTTCGTTACTTTCATGCACGACTATTCTTAATCCCATGCAAGACTTTCTGATCTCTTATTGATTATTGCGTTCGCGATCACATGCACGACTCCTGTTGATCTCAAGCATGACTTTCATTGATCTTTTGCACAACGGTTGGTTACTTCACCTAATATTCGTACTTAAGTCATTTATGACTTTGTTAATTTAATGTACGATTCTTGTTACTCTTATGCACAGTTGTAGTCTTGTTGTACGATGTCCCAGTCGGAGTGACGACCTTTCATAAGTTTAACTCTAGATGACGAGAGGCTTTATAACCATGCATTGCCACCAAAGGAAATAGGATGATCTATCTTTAAATGTACTATACTGCGATAGCCCAGCCGGGGGTCCCTTATACCTTGAAGAAAATGAAATTGGATTGTTTGTTACCGCTTTGAGTTATGTTACATTGTCTCTGATCTGTGTCATAACCAAATAGGATTTAGCTGAGCTAATCAGCAATATTCAGTGGTAATGGAAAGGCTGTAATTTTGCTTTATCATTTCGGAACCCAAGACGTGTAAATGACTGCAGCTGCACAAACTATTTATTTTCACAAACTCCGTCAGGCGACAAAATCATGGGGATGTAATCTTGGCACAGTAGACTACAAAGCACATCATCCTTAGTGATGCACTATTTTTTGCCTATGTTATTTGTTCTTTTAAATGCTTAAATCCTGTGACGATTGTAGGGTGCACTTGTTGGCACTCTGAATGCACCTTCATGCTTTTTTATCACAGGGTGATTCACTACTCTCAGGTCCCAGGACAATTTATTTACTTAAAACGATTTAAGTGAAAATTGATCTTTACCTTTTCCATTCCATTACAATTTATCCTCAGTTACACCAAGCTTTCAATGTGGTCTCCTGCAACTTTAATGTAACTAAACTGTGTGTTCTAAGTCAGCGCTTTTAGACGCGACTTATCCATTTCAGTGGCTGCATTCTCTCAAACAGTTTTGTTTTTCTTTATCAAGTACACTAGGCTTGTTTTTAAAGTCTATTTCTTTAAGGTTACCTAACAGTCAAGGAAAAAATCTGTACTTTTAAAGCAGGATAACTAATAATATGCAGTACGTTATCGAGTATTTCATGGTCAATGGAATATTGCATCTGATTATGTATACCTCACTCAATGCCGCGCTGGTGGCAAAGCAGCATTTCATTTCTGAGATAAGTCTCTTTTAAGTCCATATGTCGGGGATTGTCTCAAATGCCGGATAAGACTAATACTGAAATTTCAAAATTCTAACATTCATTTAAATCCATTCATTATTAACGGATAAACTGATTAATTTCTGTGGCCTCAGAGTTGGTAACACCCTATATTTATCCTGCCTCAGACGATTATATTCAGTTTCAGGAGAGATCTGTTGTGATGCGATTAATAAAAGCTCTTTCTAGCCACTCCAGTTCGAAAATATTCACTCCATTTTAATAAAATTGTCTGGTGGTAACACAGACCAAATAAAAATCAATTCATCGTACTTGAGGTGTTAAGCGTGGTGCCTTAGCCCACCACTGTTGTAAGCAAAGTAGACCTGGTACCCAGTTCTTTAAATGCTGTATAACTAAAGTATATTTTATTCCTACTGACGTTGGATAAATTTAGTTTTAGGGAAACTTTCAATAGTTAACAATTTTCAGCCAGTCCGCGTTCCCTCTTTCAAAGCGATGCCTACATTTTATTGGCCCATCCCTATCAGATGATTTTCTTCTGGTCTGAGGAGATCTATCTCGAAGTGCAGGTATAAAATTTTTCATAAAAACTCCGTTTTTTTTTGCTTTTAGTCTTGGCACAGACAGTCAGCTTTATTAAACCTCGGTGTGACCTGTACTGTGACTAAGTGCAGCAGTGAAATCATAATTATTTTTGTAAGAGGATAACATCATTTTTGCTTTGCCCTTCTTATATCTAAGCAGTTTTATTCAGCCTTGGGATAACCTCTCATACCGTGCTTGTGAAGATAGACGGCATCCATATTATCTGCTTTAGTATAGTGACTGATATTGCTATTTTTGCCACTACCAGACGACTTTATTCAACTCTGGCTAGACCCCTCTTAGTGGAGGATTTAAAACCAGGTTCCATTAACCCCTCCAACACGACTGCTGAGATTTGAAAGGGCATTTCATGGTGAAGGAGCTACAGTACAAAAACGTTTTTATATTTTTGCTACCATCAGATGATTTTATTCAGCTTAAGTTAGAATCAGTCTGCATGAACCCTTCTATTAAGCCTCTTGCTGTGTCTGGTGTACTTAAGTATTTTAATCACGTAAACAGCGGAATAGTCTATTAATCTCACAGAAATGCAATCAGAAGTTAAAACAAATATATAAATAAAGCAACCTTCTTTCTGCTGTTCGTGTACCTGGTAATTATATCTAGGTAAAATGCCAGACGATTTTTATCAGCCGACCGAAATCGTAATATTCGTATTGTTTATTAGTGAAGCAGTGAGTGACAGACCTTAGAGCGATGCGTCAGGGATACCATACTCGTACCTGCGTTCCACTCTGATTCCGATCTGCTCACACTGCGAACGACCACAGCAACACTGGAACAAACGCTTAGCTAATCTTTCTTTCACGTACTTATAATGGCTGATTTACTTCTTCAGGCAGTGTTTTAATGATATTTTATTCCACTGCTCTGATGTCCATGATTTTTTTTTTTTTTTTAGTTTTTTCATAACGATAGTGCTTATTTTTAATGCACAGAATGTTTCAGGTTATTTGTAAATTAGTTTTACACCACTCCACGCATACACGTTTCTTAGAACGTCTTTTATAAATATTTATAAATTACAGTTGTTTAGTTCAAGGACTGGTCAACTAATCAACATCAATGAAGTTTTGACAGCACTGGACAAACACAAGGGGCAGTGATAACTCCTATGACGTTGCCTTTCATACTAGTTATCTTTTTCAGTTTCCTCTCTTAATTTGCAGAGGACCCAGCAGTTGCTCTCCACTGGCCCCTGCTCACTGCTTCCAGAAAGAGATTGCTAATCCAGTACGGAACGCAGTCCAGAGTTAACCCATTATTATGATGACGTCACTAATATTTTGTCCTTGCTGCCATTAAATGATTTCATTGGAGTTAGAGTAGCATCAATTTACATAAATGCGCGGTGCCGTAACCAGAATATGGAGCAGTGGTTGGTGGGGCGGTGTGAGGAAAGAGTTAAGTTGCTTCCAAGATGAACCTGTCACTTGATTAATCGCTGCACGATGAACAAGACCACGAGAAGCTACTGGGTATTACTATTTTCCTGGTGGTGGTGGTGGTGGTAGTTCACCGGGTAAGTCAGGATCACGTGATGGTTGTGATCATCAGCATTTTACCCTCCCGGAAGAGAGTTGAGAGCTCATATAGTCCGATCTAAGGACGAAGCCTTGACCTTCACACACGCAAACACCCATCCTCTTGCTCAAGGAGGACATTGACTACCTGCTTCGTCAGTGAAACTTTTCGCATCCCAAACAAGGCGTGAACCCCCGTCTTAGCAGATGCTAGGCGACGGCGTTACCACTGAGCCGGTGTGTGTGTGTGTGTGTGTGTGTGTGTGTGTGTGTGTGTGTGTGTGTGTGTGTGTGTGTGTGTGTGTGTGTGTGTGTGTGTGTGTGTGTGTGTGTGTGTGTGTGCGTGTCAGCACTTATTGGTGTATTGGCCTGTGTGTAAGACTAAAGTAATGTTTAATTCTAGTACATGAAAGATTGTCATCATCGTACGAGAAGGAATTCTTGCAGAAGTCGAAGAGTACAATTTCTTGGGGCAAATACTAAAACTAACGAAGGGCCATGACAGCGAAATAAACAGATGCATTACAATTGGATGGAAAGCTTTCGGTAAACATAGAGATGTCATGAGAAGTAGCTTGCCAATATGTATGAAATGAAAAGTATATAACGAATGTATAATCCCAGCTATGGCGTATGGTTGTGAGACCTAGAAACTGACAAAATTGATGGAAAATCAACTAATACGTTCTCAAAGACCAATGGAAAAGTAAATGTTGGGAATATCTTTAAGAGACAGGAAAAGTTCGACTTGCGTGAGTCAGCTGACTAAAATCAAAGACATTGTAGAAGTTACAAAAGAACAGAAATGGAGGTGGGCAAGTCATGTAACAAGAATAGGGGATAATCAATGGAGCAAGAGGCTGACTGACTGGACTCCAAGAAATTCATAATTGTAGCAGAAAAAGGCCAGACAGGAGGTGGACAGATGAGATAGAGAAGTTTGCGGGCAAAACGTGGGGAGATTGACTCAGTCAAGAAATTCGTGGAAAAGGATGGGGGAGGCCTTCGTTATGCAGTGGACTTGCAATGGCTGGTTTTATTCTCTCTCTCTCTCTCTCTCTCTCTGTATATATATATATATATATATATATATATATATATATATATATATTCTCTCTCTCTCTTTATATATATATATATATATATATATATATATATGTATGTATGTATGTATGTATAATGTAATTGTAATAAAGAAAGAGTTTATGTTTGTAGCAGCTATATTAATACATAGAGTATAGATGAGCATACTAATTATAACATTTTATCCACAAACTATTCATCGATAACTAAGCAGCAAATTTTTCCAACAGAGTAGAGTTTCATTGCTACAGCAAACGTGTTCTTCATTGTAGCTGTGTTGTGCCGACATGAACGCCACAACAACCACATTCGAAAAGGTCCAATATGTTCCTGGGTGAGTAAAAACTTGGATGATCTCTGTGGTGATAAAGTACCGTATGATTAGGTCAGATATCTGTAGTAACACAGATACTGGAGAAACATGTGAGAAGGAAAACTACTATGCCACGAGTCTGGGTAAAGTGTATGACAAGGGGAGCAGTGAGAGACTGAGTTTGTATAAAATAAGATGTTACCTACAGTATGTACGAATATAGGGTGAATGAAATGCTGCTGAATGCTTTAAATGATTTGTTAATTATTATTAAGACACAAGTGGTAGGGTAGATGAATAAGTGAGTGGCTCCATATCAGTAATGGAGTGAGGCAAATGCATGTGAAGTTCCCATGGAAGTTCAGTAGACATAAGAATGGGGTTATGGGAAAGCTCAGTGCAAGGGTTATAGAAACGTGATAGAAGTTGATGAATATAGTGAGGGTTGTTATATATCAAATCTGATTTATGCTGATAAAGCTGTGCTGCTTAAAATGAGTGAGTTGAATATTTGCAGACTGGTTCAAGTATTTGTTTATGTCAGTGAACGACGAAGTCTGAGTGTAAAAATAATGAAAAGTGGTGGTTGTCGAAAGAGAGGGTTAGTCGGTTTGTGACGGGCTGGTGCATGAACAGATATTTAAACTAGTGGAGTTTAAGTACCTCACTGAAGTGATAGAAAAATTATGTAAATATGTAACTGGAGGAAGAGTAGCTTAAGGACGAGAAGTGGACGATGCAATGAAGGCCTTCATACTACAGAGGATACAGTACTTTAGTGCCCATGTTAACGTATGGTTGTGAGACTTTAGTGGATATTGCATCAACTTTCATGTGCAGCATTAGAATAGTGGATATCGGACTATTAAAGAATATTCCTTTATGCGGGTGACGTAGGGTGAATAAGTTAAAAAAAATATACACAGATGGGCGTAGGATGTGGTAAAGCTGGTCTACTGTTCAAAGGGAAGGAAAAAGTGTGGTACGTGTGCAGGGCCGGACTCAGGGGTGGGCCCACGGGGCCTGGGCCCCGGGCCTCCCACCAGAAGGGGCCTCCCACCAAACGTTGGGCAACTTGACATTTTGTATTTTTCATTACCAAAACAGGGCCGATTTGGTAATGAAAAATTCGTCAGATAATGAATAAGCATGATTTGGTAGTCTACTGGATTTGGAGATGGTAATGAACTTGATTGGATGATGTACTCAATTAATCTGTTGGCTTTTAGAACATGCAGATACAGAACATATGCCGTTAATTTTCAAATGAATAATTTTTTCCTTAATACATTTACCTATACTGGCAAGGGGTAAATACATAAAAAATATTTTTAAGAAATTTGGTAATGACACTAATAATGCCCTGGCTCAGAACATTGGTGTGTCACAGCTTCATCAAGCCTGCTCTGTTCGAGATCTGGGTGTTTATTTTAATTCAGAGTCAAAATACAAGGAACATATTAATCAAATTGTCAGAGGGTGCAACTTGCATATCAGAAATCTGTACTCTGTGAGAAAATTCCTAAATAGACCGTGCCTCGTAACGCTGGTCCGTGCAGTGGTCGTGTCTCGTGTTGATTATTGTAATTCACTTTGGACTGGCCTTCCAAATATTATACTAACAAAAGTTCAGTCTGTGTTGAACAGGGCAGCACGGCCTATCTTTGGTCGTCCCCCGAGAACCTCGACTACACCGTTCCCAACTGAGTTGCATTGGTTACCAGTAAAGGCTAGAATTGAATTTAAACTGTGTCTTATTACATTCAAGGCTTTTAAGTTTGGTGAGCTGAAGTATCTTGCCGAATTGCTAAAACTCCCATCGGCACGCCCTGGTGTGATGTTACGTTGTGAAGATGAGTCCTTGTGTCTTGAGCCAGGAGCCATTCACCAGTCATCTTTCTCTGATCGTTCTTTTATGTATAGAGCCCCTTGATTATATAACAGATTGTCATTGTACATGAGACAACTCTTTTCTGCTGAATCCTTCAAGCCTTTCTTTCTTCAAAATGCTATGACCTGGAGAGAGGTACTATGATGGATGATTATAGGATTTAATTATTGCCACTTTCATATATATATATATATATATATATATATATATATATATATATATATATATATATATATATATATATATATATATATATATATATATATTTTTACTGATGAAATATGTATCGTATATGAGAAACGTCACAGTTCTTGTAATTGTAAAAATAATGTATATGTCTGTCGAGCGCTTGTGAATTCCCTGTGGAAGAACTGGGGCTTTTGAGATACAAAAAAAAAAAAAAATTATTATTATTATTATTGAATAACTGAATCTGGGAATGAAAATTGAAGAATTTGGTTATATACCCATGTTCAAATCTGGCAGCCCTTGAGCCGGTGCCAGAAGCCAACAAGTGTTGATATTTGATCACCTGTTGTCACTGTCAGAGGATTTCATTCCTGTCATCGATCAGCTCATAGCTTCTCTTAACCAACGGCTTCATGCGTATGAACTGTCAGGTCGCTTTGGCTGCTTCGGACAACTGACAAAGCTCTCCTCTGAAGAGCTGTCTAGAGCAGCTAAGAAATTACTGGATGTCTATCCTAACGATCTGGAGACTTCATTTCCTGAAGAGATCATCCAGTTATGCTGACGAAGAGCCAAACGACGTTAGCGCTGAGCTATTTCTCTACAATCTTATCCACGATAAGCGTGTGCTAGATATTTTCCCCAATGTGGAGGTAGCCCTGAGAATGTACCTGGCTTTAATGGTGAGCAACTGCAGTGCTAAGCGTATTTTTTTTTTCCAAGCTGAAATTGATTGGGGATCGCTTACGAACAAGCAGGACATAGGAATGACTTGTGAATTTGACAGTCATGAGCACTGAGTCGGACATCCTACGCTCATTGGATTTTGATGATTTAATAAGGGAATTTTCCATTAGGAAATTGCGGAAAGCACCTGGACTAGACCAGATTTCTAGAAACTGTTCGTTCAATGAACAGTCTATACAAGTACTGAGTGGTGATTGCACGCGTGAGTTGTTGTTGTTGTTTTTTTCTCGCTTCGTGATTATTCTGTTTTGTGTGGTATGCTAGGAAGTGTTCAGTGCATTTCAGGACTACTATGTTTTTGTAATTCAGGGCTAATTAATGTGGAGAGTTTTCAGAAACTATCGTTTTTACCTGATCATTAATGACATCAGTTTCTGAATATAGTATCATAGGTCGTCGAGAGCGAGTTGTATCGTGCGAGCGAGCATATCGTTGCAACAGCGCGAGGGTTAAAAATGTATTTTCATTTAGCACCATGCTAAATGGCCATGTGGAGAGGATGGAGGGTGAAAGACTGACGAAGAGAGTGTATGTGAGTGAGGTGGAAGGGGAAAGAGGGAGGGAGAGGCCGAGGATGAGATGGAGGGATGGGGTGGAGAGGTATATGAGAGAGGGGGGTGTGAGTTGGGAGCAGGGGAGTGAAATGGCGGGGGACAGGGCGACTTGGAGGCGATTTGTTTGTGGCCACCCCAAACGGGATTGAGGCGTCTGGCAATAGATAGATAGATAGATAGACCATGCTAATTTGATGCTTGGGATGGGCCCCCCACCAAAACGGGTCCCAGGCCCCCCACATCCCAAATCCGGCACTGATGTACATCTATAAAAGCAATTGTATAGTTACTGTAAAGTTAGTATGTAAGTTGAAAAATAGTCTAAGTTGAAAGCCACAGAACATAGTCAGTAGGTAAATAAGCGATAGAAAGAATTTTGTTCAAAGTGTAAGAGGAGTGGGAAATTCCCCAAGGGCTCTAAATTTAGCCACCAATTATGGGATAAGCTGTCTCCCAGTGTACCACCATTCCACCTCACTCTCTCTCTCTCTCTCTCTCTCTATCTCTCTCTCCTCATATATATATATTGTTACGGAACAGAGAAAGATAATGTACACTTTAAGTGAGAATACGAAGAGTCACTACTGTCCCGTAAAGTTCCAGGTTCAAAACAAAAGAGTTAGGTAAAATTACAAGTTAAAGTTTAATGCACAAACTAACAACAAAACATTCAGGACTCATAAGGATAATGTAATGGCAAAAACAGGTTAAATATATGGTTAACTGCAATAGCCTCTATTAACACGAAATTAGCAAGAGTAAATTTATCTAAGTCAGCCCTGATAAAATGAGATACCAGATAATACTCAGTGAATGCCAGATAAATAATTACAGATACAAACTATTATCAAAAATGACTGACATAAAGAACCCCACACGAATTACAAAAACTTCACTAGGCCTACAAATTAAACTTATGCTATACAGTACAAGAAAAAATGCAACAACAGTTATACTCAAATTACACACAGCTGCTAGATGGTTGGAGATTTCTTGAGCACTCACAATAATATCTGTACAGGGGAGGACAGAGATGTGAACAAAATGAGGAGCAGATCTAAGTGGCAATGATGCAGAGACTGAGCTCATTATATAGGGGCCGGCAGAGCCTGACACAACTTGTAAGAGGGACGCGCAAATGAAGCGATGGGGACAAACGGTCGACAATCCCGCACTGAATAACAGAAAGGACGACTTACTCTACTATAACGGTAGAAGGGGGGGACTGAGGCAGAACACGCTCGTGATCAAACATGCAGCAACTGTGCGTTAAAATTACACAAAGGATGATGAAATCATAGGCTATGTAACACCTCCCCACAAAGAAAAAGAAATTTACAAAGGAAATTTCTTATTACTCTAAAACAATCTGTACATGGCATTACAGAACATGCAAATGTCTTTCCTAATGTTACAAAACATGAGATCTCCCTAGCACGTTCAGTCATAGGTACTTGCCAGTATCCCTTTAACAAATCAAACTTACTTATGTACCTAGCCTTTCCGATCTTGTCTATGCAATCTTCTACACGAGGGAGAGGGTAAGTGTCTGTTTTAGTTATCTGATTAACACGTCTGTAGTCGATGCAAAGCCTATGTGACCCACCTGGCTTAGGGACTAGAGTGACAGGAGAACTCCACTCGCTCTGACAGGGCTCAATCATCTTGTGGTCCAACAGGTAGCCAAGCTCCTTCTGGATGAGAGGAACTTTCACTGGGTTCACACGGTAAGGAGGCAGTTTAATTGGCTTTGCGTCTCCAACCTCGACATCATGCATCAACACAGTAGTTCTTCCTGGAGTGGCACGGAACACTTGCGGGTACTCCTGCAGTAATGCCGAAAACTCCTGCCTTTCCTTGGGAGGTAGATGAGAAAGCTTAGTCTGGAGATCATTCATGATATCAGGATTCTTCCCCAAACTATCACTCAGGCTCATGCTGCATGGGAGAGCTTCACTTGCAGACTCGGGTGGAACAGCTACAGTGCAGACTGGATTATTTTCGTCCCGCCTGTGATATAACTTTAGCATGTTGATGTGACATAGTTGCTTGCTCTTTCTACGATCTGGTGTGGCGATGACATAGCTGACATCACTGAGTTTCTTCTCCACGAAATAAGGGCCACTAAACTTGGCTTGAAGAGGTTGCCCATGAACTGGTAGCAGAATCAAAACCTGATCTCCTGGCTGAAAGTGGCGTAACCTGGACTTCTTATCATACCAAGTCTTCATCTTCTCCTGAGCAGCTCCTAAATTCTCTATCGCCAGCTGTAAAGCAGTGGACAGCCGTTCTTTGAACTTCATCACATACTCCAGCAGGTTGACGTCATCTTCCTCCGACAGCCAGCATTCCTTGAGTAACTTAAGGGGTCCTCTTACTTCATGGCCAAACAGTAGTTCAAAAGGTGAGAAGCCCAGTGATTCATTTGGAGATTCTCTTGCAGCAAACACAACGAATGGAAGACCTTTATCCCAGTCTTTCTGATGTTCCAAACAGTATTTCTTGAGCATCGATTTGAGTGTTTGATGATATCTCTCCAACGCTCCTTGGGTCTGGGGATGGTAAGCTGAAGACGTGATCTGGGTGATGCCCAACTCTTTCAGAGACTGCTTGAAAACATTTGATATGAAATTACTTCCTCGGTCTGACTGTACCTCCTTGCGCAGACCAAACTTTGTGAAGAACCCAAGCATTTCCTTAACCACGTTCTTTGCTGAGATATTTCTAAGTGGAATGGCTTCAGGATAACGAGTAGCCATATCAATCATGGTCAACACAAGAAAATCCTGAAGAAGTCTTAGGAAGAGGGCCCACAATATCCACCAACACACGGGTGAAAGGCGCCTCAAAAGGAGGAATGGGAACTAGAGGTGCAACCTTTTCGGTCTGATTACACTTCCCCACAACTTGACAGGTGTGACAAGACTTACAATACCAGGAAACATCCCTGAAGATACCTGGCCAGTAGAAGTGTTTCAAAATGCGTGCCACAGTCTTCCTCACTCCAAGGTGTCCTGCCAAACTGGAATCATGAGCCACTCTAATGATATCCTGCCTACAAACACGAGGGATGACAACTTGATGTACAACCTCCCATTCACAGTCGCCTGATGCTGCTGGGGGTCTCCACTTCCTCATAAGTACTCCTGACTTTACATAATAACAAGTAGAAGCACCGGCTGACTCTTCTTCACTGTAAGCAGAGTTAGCTAGACCTTTCAACTCAGGGTCAGCAACCTGCAACTCAACCAACTCTTGACGAGACAAATTATCAACACTACGGAGTACTGCCTCATCTGGTGAGTGGTCCAAATTAGCAAGAAAAGTGTCAGCTAGGATAACATCATCATCATCATTATCCTCTAAATCACCAGTAACTTTAGACTTAGCCCTAGTGACAGCACATGCAGGGAACACATCAGGGACATCACAATCCTGGGCCGCAGCCACTGGCTCACTAGACAACTGAGGAGCTGGACACACTTGACTTCCACCAATATCATTTCCAAGTAAGAAAGTTACACCTGACATTGGGAGTGTCTCAACCAACCCAACCATAACGGAACCATTAACAAAACCAGACTCTAAATTCACTCTGCACAGAGGGACAGAGAAGTAATTATTCCCTACACCTTGTAAGATTACAGTTTCATCAGAGGAATTAACATTAGAGCCTAGAACACTGGTCAGCATAAGGGATTGGCAAGCACCTGTATCACGATATATTTTAACTGATTTCCTGTCATTACTGTCCAGAGGACTGACAAAACCATCAGACAGGAAATTAGCACATGAACTCTTGAGAGTGTCACCCACGTTACTGCTCAAAAGAGGAGCTCCATCATGAGAATTTAAGTTACCCCTCAAAGCAGGTTCAGTTAACTCAGTTAAAGAATTCTGGGAACTCTCAAGAGTGGACACTAGACCAATTGACTGAATATTTAAAGACTCCTTTTTGTTCACATCACGCTGTCTCCTGAAACATTTCTCCGTAGTATGACCAAGCTTACTACAATAAGTACATTTACTTTTCTGAAATCTAGAGGTGAAGCTGGTATTTACTTCCTGAGAAACATCATCTTTATTCTCTTTCCTGTTACCTGTACTCTGAGTAGAGGCAACGTACTTACTCTCAGCTTTCCCTTTTTCTCTAGAATATCTCTTGTGAGTGAGAACATATTCATCAGCTAAAACTGCAGCATCAGACAAATTATCTATTCTTTTCTCATCAAGATATAGGCTTACATCTTTATAAATACACCTTTTGAAATCCTCCAGCAAAATCATCTGCTTAAATTTACCAAAATCAGAATCCACCTTCTTAGAATTTAACCACTGCTCTAACAGATCTTCTTTGATTTTTGCATACTCAACATGGGATTGCTTATCTTGCTTGTAAGTTGTCCTAAATTTTACTCTATAAGCTTCAGGAACAAGCTCATAGGCCTTAAGAATCAAGCTCTTAACTACATCATAATTATCAGACTGATCCTGAGGCAAAGATGCATAAGTTACTTGAGCTTTACCGGTGAGAACAGTTTGAAGGAGTACTGGCCAATACTCCTTAGGCCAATTAAAACCTGTAGCTACCCTCTCGAACAACTGAAAATACTTTGTTAAATCAGATTCATTAAAAGGAGGGACAAGTTTAACATTTTTAGCCACATCAAAATCATCAGAGCTAGATGATCCAGTTCCACCTTGTTTCATGCGATACTCATGGTCTGCCTGAATCCTGGCAAGTTCAATTTGTGCCTGTATCTGTGCCTCCTGAATCCGAACCTGAGATTCCGCCTCCTTAGCCTGAGACTCAGCCTCCTTAGCACGTGCTTGAAATTCAGCCTCCTTAACACGAGACTCCGCCTCCTTAGCACAAGCCTCCTGCAGGGCTAGCTGTAACTTAGCTAATTCAATCTGCGTTTGCTCATTTGGAGGAGTTACATTAAACAAGCTTTTATTAATCATACCAACAATTTGATCTTTAGAATGATGAGAGCGAACAGCAATTCCCAATTGTTGAGCAACAAGCTTAAGTTCATTCTTTGTTCTGTTTTCTATATCACACACTGTTTGCACATTTGACAAAAAATCTTTGGCTTCATCAAGTGTAGTAATAGTAGACATAATTAATAAGTAACAGTCACAAAATATCAAGCAATATCCTTATGATAATATCCTGAATATCCTGATATGAGGTCGCCAAATTTATGTTACGGAACAGAGAAAGATAATGTACACTTTAAGTGAGAATACGAAGAGTCACTACTGTCCCGTAAAGTTCCAGGTTCAAAACAAAAGAGTTAGGTAAAATTACAAGTTAAAGTTTAATGCACAAAATAACAACAAAACATTCAGGACTCATAAGGATAATGTAATGGCAAAAACAGGTTAAATATATGGTTAACTGCAATAGCCTCTATTAACACGAAATTAGCAAGAGTAAATTTATCTAAGTCAGCCCTGATAAAATGAGATACCAGATAATACTCAGTGAATGCCAGATAAATAATTACAGATACAAACTATTATCAAAAATGACTGACATAAAGAACCCCACACGAATTACAAAAACTTCACTAGGCCTACAAATTAAACTTATGCTATACAGTACAAGAAAAAATGCAACAACAGTTATACTCAAATTACACACAGCTGCTAGATGGTTGGAGATTTCTTGAGCACTCACAATAATATCTGTACAGGGGAGGACAGAGATGTGAACAAAATGAGGAGCAGATCTAAGTGGCAATGATGCAGAGACTGAGCTCATTATATAGGGGCCGGCAGAGCCTGACACAACTTGTAAGAGGGACGCGCAAATGAAGCGATGGGGACAAACGGTCGACAATCCCGCACTGAATAACAGAAAGGACGACTTACTCTACTATAACGGTAGAAGGGGGGGACTGAGGCAGAACACGCTCGTGATCAAACATGCAGCAACTGTGCGTTAAAATTACACAAAGGATGATGAAATCATAGGCTATGTAACAATATATATATATATATATATATATATATATATATATATATATATATATATATATATATATATTAGGATAAGGCTTACTGTAAATCGTGTACTACTGTGAAAGCAAATGTCTGACATGGAAAAGGCCAGAATGTAATGTGAGAAGTACTATAAAGGGGGAGAAAATAAATTCAGAGATGAAAAAATAATGACATGACATGATTTACCTACGTAAATTAGCGCTACTTCTATGCTAATTCTTTTCATAAAGCATGTACTTCTGTAAAAGCAATTGTCTAATATGTAAATGGGTAATATGTTATAAGTAATTAAAAAGGTGAAAAAATAGAATCTGAGTTGAAAAAAGCATGAAAGACCAAGTTGTCACTTGGTAAATAAGCGCTATTCTTATGCTAATTCTTTTCGTACAGCAAGTACATCTATAAAACTAATTGTATAACGTGTAAGTGGGTTATATATTATGTTATAAGTAATCTAAAAGGTGAAAAAATAGAATCTGAGTTGAAAAAAGCATGAAATAAAATTTAATGATCTCACTTGGTAAATAAGCACTACTTCTATGCTAATTCTTGTCATAATGCCTCAAAATATGTACAAACAATTATGTAAAGTTGAAAATGGTATGATGTTATTGTGGAAGTAATATGGAACATGAAAGAATACAATAGCTGATGAAATAACGATGTTTGCTACCATCGGTGACATAATCGACCGATTTCGCTAGGGTCGCACAATGGTACATACCTTATTTCTCATTTTTTCTGTATAAAACCCAATATACTTGTGGTATACATATTTCATACATATGAATACATGATAATAAATGTATACTGCATCAGTTCAGAGTACCCGTGCCACCATTGAAAATGTACGGCAAAAAGACTACTCATAGAGCATGGAAGTACCTGTCAAACTTACGTGCTCCAGGTAAGCCATTTCTGGACCCAAGGGACACCTTTCTTTCTGATTTTTCTTAGTTTCTGACCAAAAGTGAATGTTTGAGCAAAAAAAAAAATGGTCCAAAAAAGCCGGGACTGGGGCGGACAAAAGCTCAGAAAACGTCGGGCTTGGGCGATTTAACCTGTCCTATCGCTCCGGTACAGCCTGCGGACCCTCCAATCAAATGTCGTCTGTGGGACTTTGGAGCTGTGGATTGAGAGGCCCTCAGGCAGTACTTCTTTGATTTTCCCTGGAATGATTATTGCTTCCATGGCCAGGAGCCATCTCAGTGTGCCTTGCACATAACGGAGGATATTCTCTCGAGCATGGAAGCATACATTCATTTCTCATATCCTTTGTCTAACGCAAGAAAGCCTTGGTTTAATCACGCTTGCTCTAATGCTGTCCACAACAAGGAAAGAGCCTATAGAAGGTACCGGAGCCAACCCACCCCTGAATCACATTATCTTTACGTCTCTGCTCGGAATCGTGCTAAGTCTATTATTCACTCTGCTAAAAATCATTTCATCCATACTAAATGTTCTCAACTCTCCAACTCGAATTCTTCCTGCTCCTTCTGGCACCTTGCCAAAAACTTTTCTAACAACTTTACATCATCATCCTTCCCTCCTCTTTTCTACTCTGATAGCTCAGTAGCTATTTCTTCTACTGATAAAGCAGATCTCTTCGCTCAGACTTTCTCCTCTAATTCCACGTGAGACGATTCCAGTGCTGTTCCTCCATCACTTCCCTCCTCTGACTTCCTCATGGCTGACATTAAAATTTCTTCAGCTGATGTATTTTCTGCCATCACAGGCCTCAATACTAATAAGGCATACGGGCCTGATGGAGTCCATCCTGTTGTTCCCAAGAACTGTGCTTCTGTGCTTACACCCTACCTAGGCAAACTAATTTTCCTTTGTCTATCATCTTGTACTTTTCCTTCTTGCTGGAAATTTGCTCTCATTCAGCCGGTCCCAAAGAAAGGTGACCATTCCCAACCCTCTGACTATCGTCCAATTGCTTTACCATCCTGTATCTCAAAAGTTTTCGAGTCAATTCTTAACTGAAAAAATTTAAAGCATCTTTCCTATCACAACCTTCGTTCTGATCGTCAGTATGGGTTCTGTCAGGGATGCTCCACTGGCGATCTTCTCACCTACCTTTCAGACTCCTGGTCATCCTCCTTTCGGGACTTTGGCGAAAGCTTTGCCATTGCACTTGACATCTCAAAGGCTTTCAATCAAGTCTGGCATAAATCTTTAATTTGCAAACTGCCCTCTTATGGTTTCTACCCTTCTATCTGCACCTTAATCTATAGCTTCCTTTCTGGTCGTTCTATAGCCGCTGTTGTAGACGGCCACCGTTCTTCTCCTAGATCTATCAACAGTGGTGTTCCTCAGGGCTCTGTCCTATCACCAACTCTCTTCCTTTTATTCATCAATATCCTTCTAAACTGTACATCTAACTCTATCCACCCGTACGCTGATGACTCCACCCTTCACCTTTCCATTCAGTTCCTGCAACGTCCATCGCAGCAGTTACTAAGCAAACAAGGCATGAGGCTGTGGCACACCTAATGTCTGACTTGGCTCATATATCTGACTGGGGTAATGATAATCTGGTTGTTTTTAACCCTTACACCGCGGGCATGTTTACCAATGTTTTGCGTGTCCTGCGGGGTTATTTGGGCTCCGACACTCTCTCAAAAAATATTTGCCAAAAATCAGTTATTAGTCCTAGAATATTAAAATTAAGTATGCTTATGGCACATACCTTCAGCTTTCTCCTGGGATGTTTGTTGAGCCTTCATCGATTACCGTAGGACTTGTGGAGACCTCTGAAGTTGGGTAATGAAGTCTCCACTTTACACTTCCCGACAACCCGTAATATGATTACCACAGCCAGATATTAACACTATAAACACTACTCTATGATTATCAAGTAGTTTGGGATCCATACTCCAAAAAAAAAAAAACACTGTGAAAAAGCAATGAAAATTATGAGCGCGTATGACCTTCCCACTTGCGCTAGTTCGCTGTTGGTACTCTGTCATTTATTATTCATAAAACCCCTCACACTTTATATTTCTATTACTATATAACACTTATATATATCTGGAGTTTTTATCCATAAGTTTCCTTCAGTAGTATTAGTTTATTGTCACTGAAGTCATTCAATTTTTCATTCAGTAAAATACGTAGAGAGCCACGGATTCACTTTCACTGTTATAACATCAAGTATTTGTACTCATATTCTTATATTACTAATACTTACATTACTATTTACATTTTCTATTGTATTTTCAATATTTACCCTTCTATTTTACTTACACTATGTTATTCACTGTCACTTTCAGTAAGATAAAACTATAATACACTGTTCAATCATATGTACTGAACACACATTGCTTTCACTTGCTATTTACACATTATTTACACATTATTTTCACATTACTTTCTTTTCCCACTTGCACTTTTAGAACTGCTTCTGGCTGTGGTAATCAAAGAAGCAGGTAACACAAAGGGGAACCTGGCACTCAGCGCACTGCCAAGAGGTGCGTTTGTGCTCAGGTGTGCGTTGGGTGGTATGTCCACACACCTGGCACCTGCGGATCGCAGCCTTCCTCTTGCCTGTGACAGGCATTTGCACCAGCCTGTGCCGATCCATGTACGCCCTCTGCTCAAGTCTGTCGGGAAGTGTTACTGGATGGCGCCTTGGAGTTGCTGCTGTCACCCTACCATATCTTTCCAGCAGCTGCTGAACACAAGTCCTGGCGAACAACCTCAGGGAGAAGGACTTGGGTGGCTTGACCTTCATCTTGTACAGGATGAAGGCATTCAGCATCGTCATGTCTATGAGATGCAGAAAAACTTTCCTGTACCACCTAGTATTCTTCCTGAGGCACTCGATCTCACCAATCATCATGTCGGACTTGTCCACCAGCCGCATGTTGATATTGTTGTCTAACACAGCATCAGGTTTCATCACAGGTTCGCCTGTCCTACGGTCGACCTTCCCACTGTCTGTCATTTCCCCCTTATGTACGGTGGTGAGCATGTGCACGACCCTCTTGTCATGCCACCGTATTGCCAGCATCTTCTCAGACTTGTATAGGTGCACGTCTCCTCGCTGCGAGGTTCCTGCCTCTGGGAATTTAGGGAAGTGGGCACGATTACTTTTGACAGTGCCGCAGGAGCCAATGCTGTGCTCTGAAAGGTATTTGGCAAGTTTCGGTGCTGTATAATAGTTGTCTGTATACGGCACATGATTCCCACCAAAATACTTTTCAAGGAGCACACTACACAGCCTGAGAAGCCAAGGGGGTGTGTTTTATCCAGATCGACAGTGCTGGCTGAATAAATGACGAAGTCAAGGATGTACTCCGTCTTACAGTCACACAGTACAAAGAACTTGATTCCAAAGTGATGGCGTTTGCTTGGAATGTACTGCACAAACCGAAGACGTCCTCTGAACAAAACCAAGGATTCGTCAATGACAACCTTCTGAAAGGGGTGGAAGAATGACATAAACTTATCCTTCATTCTGCTCAGAATCTCCCGGATCTTCCAGAGTGGGTCGGTTTGGGAAGGTACATCGTTGTTGGCAAAGTGCAGGTTTCCCATGATGTTCCAGAAGCGATCTCTGGCCATGTACTTATTGAAGGTGGGTGAGGGTAGTAAGGGGTCCATGGACCAGTATTCTTCCAACTCATGCTTCTTTGAGTGTGGCATGAGAAGCATGAGGGTGAAGAACACATACAGCTCCTGCACTCCTAGCATGGACCACTGTTGCATCTTGGCTGCACCTGTACCACTTGCAGCACGTTGTGATTCATACCTGTTGGTCTCATCACATATGTGCTGCATGACTTCGTCATCTAGGAAGGCCAAAAGGAAGTCCACACACTCAGCATCATCGTCAAGAGTGAAGGCAGGCTGTACTCCTGAGGAACTCTCATCAAAATCTAAATGTTCTGGGACAAAATCGGACCCTTCCGTCCACTTGAAGGCGTCCAGGACTCCCTGTCGTGGCGTTGTAGGGTGGGTGAGGGTGGTGGGTTGCTGTGAGGGAGATTTACCACGTTCAAGGTCACTCGCACTTACCCTGGGTTGCCGTACAGCACTAGCAGCCCTTACTCTAGTAGCAACTCTACTTTTACTGGTCAGGGATTTACCTCTTCCTCTAAGGCCTGCCTTAACTGTTGATGCTGGTGGTGACTCCGACGACGAAGACTCCGGAGATAATTCAGCAGAAGAAGAGGAAGAAATGAGTGAAGTGGGGCTTGGGGAACGGGGAGGTGAATCAACTCGGGACTCATGGCGGGCTGGGTCATGTGGGGCCATTGTTCCGGGGCTAACACGCCGCCTTTTCACCCCCTTCCCAAATTCCTTCCCTTGCTGCACTAACAGCTCCTTTCCCTTATAGCTATGGATAACTTTGGACACTGAAGCACTCGTACTATGGTCGTACCATTCTAAAGTGGCGGTTTGGGTGGGGCACGAACCTCTGTACAGTGTCGCCACGTTTTCCGTACTCGCGATGCCTCTCTCTCTCTCTCTCTCTCTCTCTCTCTCTCTCTCTCTCTCTCTCTCTCCTGGGGGGATGTGAATCACCCTAGGGAATTTTGTTTCTTTTATGTCTTATAAACTTGTGCTTTCATTTCTTTATTTTGTTTTTTATTATATTATTGTTTTACATATGGCGCCAGATGACCTCGGTGTTGCAGTGCCTTTTCATTCAATCATTCTCGCCCTCCTTCCTTCCCTTCCTTCATCTTTCCCTCAGCTTGACATTGCACTCAACACTGCCCCTTGCCTGCCTTCTCTCTCTCTCTCTCTCTCTCTCTCTCTCTCTCTTTCTCTCTCTCTCTCTCCTTGGGGAGATGTGTGTCACCCTTGGGGATTTTGTTTCTTTTATGAGTGACTTATAAACTTGTGCTTTCATTTCTTTATTTTGTCTTTATTATATCTAATTATGTTTAAAAATATTATTGTTTTACATATGGCGCCAGATGACCTCGTTGTTGTGGCGCCATGATTTGTTTTCATTCAATCACTCTCTCCCTCCTTCCTTCCCTCCCTTCCTTCCTTCATCTCTCACTAAGCTGCACTCAACACTGCCCCTGGTCTTCCTTCCCCCCCCCCTCTCTCTCTCTCTCTCTCCTCTGTGGTATTTTAGGATACATTTTGGTTATTTTCGTTTACGTTATAATGTACATATTGTAAATTTGACTTTATTTCCACACCACCCAGGAGGTTAAAGTCTTGGCGCGTTTTTTTTAAGAGGTGTCCCCAAACAGGCCTATTCCTCTATCCCTCACAGATGACCAGGTCGGACTGGGTGTGTGTGAGTGTTGCCGCTCACGAGGGTTTAATGCATATATTTTTTTTACTAAGAAACTGGCATATTTTTGCTTATATTCCTGCACATTATCTTATAATCATAATTGTGACATTATTACCAACACCAGAAATATGGTAACAACCAATAAAAGTGACTACTTTTTTTTTAAGCACCACTGTAAAATAATTATGCCAAGTTTCGGTATTGCCGTATAAATATTTTACGCATAATCAGTTTACTGTTCTTTCATATATTATAATACACACGTTACCATTATATTCTTATGTGTTTATCTTATTGTGATGCCTATTACATATATCAGAGCCGTTCACATAGCGGGTATGGAACACGTGGCACCACTGTACAGAGGTTCGTGCCCCACCCAAACCGCCGCTTAAGATTGGTACCACCATAGTACTATCTGGCACGATTTCCTCACCCGGCTCATCACACGAATCCCCCAAAGGGTCAAAATCACTATCCATCATCACCATTGACAATTCTGCTATTTCACGTTCCACTGCAGAGTCACTTAGTCCTTTCCTGCTTCCCTCACGAGTTTTTCTGGGTGTAGAGGTCACGGGGCCCTTTGCAATGGGTGCAGAAGCGGCAGAAATGTCGGGGCGCGAGTGCGATATGTTTTGACCACAGCGGAGGACAAGGAACTAAATGCCGCGGCTTATCTGAGAAGGCAAGGGTTGACAGTGACAATGAGGATGACAGCTGCTAACTTACATGCTAATAAATTATTAGTAGAAAATCTCGACAATACATAAAGAAATAGGTAGTTCCAGGTGAATGTAAATGTCACTTAGGTTTCTTCCTTCCTTTCTGATATATATTTTTATTACAGAAATAGATTAGAAGGCATAATTCAAAGGGGAAATTACCGTGGTAATGTAGCAAATGAATGCATGTGAGGTGTTGTCAGGTGATAATTAGCCAATTCCTGGTGTATACCACTATCACTTACCTTATTTTTATTTGGTATATATTATTTTGTATAAGTATAGGGCATAGGGCTTATTTCAATGGATGAAATCTGTGGAAAAATCCAGGGGAGATTTGCTTAGCGCAGCGTGGCCGGGGAGGTGAGAGGACAGGGCAATGGAGGGGAGGTAGGGAGGGGAGTCAGGAAGAGGGGAAGATCGCTATAATGTCAACAATGGATGGGAGTACAGATGAGATTTGGAGTGCTGACTAGTGTTGGACATTGGCAGTACTGATAGATGATACAAGCCACCACTTGAAAGCCCGGGATAATTCAAAATAACACAGAATCACAAAAGTGACACCCAGGGGTATGATCCATTGTGCCCGAGCGTCGCGAAAGTGACACCCCTCGGTTAAGGGGTTAATGTATCAAAGACTCAGTTTTTACACCTATCAACCAGACAAAATCTTTCACAGGTGTACCCACTAATGTTTAATAATATTCAGCTTAATCCTGCATCATCCTTGAACATGCTTGGGGTTTCATTCACTCAGGACTTATCTTGGAAAGATCATATTGCATCACCTGTAAAATCTGCATCCAAGAGATTAGGTGTGCTAAGCCGACTCCATTCCTTCTTTACCTCTGCACAACTGTTGACTCTATACATGGGTTTTATCCACGCCTGTGTGGAGTATAGCTCGCATGTGTGGGGAGGTTCCCCACATATAGCTCTTCTCATTAGGGTGGAGTCAAAAGCTTTTTATCTCATTAACTCTCCTCCTGTTACTGGCTCCCTTTAAACTCTGTCTCTTCACTGCACTGTTGCCTTTTTATCTCTTTTCTGTTGCTACTTCAATGGTTACTGCTCCTCTGAACTGTCTGCTTGCCTTCCTCCACCTCTACGATGGGCACATAGCACCCGTCTATCAGCAAACTCTCATCACTTTTCTGTCCAACTCTCTAATGCAAGAGTTAATTATTACTCTCAGTCCTTCATTTATGCAACAGGTCAACTCTGGAACTGTCTCCCTCTGTCTGTATTTCCTGCTTCCTTTGATCTCCAGTCTTTCAAACGCAGTGTGTCCAGGCATCTCAAAATTATCGGATCTTGAATTTGGCTCTCTATTGTATTTTGTTTTTCTCTTGGAAGGAACAGTTATTGCGGGCTCGTGGCCTTTGGTTCCCTCTTCCTAGCATAAAAAAAAACTTAACGGTTACACTTCCTTCGTACCACGAATTGCTCTATCAATGTAGGGCCACCTCACTCGCATACACATTCCTTGTCAGTCTATCACTTTCCATCCACTCCGCATGGCCAAACCACCTCAGTTTGTTCCTCCTAATGCGTCCTATTACATCCACATCCACACCACAATGCTCCTTCACTTCCTCATTTGTCAGTCTGTCTCTCCATATGACTCCACATGTTCCTCTCAAATAATTCATTTCCAATGCTCTTACTCTTGACTTGTGTCCCTCCAACAAGGTCCAAGCTTCACTTCCATATGTTAGAGCTGGTATCACAATACTGTTATGTAGTAACTTTTTCACTTCCATGCTCACTCCCCTGTGTCTTATCACTGCTTTCAAGGAATAGCAACCTTTCTTCCTTGCTGTACCCTTTCAAGCACTTCACCCTCTAAAATTTCATCCTTACTCATCACACTTTGCAGGTACTTAAATGCACTCACATTTTCCATTTCCTCCTCATCCAACCTCACTGTACATTCACTGACTTCATTTGTCTCGAAGGCTATAGCTTTACTCTTCCCTACATTCACCTTTTGATTCCGTTTCTTACACACTCTCCCAAACTTCACCAACATACGCGGCCTTAGCACAAATTTAAACTCAGTTTATTTTTTCCTTCAAACCATATCCCCTCTGGCCCTTTTCCTCACAGAACCACAAATCTCACCCTCTACTGATACATCCCCATTTTGTTTTCCTGGTTACCATCTCCTCACAAACTTCTGTAACAAAGGCAGCACCTGTTGTTATATCAAATCCTAATATTTAGTTGACACAGTTATAAACTTCACGTCAACCAGTTTTGATTACTCATTGTATAAACTAATTTGTCAGAACATTACCAAGTATATCTGTGAAGTCTATCGCTCCCCCAATGCTTCTTCAGAACCCACTGTATTTGATTCCATATCCATTCAGTTAAGTAACCTTAACCTTACCCTTAGCACCGAAATTATCATTTTGAGTGATTTTAACATACATAATGTTGAATAGTTATTGCATTCTGCCAGGACTGATGACGCTTGTCTAGAGTGCAAGCTGTTTGCAGAATCGTTTACTCTCACCCAGCTGGTAAAGCAACCAACCACAATACCTGATAATCCTGACCATAATGCCCATCTCTTGGATTATTTCTTGACGAATAATCCAGATCAATACAGGATACAGGTACTGTCACCACTTGGATCCTCTGACCACAATCTCATCAAAGCCTCATTAGTTAACCCCCCCACACCTCCCCGTTCTGAACCTGTCAGGGTGACCCAGTGGCACTTTGATAGAGCAAACTGAGATGGATTAGAAATTATCTTGTTGACATTCCATGGCAATCTTTCTTCTCTAGTGATTCCAATTCTACCCATTCCCACTTTTGTGACTTAATATTAGCTGGTATGGATTTGTTCATACCAAGTCAACAGTTCACTAAAGGGTCGAACTCTTCAAAATGGTTTGATGGCAACTGTGCCAGAGCAACAGCCCAAAAGTCATTAGCATATAACTCTTACTTAAAATAAAAAACATCTGAATCACTCTCTCAATTGAAAATTGCTAGAAATCATGCAAAAAATGTAATAAATCTAGCTAAATCAAACTTTCTTCAAAAGCAAGCATCAAAACTACTTAACAACCCTAGTGACAATAGAATATTTTGGTCAACTATTAATTCTTTCAATAATAATCATCATCCATTCCCCCACTGAAATCTTCAGATGGCAACATTGCAAATGACCCATGTGCGAAAGCAGATATTTTTGCCAGGACATTTGTCTGTCACTACCATAGACGATGCCAGCCAGAACGTCCCAGTACTAGAACCTGACTCTTCCAAAATTGTTTCACATAAAATACAGACAAGATACGTAAAATCCATCCTAGACAATTTATCCACCAACAAAGCTCCAGGCCCAGATTTTGAAAAACTGTTCCCCTGGACTTGCCTCTGTTCTAGCTAAATTGTTCAGACTGTGCATGCGTACTTCTTCATTCCCAAATTCATGGAAAGAAACCAATATCCACCCAATTCCGAAGAAAGGAAGTTCCTCTGACCCCTCTGATTACAGACCAATAGCAGTCACATCTTCTCTTGGTAAGGTATTTGAGACTTTAATTAATAAGCACATTGTTACACATCTTGAATCCAACAACTTAATTAGTGATAGACAATATGGTTTTCGCCACGAAAGATCAACCATTGACACGCTCAGTCTTCTAACTCATACCATCCATCAATCAATTGACCTATATGGAGAATCTCATGCAGCAGCCCTTGATATTTCAAAAGCTTTCGATAGAGTATGGCACCGTTCCCTGCTGTCTAAACTACCTTGCTATGGACTGTCTTTCCTTCCTTTGATCTCCTCATATCTCAGTGACAGAAAAATAAGAGTAAAAGTAGATGATGTACATTCCATTCCACTCAATTAATGCCGGCGTGCAGCAGGGATCAGTTCTGGCCCCAACCCTGTTCCTGGTTCATATTAATGATCTCTTATCTGTCACCCACAATCCCATCCACTCATGTGCAGATGACTCAACAATACATATTTCATTCACACTCAGACACACATTTACAAAGTCTGATATCTCTACCTCTCAACTCAGTACAGCCATCTCCATAAATCAAGACCTATCTACCATCAGTGAATGGGGACAAAATAACCTTGTCTCATTTAATGCTAGTAAAACTAAATAATACAATTCACTACTAGACAGCTATTGCCAGATTCGTATAATACCTTCAGTACTACTGATATTCCCATCTCCAAGAGTATTGAAATTCTCGGCGTCTCACTTAACAATGCCCTCAGGTGGACCTCTGATGTTAGATCACTTGCTAAAACCGCCTCAAAGAAACTTGGATTAATGTACAGCATCCATAACTTCTTAACTGACCAACAGTTACCAGTAGCTTTATAAGAGTCATGTGCGCTCTCAGCTTGAATAATGCTCACCCTTGTGGAATGCATGTGGAGAGGTTGCATTAAAACAACTAGACAAAATCCAGAACAAGGCTGTTAGAATTATCAACAACCTTGCCATTACAAATAAACTACCTTCCCTACAAGTAAGAAGGAATGTTGCCTCCTTTGCATTATTTTGCAGATATTTTTATGGCAAATGCTCAGACGAAGTTGAGTCCATTGTGCCACCTCTCCATGTCTTCCCTCGTGTTACATGGGCTTCTGGTAGCTCTCATGACTGGAATGTCACTCAGCCATATTGCAGAACTTCTGCCTATCAGAATTATTTCATTCCCCGTACTACATCCCTTTGGAACTCGCTTCCCCATAGTTGTTTCTCTCCAAACTTCATCCTACAGCTGTTCAAGTCTAACTGTTACAGATACTTTATGAACAGAGGACACCGATAATCTGGTGTATGGATTATTTTTTTTAATCATTTGTTTTTCCTTCCTTTGTTCTGTTATTAAAA
The DNA here is from genome assembly GCF_032717465.1 of Coenobita brevimanus. Lineage (NCBI taxonomy): Eukaryota > Metazoa > Arthropoda > Malacostraca > Decapoda > Coenobitidae > Coenobita > Coenobita brevimanus. The sequence goes on along the minus strand of NC_137015.1, from coordinate 16,873,436 downwards.
AAAAAAAAAAAACTCATCCAGCAAGTCTTGCAACTCCCCTTCATCTTCGTTTAACAAAAGTAGCCTGTCATCTGCAAACAACAGTACAAGGAGTTTCCAGACACTGCCCTCTCTCATTAGCACCGCCCCAACATCCACTGCCCTACCTTGTATCTCTTGTATAACCCCGTCCATATACAGATTGAACAACCAAGAAGTCATGACACATCCCAGTTTCAATCCATCCTTCAAATAAAAAAATTCAGTCAGTTTATTATCCATACGCACTTGAGTCTTAGCACCCTCATAACCCGACATAAAGATCATGTAATACAGCTGGTATTGCATCTCTCTACCCACCTATTAGTCCACCCCAGTATCGCCACCTGTGTTCTGACAACCAGTCCATCTCCCTCCTCTAGTAAATCACATTTTCGTTTATATCTGTGCCATACAGATATTAACGAAAACCATAGGCATGAATCACTACTGTTAACTATTATTTATCATATCAAGAGAAAATTCCTCCCTTTCTCTCCTCTGCTTTCGATATCACAGTCGTCACCCCCTGATGTTACTATATAAACGCAACAAGAAATGCTCCCAATCGCTGTGACAACATGTGTGATGTTAGACAAACATTCTAGGGTCGTTCATTACATCACCATGTGATGACATTGTAGTCACCATACATTAATAATGCAGGGTTTGTGTAATGTGCCACCCCATGGGGAATAGGTCCTCCTATAGACAATATAACAAAACAGGCTGGTAGACTGCATAACGTGCCAAAGTCTGCATAACGTTAAACAGCCTGACCATCAACTTCGATGATCAATTTTAAACTACAGCTGCTTTGGCACTGTGTCATCAGCTTATCATTTTATCCATCGCAACCTAGCTTCCAGGAACAGTCCAGTCTACTTTACCCCATCACTCGTCTTCTGTAAAGCCTCCTCCCACCAGCCAGATCACTATTGCTCCCATCTCACCCATCTTCCTCTTCCTGTCTCCCAGGCACTCCACCCTGCCTCCTTCTGTGGTGCAACCGGTTATGAAACAGCATCAGTTAACCCATCCGGTCCCGACAGATTTTAAACCACTGACACCCCCCCCCCCCAATCCCGACAGATTTCGGAAAAAAAAAATTTTGGCTCAAACTTCCGCTTTTGGTGAGAAACACTGAAAATTAATAGAGAAATTGCTCACCTGAGGTTTAAAATATTGGATACAGGTAGTACCCCTTACCTTAATGTGTTTTCTATGAGGCAGGCTCCAGAGAAAATGAGTTCTATGGGAGGGGTATCTATTCCACACCACTCATAAATGGTATTTATTTATTTATTTGGTACAAGAGTATATTAGTTTTCACACAGTAATACAGGCAATATAAGCATTGTTTCACTGACCAAACACATCAACATATCTCACCTTTTTTGGCGACATTACTTATTCATCATACCTGACTGTTTCTTCCTCTAATGCTACTTAAACTTTGATCTCCACATTGTCATCAATTGGGGAATCATTCTGGCCTTGAATTTCGTACCGTGACGCAACATGTCTCTACTGGCCAGGACACTGGTAATAGGTGAATTGCCGAGACAATGGCCTGCCGGGGGGGGGGAGGTCATGCGGGGTAAGGCATTGTCCCTGCCTGGTATCTGGTAGAGGAAGGTGTCCCGTGTATACATATAAAAAATCATGCACGAAATTTGAAAAATGTGCAATTGTGGTGCGTTTATATATGTTAACAGGAGTCACAGTGACAAAACGTATGCACGTATGCACACGTCAACGGGAGTTTGCATTTTTTTTTTATGTGAGGATGAAGGAACCAAAGGCTGCAAGTCCGCAAAATTGTTCCTTCCAAGAGAAAAACAAAATGCAAGAGAGAGCCAAATTCAAGATCCGATCATTTCAAGATGCCTGGACACACTGCGTTTAAAAGACTAGAGATCAAAGGAAGCAGGAAATACAGACAGAGGGAGACAGTTCCAGAGTTGATCTGTTGCATAAATGAAGGACTGGGAGTAAGGGTTAACTCTTGCATTAGAGAGTTGGAGAGAAAAGGGATGAGAGTTTGCTGTTAGATGGGTGCTACACACCCGTCATAGAGGTGGAGGAATGCATGCAGACAGTTCAGAGGAGCAGTGACCATTGAAGTAGCGATAGAGAAAGAGATAAAGATGAAACATTGTGGTGAAGAGTCAGAGGTTGAAGGGGGTCAGTAAGAGAAGGATAGTTAATGAGACAAAAAGCCTTTGACTCTACCCTGTTGAGAAGAGCTGTATGTGGGGAGCCTCCCCACGCACGAGAGTTGTACTCCACACAGGGGCAGATAAAACCCCTGTATAGAGTCAACAATTGTGCAGGGGTAAAGAAGGAACGGAGTTGGCTTAGCACACCTAATCTCCTGCAAGCAGATTTTACAGGAGATGTAATATGATCTTTTCAAGATAAGTCCCGAGTAAATGAAACCCCAAGCATGTTCAAGGATAATGCAGGATTAAGCTGAATATTATTAAACATTAGTGGGTACTCCTATGGAAGATTTTGTCAGGTTGAAAGGTGTAAAAGCTGAGTCTTTGATGCATTAAAACCAACCAGATTATTTTTACCCCAGTCAGAGATACGAGCCAAGTCAGACAAGTGTGCCATAGCCTCATCCCTTGTTCGTTAAAGTAAATGCTGAGATGGACGTTGCAGGAACCGAATGGAAGGGTTAAGGGTAGAGTCATCAGCATATGAGTGGATAAGGTTAGATGTACAGCTTAGAAGGTCATTGATGAATAAAAGGAAGGGAGTTGGTGATAGGACAGAGCCCTGAGGAACACCACTGTTGATAGATCTAGGAGAAGAACGATGGCCGTCTACAACAGCGGCTATAGAACGACCAGAAAGGAAGCTATAGATTAAGGTGCAGATAGATGGATAGAAACCATAAGAGGGCAGTTTGGAAATTAAAGATTTATGCCAGACTCGATCGAAAGCCTTTGAGATGTCAAGTGCAATGGCAAAGCTTTCGCCAAAGTCCCAAAAGGAGGATGACCAAGAGTCTGAAAGGTAGGTGAGAAGATAGCCAGTGGAGCGTCCCTGACGGAACCCATACTGACGATCAGAAAGAAGCTTGTGATAGGAAAGATGCTTTAAAATTTTTCAGTTAAGAATTGCCTTGAAAAGTTTTGAGACACAGGATGTTAAAGCAATTGGACGATAGTTAAAGGGGTGAGAATGGTCACCCTTCTTTGGGACTGGCTGAGTGAGAGCAAATTTCCAGCAAGAAGGAAAGGTAGAAGTTGATAGACAAAGGCGAAAGAGTTTGCCTAGGCAGGGTGTAAGCACAGTTCTTGATAACAACAGGAGGGACTCCATCAGGCCCATATGCCTTATTAGTATTGAGGCCTGTGATGGCAGAAAATACATCAGTTGAAGAAATTTTAATGTCAGCCATGAGAAAGTCAGAGGAGGAAAGTGATGGAGGAACAGCATCGGAATCGTCTAAGGTGGAATTGGAGGAGAAAGTCTGAGCGAAGAGTTCTGCTTTATCAGTAGAAGAAATAGCTACAGAGCTATCAGAGTAGAGAAGAGGAAGGAAAGATGATGATGTAAAGTTGTTAGAAAGGTTTTTAGCAAGGTGCTAGAAGGAGAAGGAAGAATTCAAGTTGGAGAGTTGAGAGCATTTAGTACAATGAAATTATTTTTAGCAGTGCGAATAACAGACTTAGCATGATTCCGGGCAGAAACGTAAAGATGATGTGATTCAGGGGTGAGTTGGCTCCGGTACCTTTTATAGGCCCTCTCCTTGTCGTGGACAGCATTAGAACAAGTGTGATTAAACCAAGGCTTTCTTGCATTAGTCAAAAGGTATGAGAAATGAATGTATGCTTCCATGCCCGAGAGAATAACCTCTGTAATGCACAAGGCACACCCAGATGGCTCCAGGCCATGGAAGCAATAATCATTCCATGGAAAATCAAAGTACTGTCTGAGGCCCTCCTAATCCACAGCTCCAAAGTGCCACAGACGACGTTTCTTTGGAGAGTCTGCAGGCTGTATTGGAGCGATAGGACAGGTTAAGGTGATAAGTTTGTGATCGGAGGAGCCCAACGGAGAGAAAAGATTAACAGTGTAAGCAGAAGGATTAGTTGTAAGGAAGAGGTCAAGTAAGTTGGAGCTTTCTCCAAGGCAGTCTGGGATATGGGTAGGGTGCTGTACAAGCTGCCCTAGGTCATTAAGGATAGAAAAGATGTAGGCTTGTTCACCAGGTGGATCAGTGAATGGATAGGAGAGCCAAAGGTGGTGGTGAACATTTAAATCTCCTAGAATGGAGATTTCAGAGAAAGGAGAAATGGATAGAATGCGTTCCATCGTAAAAGTAAGATAGTCAAAGAATTTTTGATAGTAGAATTAGGAGATAAGTAAACAGTGCAGATATATTTAGTCAGAGAATGACATGAAAGCTGAAGCCAAAGTGCAGAGAATTCAGAAGAATCGAGTTTAGGAACGCGAGAGCAAGATAAGTTGCTGCGTGTACTGTATACACACAACAGACACCTTTCGCTTTGAAATGAGTATAAAGTAGGAGGATACAGAAAAGGGTCTGCTGTCAGTTGCCTCAGACAACTGAGTCTCAGTTAGAAGAAGAAGGTGAGGTTTAGAGAAGGAGAGGTGGTACTCAACAGAGCGAAAGTTAGAGGAAAGGCCAGGAATGTTGCAGAAATGAAGAAGAAAAGAGTCATACAGTGGTTCCAGGCATTTCGAGTCGTCACCGGGAGAGGGGCGGTTAAAGACATCTATGAGTTTCATGTTCACGGTGAGGGAGGAGGGGAGTTACGATAATTTTGTGATTATTATGATAGGTGCCGGAATGCAGATATAACACCAATAACTGCGCACAGAGGCAATGATCACAACGTTCGGTTCGTCCTTTCGACTGAACGAAACCTTGTGAAGTTTCATACCTATCAGTGTTACCAGATGGAAAGAGCACAACACTACCTTGCTGGTGGACGGGATGTTTCTGTGTGATATGTCTGCAACTGTACAATGGAGGGTAATGGACAAGAAACTGGTTTTAGGAAGAGTGAATAAAGTGAGAGAGGAGACTGAGCAATAAATATGGAAAATCCAATATAGTGAATCAAATAAGATGAATAACAATATGAATAACAATGTGTAGAAGAATGAATAATCTATATAGAAAGAGATGGGATGGTATGATGAAATATTATTTGATGAATTCATTTACTGAGTTCAGGAGAAAGAAAACAGTGGTTCGGTGGAGGGAGAACTGAAGTGAAGTAGGCTGGCACACACCTTCCATGAGTGTTTTGATTGGAGAGAGGAGGGTGTGACGTAGCCGGAAGGGACTGATGTTGTCAGGCGCACTGGGCAAGGCGGGTGAGTTGACTGGAGAAGAAAACTGACACAGAGCACTGCAATTGGCTACGCTCCCTCCTCAATGACGTCGGTGCGGAGGTGGGTAGGGGTGGGCTGGGATGACTCACCAGGTGTGGCATGGTGAGGCTTGCACATTGTGGTGGGGTTGATGTGTGGTGGCGTGGGGGCTGGTAGGGGCTGGCTTACTGCGGTGTGCCGAGGCTGGTTTGGCTTACTGCGGTGTGCCGAGGCTGGTTTGGCTCACTGGTATGTGCTGGGGCTGGTTCACTGGGATGTGTAGGGGCTGGCTCACTGTTTGCGTGATTGCTGGGGTTGGTGGGGTCTAAATAATTCTGCGCAGGGCAGGACAGGATCACAGTATAAAAGGGCCTCACCAAACTTCACAGGTTACTCGTACAAGCCAGATAAACGGAGGGCCAGGCAGGAGGCAGGACGGCAAGGCGTGGCAATACATGGGAGTGGGTATGGCGTGGTTACCTGGGAGACGTGTATTTGATTGTTGGACCACTCGTTGTCACCAATTGTTAAATTACTCACATCCAATAGAAGTAAATCCAAAGTTTGTTGGAGGTTTAAGGACTTAAACTTAGACGAGTAATAAACCGTTCTTGCCTGAACGACGCCAACCCTGTCACTGGGCACTGAAGCCAGCAAGCATTACTCCATCTTCAGAAAGACATAAATTTAGCAGAATCCAGAGCAATGACAAGACCTAAGCTAAGGGAAAACATCACGTAGGAATTCAATACACTTGGAATTTCACACTTACACATTAATATATATGTAAAGTTGCGGACATATCAAACAGAAACATCCCTTCCACCAGCGAGGTAGTGTAATGCTTTCGGCATCTGGTAACAATGATAGGTATGGAACTTCACCAGGTTTGATTCGGTCGCTAGGAGGAACCTAACGTGGTGATCATTGCTGTTCTGCACAGTTATTGGTGGTAGTATACTATATCAGCAATGTTTCGGCAGAAAAATATACTGAAAATAGCATGTCGTGATTATGGTAAGTTTTAAAAATTATGTCACACAATACACCCTCTAAAAAATGGCATTTATTATGAATGATACGGATTTCATGAGTGGTTTAGTTTCGAGTCATGAACCATGCAAGTCAACAAATCATCATATTGGTCATAGTTATCAGCTTCCCCACAACTATCAATGAACAGCGAAGTATCGTGACGCCCATCCTTCCTACCCTGAACCTAGCACTGGTGACCTCTGAAATCGAAGCAAGTTCACTACATACAGGAGGTGGCGCCACATGAGGCGGCAGGGTGGAGATGGGGGACCTGGGAGACAGGAAGAGGGAGGTGGGTTAGGAAGGGGGCAATAGTGGGGAGGCTAATGGAGAGGGGTAATCGGGTAGGGGACAGTGGACTTTAGCAAACGAGTGACGATAGGAACGACAGTGGGAGGCATAGATTACAAGGTGAAGGCTGGGCCAAAACATTGTTTCATGGGGAATGTGGAATTTTACAGTCAGACCATGAAACGTTATGTTGATGCTGCCACGAGTTGTAATTGGCCATCATGGTTTGTAACAATTGTCAACACACTTTCCACTGGGTGGCTCAGTACCCCTGTATTATGAGTATGGTGACTTTGTAAACCTAGCTTGATGGCAGCCAACTCAACAGCGTGTATAGTCTCATGAGGAAACCTATTGTATTACTGTGTAAGGTCTCATTTTTTCGGTTACAGCCACTTCTTTGCAAATTATTACCTTTTTTTTATTTTCTGTTTTCCTAACTGATTCAGAGGATCACACGCGGATTCCGGTGTTAACAGAACCGCCAACATGCCAGTAGCCCGGCCCCTAACATCAAACGACCATTGCCCTGTCGACTGAGAGCAACTACTGAACCACATATCTCAGCAGTGTCCGAACGTGGAGCCGTTGCCCTGGCTGAGTAGCGGTGTATACTATAATCCATGTGATCCACTGTTCATGGTGTAGCAGTCATTATAGACATCTCCCCTTCTCGTCAGTACCCATGTCTGGGTGCACACAATTGTTGAGAAGAGGGAGGGGCGGACAGCGAACTGGACACAGAAGTTGTGAATCCAATTGCTGAACAGTTACACGTCCTTCATACCACGATCTAGTTCATCAGTATTGGGTTAACAGTAATCCGACATGAAGATCATCTATTACAGCTCATAAGGCATCTCTCTACCCACCTATTAGCCCACCCCAGTTTCGCCACCTATGTTCTGGGACCCAGTCATTCCCACCCCCCACCCCCCTTAGTAAATCACGCTTTTGTTTATATCAGTGCCATATAAATATTTACGAGAACAATAGGCACGAATCACTACTGTTAACTACTACTTATTGTGGCAAGAGAAAATTCCTTCCTCCCCCGCCATGGTCGTTATCCTTGATGTTACTACGTAAACGCAACAAGAATAGCTCCCAATCGCTATGACGACACGTGTGACAACAAACATTCTAGGAACGTTTCATATATCACCATTTGATGACACAGTCGTCACCATACACTGATAATGCAGAGTTTATGTAATGTGCCACCCCGTGGGGATACGTCGTCCTATAGACGATATTAAAACAATATGCTGGCAGACTGCGTAATGTGCCAGTGTCTGTATAACATTTAACGGCCTCACAATCAAATTCCAGAATCAGCTTTAAACTATAGCTGATTTTGCACCATGTCACCAGTGTATCATTTATTCATATCATCCTAGATTCCTGCCACAGTCCACTCTCCTCTACCCCATCACTCGTCTCCTGTAAAGTCCCCTCCTCCCACCATCCAGGCCACTATTGCCCCTCCTCACCCACCTCCCTCCTCCTGTCTCCCAGGCACCTGCTTCCTCCATTGGCGTTGATTAAAGAGGTCTACCGGTTTCAAGTTCACGGTCAGGGAGGAGGGGGTGTCACGGGACTTTTGTGATTATTTTGATAGGTGCGGGGATGCAAATAACGTTATAATGGCTTATATGTTGGCCGTTAGTAAATGTTGTATGGTTCGTGATGATTGTCGGAAGTCAAACTTACGAAACCTGTGTGTTTCAAGTGAATAAAATACGAATATGTATGGTGTGAAATTATTTCATTACCATATTCACAAAAGTTGTTATTCTCAGTATATTGTCAGGCGGGACATTGTTCATATACCACCAATAACTGCACACAGTGGCAATGATTACCGCGTTCGGTTAGTCCCAGCGACCAAACGAAACCTGGATGTTGCATACCTGTCAATGTTACCAGATGCCGGGAACATTACACCATCTCGTTGGTGGACTGGGTGTTTCTGTTTGATATGCCTGGAACTGTACATTGTTATCAGTTTAGTTTACAAGCTTAGGAAATTATTTAGTCATGGTTCTATGTACACACACACACACACACACACACACACACACATATATATATATATATATATATATATATATATATATATATATATATATATATATATATATATATAATTTCCTGTGGCACCCCACGGGTTGCATAGGTCCTCGATGAACTCTCTCCACCAATATTTGTCTCTTGCCATCTCCTTCAGGTCCCACCAACACTCCTCTCCCGCTTGTCTTTTCATTATCCTCAACCAGGTTTCCCTCGGCCTACCTCTTCATCTTCTTCCTGTAGCAGTTCACTCTGGCACATCCTGTATTAAACTGCCTTTTTTCTATATATGTGCCCCAGCCATTTCCAGCGAGAAATTCTCACATATTCATCAACTGGTTCCACTCTCGTAATATCCCTTACTCTTTCATTTGTAACTCTGTCTTGCCACTTTACCACAAGAATCCTTCTCAGTATTTTAATCTCAAATCCTAATACTTTCTGATCTCTTGCAATTGTACTGTACCATGACTCATGCCCATAAATTAAAATTGGTCTAACCATAACTTGTACATTTTTACTTTAGTATGTACCGAAAGCATATTATTACTCCAAACAGATTTCAACATTCCAACTGCTCGCCAAGCCTGTCTAATCCTCTCCTCAGTTTCACTGTTTAATGATCCATTAGATGATAAAATCGTTCCCAGGTATTTAAAATTTTCTACATTCTTCACCACATTATTTCCAGTGTAATCGATTTGGTTCTCCACGTTCATATTAATAATTTCAGTCTATCCACAATTCATTACCAATCCAACTTTTTCTCCTTCCTCCACCAGACAATCAAGCACCCTCTGCATCACGTAAATACTTCCACAAATCAGTACATTATCATCAGCATGGTTCAAATCCATCAGCCTCTTGTTTTCTTTCCAGTTATTTCCTGCACCTGTTCTCCTTACAACCTTTCTCATAACATAATCCATAACCAAAACAAACAGCAAAGGCGAAAGAACTCCTCCTTGAATCACTCCTGACCTAACTTCAAATGGATCACTCAAAGAACCACCCACCATTACCTTGCAGAATGTACCTTCATGCAGGCTTCTAATAATATTTACAAACTTTTCTGGTATACCGTAGAATCTCATAATTTTCAACATAGCTCCACGTGAAACACTATCAAACGCCTTTTCAAAGTCAACAAAACACATACAAATGACATTTTCATCTCATTAGCTTGTTCCATTAGATCCCTTACAATAAAAATTTGATCATTACAGCCTTGACCCTTTCTAAATCCCGCTTGTTCTTCTCTTAAAATTTTATCAATTACTGGCTCTATTCTGTTCAACAAGGTTTTGGAAAAGACTTTTGCAACTACAGGTGTCAAAGTTTTCCCCCTCCAATTTCCACACAGACTTAAATCTCCCTTTTTTTAGTATTTTTATAATCACTCCATTTTTCCATTCTTCTGGAATTCCACCATTATCTCAAGTCACATTAAAATGTTTTCAGAGCTCATTCATCAACTCATCATTTTCCACCCTAAGCATTTCAGGAAATATTCCATCCTCTCCTGGGGCCTTAAAATTCTTTAACTCCTTTATAGATTTTGCTACCTCTTCCAAGGTTACATTCCCTGTTTCTATCTCCAAATCTCTCTCGGATGGCAAAATGTCCTCTTCAGCTGGGATTGGTCTGTTTAGAATAGATTCAAAATGCTGCTTCCACCTTCCTTTTATATCCAAATATTTAGTCATCAAGTTACCATTTCTATCTCGTACAGGTATTTCCTTCTTTCTTTTTTCTGTCCCAGTTAACTCCTTTATGGCCTGATACGCTGCTCTTGTGCTTTGACCGTCATTTTTACCTAATTTAATTTCTGTCTCTTTTGCCCTTTCATCATACAGCCTCCTCTTATCACGTCTAATGAGTCTTTTTACTTCAGAATGTATACTCCAGTACTTTGCTCTAAGTACTTCAACTACCTGGCCATTAGCATGTTGTTCTTCACTTCTTAGCTTCGCCTCATTCCTTCTCTGAATTGCATTCCATGTTCCATCTGACATCCACTTTTTCCTTCTCGCTTTTCCCTTTTTCTTAATAGTACATTTGATTATTATCATTGTCTTCAGATTCCATCAAAGTTTGCAGGACCAGAAACCTGTTCCTACATTCCCACCGAAACTTGTCCTTCGTGTTCTCATCATTTCTCAGCTCATCAAAATCATATCCATCACCTCCTGTACAATTATCATTAACATTTCTTTTAAGTTTTATTTTAATCTTTGATACAACAAGTTGATGATCACTACCTATATCTGCCCCCCTCCTCACGCAAACATCTTGCAAATAACTCCTATGCATTTTGCTAATTGCAGTGTGGTCAATCTGATTCCAATATTTACCACATGGTGAAATCCAAGTAGTTTTATGTATTTTTCTATGCTCAAAGATGGTTCCACCAATCATAAGGTCATTTGCCAAACAAAAGCTTCCAAATCGCACCCCATTTTCGTTTCTTATACCAACACCCTCCTTACCCATACAATCTTCAGAGCCATCCCTACTACTACCAACAGTCGCATTAAAATCACCAATGCAAACTAACACATCATGTCTTGCCACTCTATTCACTACATCCTGCAGCTTCTCATATATATATATATATATATATATATATATATATATATATATATATATATATATATATATATACCTCCCTTTCCTTGGGGGAAGCAGCCTAGGTATATATATATATATATATATATATATATATATATATATATATATATATTGAGAAGTAGGATTTGCTAGTTAGGTAGTCTGGATAGTTCTCAATAGTTCTCGTAATTTTTTGTTATGTGTCAGAGTTGCCAATTTGCCTGCTATTGTAGGGGTAGTTACTTTGTAAGGTTATACATTAATATTTTGTGCTCTTTTTCTCTATAATTTTTTATTTATGTGATTGTTTATTAAATTATGTAAGTATGTCTCAGTTTGCATGCTAAACAATTTAGAGTGTCATGCAGTGTAAGAAAACACTGCATATTTTGCATGTCTCCGAATTGGTAATGATTTGCCCCTTCGAGAGTGTATTAGAATGTTGGAGAAGAGAGGAAGGCTATGTAAGGAGGTGGAAGAGCCTAGGGCAGTCAGCAGCTTTTCAGGCCAGTTTGAGTTTTGTTCGGTGTCAGTGCATTTAGTGAAGATTGTATAGCTCTGGTACTTGTGAAAACAGTGAAGCGTAAGTTTGCATGCATTAAGATTAATTATTTGGAAAAAGAAAGGCAGCGAACTTAAGAAGCCTTTGTTTATTTACCACGCCAGAGCCGATCTTGTTGTTGCACACCAAATGGCTGACCATAAGGAGAGCAACTCACTGGGCAACTCCCTTCCTATATTGAACTGCTACTGGAATATCAGTGGGAGACACCCGATAGTCTCAGCAATTATTGGCAACTGGTGGTTCCAAAGAAAATGAGGTCCGAGATCTTTGATGAGTCTCACAACCAGATCACTACTGGGCATCTGGGAGTGATGAAAACTATAAACCCAGCTGCGACAGAGGTTCTACTGGACTGGCATGCAGCAGGATGTTCAAAAGTGGTGTCGGGTCTATGATGTATGCTGTGCCAAGAAGGGACCCAAGAAATGTGGTTGCACCCTTCTTCAGCTGTACCAAGTGGGTACACCGATGGAAAATGTTGCGGTGGACATTGCTGGACCTCTGTCACTCAATGAAAGAGGAAACTAGTATACGTGTGTTGCCATGGACTACTTCACAAAGTGGCCAGAAGCCTATGCCATCCCTGATCAAAAGGCTGCAATTGTTGTTCGGGTGCTGGTTGACTAGCTTTTCTGTCGTATTGGGATGCCACAAGAGCTACGTACATTCAGACCAAGTAGGAACTTCGAGTCTACTGTGTTCCATGAGTGCTGCAAGTTACTGGGGATCAAAAAGACCAGGATGACCCCACTATGGCCACAGTCAGATGGGATGGTGGAGAAATTCAACTGGACCCTGGGACAAGAACTGGCAAAGTACTGAGTAGAGGGACAAATGGAATGGGACCAGAAATTACCTATGTTGCTGATAGCATATCGGTTTGCATCCCATGAGTCTACCGGCTACACTCTTGCAAAACTGATGCTGGGCCACAAATTACATTTACCCATTGACCTGTTAATGGAAAGACCACCTGGTCAAGAGCTGCCTACAGACATCTCCAGCTATGTGAAGTATGTTTAGGAAAGGCTAGCTGAGGTACATCAAGTGTGAGAAGCTCGAAGTGATGAAGTACAAGTATGATGCCAAGGCAAGTGAGATGACCCTCAAGGATGGTAACAAAGTTTGGTTATACAATTCTCAGCAGAAGGAGGAACTGTCATCGAAGCTGCAGAGCCCTTAGGATGGACCTTACGCTACACTGGACCGGATATCAGATGCAACATACAGGATTCGGGGAGGCAGGAAGTCTCATCCGAAGGTGGCACATGTGAATCATCTGTGGCAGTACCATGGGCCAGGACAGTACAACTGGGACGTCTCTGAGGAATCTTGCTCAGCCGAGGATGTTGAGGAGGACCAAGCAGCTGCAGTATGAGAGGGTGGTGACAGTTTTCCGAGGGAAGAAATGAATTAGGAGGAGGCCCAAGTCATTCCAGGAAGAGTGGACTGTGTAGGGGAGCAGAGACGTCGTCGGAAGAAGCATATAAGACCTGATAAGTTGAAGGATTATTCTGTATATAATTACATGATTACAGGTAGTTTGGATTAAGGGTTATGTTTGTATACATTATGTAGTTTTGTCAGGACGACAAGTGACTAGGGAGGGGGTAGTGTTGAGACGCGGGATTTGCTATTTAGGTAGCCTGGAGGGTTCTCAGTATTTTCTTATATTTTTCCATTACGTGTTAGAGTTGCCAGTTAGCCTGCTATTGTGAGGGGAGTTATTTTGTAAAGTTATACATTAATTTTTGTGCTATTTTTCTCAACAATGTTTTATTTATGTGATTGTTAAATTATGTAATTTTATATCGGTTTGTATGCTAAATATTTTAGAGTGTTATCTAGTGTAAGAAAACTCTGGATATTTTGGATGTCTCTGAGTTGGTAACTGTTGCCTTTTCGAGAGTGTACTACAATGTTGGAGAGGAAGGGAAAGCTATTAAAGGAGGTGGAAGAGCAGTCAGTTTCTTTTCAGATCAGTTTGAGTTTAGTTCGGTGTCAGTGCAGTTAATGAAGATTGTATAGCTCCGGTACTTGTGAAAAAAATGAAGTGTAGTTGGCAGGCATGAAGTGTAAGTATTTGGAATATAAAGACAGAGAACTTAAGAAGCCAGTGTTTATTTGCCACGCCTGAGCCGATCTTGTTGTTGCACACCGAAAGGCTGAACCATAAAAAGGGCAACTCACTGTGTAACATCCTTCCTATACTGAACTACTGCTGTTGGAGCTTGTGGCAGTGTGGGATGGGGACGTAACAATATATATATGTCACCTATTTTTTATGGTCATTATTATTATTATTATTATTATTATTATTATTATTATTATTATTATTATTATTATTTTTATTATTATTCGTAATACTATTGGTTAATATTATTAAAACAGTGTATTAAAGCAGTGTTTATTATATCAGTTTCATATAATAAACGTTTGGGGATCAATGAACGATCTTCAACAAGCTGCAGAGAGAGAGAGAGAGAGAGAGAGGCGAATGTCTGTGTAAGCATTCGCATATATAACTTGGCTGGGAAGGTTGGAAGCAAGCTGTTACACACACCTACTCTCTCTCTCTCTCTCTCTCTCATGAAATTTGAGGTTTTAGGTAGAATCACATTCACACTTGTACAAACGCACGGTCAGGTATTTAGTCATAAACACATACTGCACACACACAAATGACCTCTTATATACATACAAAGATACATATTTATAGTCACTTGCATTCATACACTCTTTTATCCACACTAACACACACATGCACAGTCGCTGAACGCATGTAGACATTTAACAAGCATGTGTAATTAATTACGTAAACACAATAACAGGAATACACACACACACACACACACACACACACACACACACACACACACACACACACACACACACCTGCGATCTTTCATTCACAAATACACAATTAGTCAGAACTGATTATTCCATTTATTAGTTTTCACAAACATATACACACACTGACTTTTTACAATATATACATAATATCCACTCATTGTCATAATGACACATTCGGTCAAAGTCCTAACCATGCTCTGTGTATATAATCATAAGCATTAAGCTGGGGAAATCCAATTACATCATTTTATTTCGGTTCTTGTTTTATTTTGCGTACAGACTTGAGATTATATTAAAGCTTTTGATTATGAGACACAATATGATTCGGGTGAAACTATTGAACTGATGAAAGCAATGCGAGGACAAGGTTTAGAAGAGACGTGTTAAAATACTATAATATATATATATATATATATATATATATATATATATATGTGTATATATATATATATATATATATATATATATATATATATATATAGAGAGAGAGAGAGAGAGAGAGAGAGAGAGAGAGAGAGATAGTGATTACTGCCATCATTAAACTCCATAAGGATAGCAAGAAAATACGAATAAAGACGAGCCACAGTTTCCTCCAAGCTATTCACTGCACGCTTAGAAGACAATATAATTATGCTATGGTGGCAAAATAATTAACATTAACAGAAAGCGATTCAACACTTTGTTAAATTTCCAAACGACTTACCAGTAAGTTTCTTCAGTGAATCTGGGGAGGAACGACAAAAAAAAAAAAAAAATGATAACTGATCTGAACTGGGGCTGTCTGAAGGACAGTTGAGAATGAATATGAAGATGAAAATTCTGTATAAAAGACATTTCCACTTCCTCACACTAGAATAGATAATGAAGAACTACTGTGCTTTGAGAAATGCATTTATCTAAGGCAAACAGTTCAGACTAGCCCAGTGAAATCAAGCAAAGACTAGGAATGAGGCAGAGGGCTTATGGTAAACAAAGTAACTTCCTGAAGGATAAGTAAATATCATTATGCTAGAAGGGGCGTTTATACAGTCGGGATATCCTTCATGTTCTAACGAACGGATAAGAATCGTGGAATCTAAAAAAAAAAATCTTTGGAACATACTGTAAGCTTATATGAGCTCAGAGGAGAATGAAAAAGTTTATGTTATTTATTACGTGGAAAGATGAAAATAGAATTTATATACAATCACTACATTTGAAAAACATCAAAGGTTGGGTGCAGGTCACTTCCATCAAACATAAAATAACAGACGGACAGCCAAAATAATGAATAGCATCCCGGGGTTGGAGTAACAGGCAGAGGCAGGAAGAGGAAAGAATGGCGAAATGAAATACTGAGATTTTCATTTTCTTGGGGCTGGATGGAATAGTCTTGTAGCCGATAATTAAGTATGGAAAACATGTAAGAGGCTTTGTCTCGCAGTGGATTAACGCAGGATGATGATGATGATGATGATGATGATGATGATGATAATGATGATGCTGATGATATGAGGCTACAAAAACAACCACATGCAAAGGCATACAAAAGCAGAGAGAGATGGGGTCTCTCTCTCTCTCTCTCTCTCTCTCTCTCTCTCTCTCTCTCTCTTTGTGGGAGAAGATTTAGGCCCGTATCCTTCTCATGTAAGAAAACTGCCTAATACCTTTTCCTTAGCGATCTAATTTCCCGACTACCCCTTAATGCTCTTTTTATGTTGTTTATGTCTTTTAAATACCAACATGGAGGGCAAAACTAGCACACAAGGGCTTTTTAATAAGCTGTAGGCAAAAATTTACTAGAAAGGAAAAAAGTGGTAGGGAGCTTCTTTACCTGAAGAGAATACGGACCCTAAACAACAAGAAAGCCTTTCTGGGCGACTGAAGAAGTACGAAAATTGATAAGAAAAAGAAATGTATTGCACAGAAGCAGAAAAAGAATTATTGCCAAGATGCAAGAGTACAGTACAAATCAATCCGATGAGTGAAAAGCGCAATTTCCTTATGCAAATCAAATGCCACGGTTTCATAAAAGATTTATATACACATCAGTAACATACTGAGCACAGAGAATTACAGTGAAACAGTACTGAAGCAGAAGAATCAGAAATTGATTTTTATATAATTAATACATTTTTTTTTCATTCATTACCAGACGCCATGTATCCCAAACGGGGTGGCCAAGGGCTTAAGAGTTAATTGTTTTACAGGGAGGGGCACTAATCCTCCACCAACCCCACTCACGTATGGATGCCAACAGCATCTGGTGTTCCCAGGCGGTCACTCATCCAAGTACTAACCAGACCCAACGTTGCTTAACTTCGCTGATCGGTGTACTCAATCTTTTCATCATAGTATTCATTAGAGAGATTAACAATACCGTAATTGAAGTGGAGTTTTGTTGATGAAATAGCCAACTTTCCATACATGAAACGGGTGATCTAAAGCAAAGCTAAATATTCACAACAACACTTTTCCATACCATTTTTATGCTATAATCACAGTATTAAGAATGAAGTACGAAAACTGCCAACAGTCATCTTCGACGTTTTACCGTGACACAGAAAGGTGTCGGATAACTGTAAACTAGTTAGTGTTACCTTCACTTTAAAAAAATGCAGAGATCTAAAGATGTAAAGATCATTCAATTCAACGTCCGTAATAGATAAGTGGTGAGATCACTATTAAGTGACGAAGTAGTTGCACACCATACACTGATCAGAGATGTGCACCAGATTCAGAAGGGGCAGGTCATGTTTAACGAACTTAATACAGTACTATAGTTCTACTTGAAGACGGTTTGATATTAAATTTTCCAAGAGCCATTGCTAAAACAGTCCACAATAAACTGATGACAGATAAAAAAATATATATATATATATATATATATAAAGTACTTAGTGCCCGTCACCAGTGGGCTGTATGCCGGGTTGATGTTGGAAGCAGTTCATATAATTTATGCTTGCGATATTGATGTATCCATAAATTGTTACATGTATTTTGGAGATAATAACAAAATTGGAAAGTCGATTGAAACAAAAGAGGACAGAACTCTTTTCCAAAAAAAAAAAATTAGACATAATTACCGAATGGTTGATAAACTGTCAAATACGTTTTATGCCGACCGGTGTCAGGTACGGCGCATAGATTCAAGAAGCGAAAATGATAAAAGGGATAATAAACTTCATAGAATCATGGACCTATTAATTTCTGTCTTATATACAGTATGTTGATTATTGTTTTTACAGTGTACTGAAGCAACTCAAAAGGCTCAGATGATTTTTTTTTTTTATGTGTCCGACTCTGGGCATAGGCTTCACAGCCTGCCATCAAGGCCCAGCAGTCCTCCTACATACCATACACCTCTACATGTCACCACTTCGGCGCTAACACCCACCGTCCATATTGAATACATGCTAGGGCTGTCTCATACAGGACTGGTGTATTGGTATTAGCGGGGGTATTTATACGACATGACGGCGGGTCTTCTGGTAGATCAGTGAAGTCTGATTTAATGAAATTCAAATCCTTAAACTGTTCCCTGCCCCAGCCGGGATTCGAACCTGGGTCCGTTAGAACTGCAGGTCACCTCTCTACCGATTGAGCCACCGCCTTCTGTTAATGTTCATTAGTTGAAAAATCCTCTAATGCAAGGATATTAAAATTCTTGCATGACCAAACCTCTAGTATGCAGTGCATTCGAACAAAGATATAACAAAGCTGGAAGTAGTGCAGACATTAGCGAACAATGATGACTTCTGTATTTCTCCTTGGAACAAAGCATATGAAGAAAGACTGACAGAGATTAAACTGTACGATATTCCTTGTCTAAGCGCTAACTCAGAGGAACAGATAGTGTTTTGAATTATTTACAAGATATAATAAAATGGAAAAAAATGAAATTATTCGCTGTAGCTCCGGATATTGCCACATGTAGGAGTGAGCTAAAGCTCACGTGACACAAGTCTATAAACTGTGAAGTAAAATTTCACAAGTAGGAAAATGAAATGCCTTCATAAGCTGGTGGTTGAAAACAACAGTGATATACATATTCACAAACAGATTAGGCAAGCTTCTGTCAGCAATGATTATTATTTAAACGACGTGCTCCTCACTATAAATACTAATGACATTATGAAGAGATTTCTCTCACATACTTGCTAAATAAAGTTTGCATTAAAAAATACTAATGGCAGTATGATTTGATTCCTCTCACATACTTGTTTTATAGATTATGCGTTCGTAGTAACTCTGTGACAAATGATGTTCCTCAGCATAGCATAGCTGAGGATTTAGTCCTCACTTATTGGAATTTAATTCACATACCAGACGTTAAGTTACTCCTAGGTTTCATGAGGCGGAGGAAAGGTTTAGGAAATGGAGAGATGGAATTGGGTACAAGGATTTGAAAGAAAATGAGGATAAAAACAAAAAAGGTGATATCTAAGGCTGGAGGCGACACTGTCAAAGGAGAGGGAGTGTAGTCACGTGAGGTTTACCACAAGAGTGGAAGAAGAAACTCCATCTTACGCAGTACCTGTAATACGTGGGCGCATCTGTCTATCTATCTATTGCCAAACGCCTTAATCCCGTAAGGGGTGGCCACAAACAAATCGCCTCCATGTCGCCCTGTCCCCTGTCATTTCACTGCCCTGCTCCCAGCTCTCTCTCATATATTTCTTCACTCCATCCCTCCATCTCATCTTTGGCTTCCCCCTCCACCTCACTCATATACACTCTCCTCGTCAGTCTCTCACTCTCCATCCTCTCCACATGGCCAAACCTCCTCATTGTTTCTCCTAACGCTTCTTATCACATCCACATCCACACCACAACGCTCCTTCATTTCCTCATTTGTCAGCCTGTCTCTCCATGCATCTCGGCATGCTCCTCTCAAATAACTCATTTCCACTGCTGTCACTCTTGACTCCTCACTTCCGTACGTTAGAGTTGGTATCACAATACCGTAATGCAGTAACTTTTTCTTTTCCATGCTCACTTCCCTGTTTCTTATCACTGCTTTCAAAGAACCAGCAACCTTTGTTCCTTGTTGTACCCTTTCAAGCATAAGGGATTTAATGGCATTGGAAGGAGACTGCAAGAGAATGCTGATTTCATTGTGTGGTGTGTAAGAAAGAACATCGTAAAGATTGCCAGGGTGAAAGAACTGATACAGCTAGAGAAGCTGTTGAGCGTATGGTGGAGTTTTGTTATTTGGGTGACATGTTATGCGTTAGAAGTGGCTAGAGTAAGGAGTGGCTGGAGGAAGTTCAGGGATCTGTTGCCTCACCTGACATTGAGAGGGCTCTCCGTCCGCGATTAGGGATCTTTGCATGTGGCATGTGTTAGGAGTGTAATGCTACATGGTAGTGAAACTTGGGCAGTAAAGGAAGAGGATTTTCGTAGGCTCAAACGAAAAGAAATGACAATAATTAGATGGAGGTGTAGTGCGTCCTTGAATGCAAGGCCTGGGGAGGCTAGGAGTACGACTGAAAAGTTGACAGGAAGGATGGGATTGTAGTGTATAGATGCTTTGATGAGGAGGGGTAGATGCTTTGATGAGCAGGGTTAGATTGAGATGGTTTGGCCATGTTCAGAGGAAGGAGGATGGCAATTGTGTGTGGAAGATGAGAAGTGTAAACATCAGGGGTAGAGTATCGTGAGGCAGAGCGTGGAGAGAGAGAGAGAGAGAGAGAGAGAGAGAGAGAGAGAGAGACTCTGCGGTACAGTGGTAGAGTGTGCTTTTTTCGCACGCTGGTGAGCGCGGGTTCGCCTCCCGCCAGAGTTGTAAAAATTTTGGGAAGCGTTCACCTAGCCACTTGCTACTTTGGCGGACACAAGGGGTGCTGTGGTTGAACCAGTGTCGCATACTATAGTCGCGGCGCATGACTCTGAGGTTGTCATTATCGTACCCTGGCAACTTACCATTCAAAAGTGCGATCGATTTCGTATCATATTATGCACGAATCAAAATAATAAGCACGAATATATTATACACGAATATTAATATACACGAACATATTATACACGAACCCCATGCGTCTCATATAATACACGAAATCAGACGTACTTTTGAATGGTAGTTGCCAGGGCACGATAATAGCCTCAGAGTCGCGAGTCGCGAGTCGCGACTATAGTATGCTTGCACCCAATCGGCTTAAGGTGGGCCGATTACACTTGGTTCACAGACTACACACACATCCAAAGCCACTACAACACTACAATTACACTCACAAACACTTCTCACCCTGTCATACAGTCTCTACCAGACAGCCTAAGCCACTGGGTAGAGATACAATGGCTATATCGTCCCTGCTTCGGAAGGGATAGGCCTGTCCTGCAGTGGACCTCAATGGCTGCTGCTGCTGCTGATATAATATTTCCCTTGTACAAAGGAAAAGGGGAAAAAGAAGTGTGTGGTAATCATAGGGGCATTTGTCTTCTTAGTATAATAGGAAAAGTGTATGGTAGGATACTTATTGACAGAGTTAGAGAAAGAACAGAGAAATTAGTTGGAGAAGAACAGGGAGGCTTTAGGAAAGGAAGAGGTTTTGTAGATCAGATATTCATTCTTAGAACTTTAGTGGAAAAGTTTCTAGAGAAGGGAAAGAAGTTGCATGCGGCTTTCATGGATTTGGAGAAAGCATATGACAGGGTGGATAGACAAGGAATGTGGAAAGTATTAAGAATATATGGAGTAGATGGGAAGTTGTTGAATGCTGTGAAGAGTATGTACGATGGTGCGAAGGCTGCAGTGCGTGTGGATGGTGAACTAAGTGAATTTTTCTCTTTGAAAGTTGGGTTGAAACAGGGATGTGTCATGTCTCCATGGTTGTTCAATCTGTACATGGATGGGGTAATAAAAGAGGTACAAGGTAGGGTAATGGATGTTGGAGTGGCCCTGGTGAGAGAGGATAGTGTTTGGAAACTCCCTGTACTGTTGTTTGCAGAGGATACTGTGTTGTTGAGTGAAGACGAAGGGGAGCTGCAAGGCTTGGTGGATGAGTTTGGGAGAGTGTGTAAGAAACGGAATCTAAAGGTGAATGTAGGGAAGAGTAAAGTGATGGTCTTTGAGAGAGGTGAAGTCAGTAAATGTACAGCGAGGTTGGATGGTGAGGAATTGGAAAATGTGAGTACGTTTAAGTACTTGGGTAGTGTGATGAGTAAGGATGGAGGTTTGGAGGGTGAAGTGCTTGAAAGGGTACGGCAGGGAAGAAAGGTTGCTGGTTCTTTGAAAGCAGTGATAAGAAACAGGGAAGTGAGCATGGATGTGAAAAAGTTACTACATGACAGTATTGTGATACCAACTCTAACATATGGAAGTGAAGCTTGGACGTTGTTGGAAGGACACAAGTCAAGAGTGAGAGCAGTGGAAATGAGTTATTTAAGAGGAGCCTGTGGAGTCACATGGAGAGACAGGCTGACGAATGAGGATGTAAAGAACCGTTGTTGTGTGGATGTGGATGTGATAGGAAGCGTTATGAGGAACACACTGAGGTGGTTTGACCATGTGGAGAGGATGGAGGGTGAAAGATTGACGAAGAGAGTGTATGTCAGTGAGGTGGAGGGGGGAAGAGGGAGGGGGAGACTGAGGATGAGATGGAGGGATGGGGTGGAGAGGTATATGAGAGAGGGGTGTGTGAATTGGGAGCAGGGGAGTGAAATGGCGGGGGACAGGGCGACTTGGAGGCGATTTGTTTGTGGCCACCCCAAACGTCTGGCAAAATATATATATATATATATATATATATATATATATATATATATATATATATATATATATATATATATATATATATATATATATATATATATATATATCTATATAAATAAAGGGGGCAAATACTGTTCAGCGGTCATGGATTGTTATGAAAGATTGTGGCATACCAGCCAGGAACAATATCCAGGTGCACAACCTTGGAAACCAGCTACGGTAAGTTGGAAATCCAAGATGGTGCGAAAGATGGCTGCCACATCCATAAATGTTTATACATTGGTCAGAATTGGCAGTAATTTCAAGTGTAATTCAGGTTTTCTTGGGTTTTTAGGGACAAGGAATTTACTTTTGATATTTTCAAGGTAACTTAACATGCCTGCCTGTAAAATCAACTACTGTAAGCTTGAAATCTAGGTTGGCATCCATGACGGCTGCCGTATTTATAAATGTCCATAAGTTGGTTATACTTTACACTAATTTCAATGTAATGAAAGATTTCTTGGGTTTTAAGGGACAAAGAATTCATTTATGATAATTTCTAATTAATCTGACATGCCTTTACTTGTAAGTAAACTTGATTGCATTCCACATGCTGGCACTGGGCCAGCATGTGGAATGCAGTCAAGTTTTGTGAAAGCTATAAATGAGGATACTGGAATAATCAGTTGTGAAAAGTAACCACAGTTCAGCAAAGCATGTGCATAGGTGATCAGTGTCATGCACTGGGTTCATTGTTTGTCATTTGTGAAAGATGAAAAGTTCTGTCATTGCACTTATATACAGACAAGTAATTCTCAGTCAAGTCCCAGCTAATGCAGTGACTGTTCACCTGTGTTTTGATTGCTACAGAAGTCCAAGTATGAACGAAGCAAGAATACAAATGAGGACTGGTAAGCCAAAAACAATAAAAAATATGTGTCAGACCAGCACAAAGCACCAGATCCTTCAGAGTTCTTTGCTTGTTCTACAAACAAAGCACAGTTACTTGCCTGCTTGTCAGTTAAATGGTGTCAGCTCCAGTCTTCATGTTCTGGTAGCACCAAAAATTTACCTGAGTGGTGGTTTCATTGAAGAAACAAAGTCAATAATGTAGCAAAGTGTAAATGTAACTGCAGTCCCTGCTCTTGAGTCAATACTTGAAGAGGCAGATGCTTGTATTATTTTGCATGACCTGTATAGTTTTCAAGTAGGCAAAGTTGATTAGGATAATGGTCATTCAAGTGATACATGTGTTACTCCCCTCTGTCTATGTTATGCATCCACCATGTTGAAAGATAATCCTGAACTTCGGGTCAAGACAGCAACAGACTATTAGTTTCCCATTCATGACATTGCCAAATCACTGCAACCAAACAGATGCCTCATACTTCCAACTGGTCGCAGTTTAAGTGGCAGGGATATCACCAGCAGCCCATTTTTTATTTTTTACCAGCAAAAAAGGATGGTTAGACGCAAGTAAAAAAAATTTACCTGGACCTTTTGGAAGACTTTGGGAGTGCCAGCAATGCTATCATAACTAAAGATATTATCAGTCAGGCTAGGGAGTTACTTGTCACCGTCTACACAATGAATGCCGAGATGTATGATGTTTCTTTGAGTGAGATTCGCACACAAAAATTTTCTACCAACAAGACCACACTTCTGAAGAGCGTTCCACCTACTGAAGATGCTTTTATGCAGCATATGAAACGTTCTGCCGTGGCAACAATCACGGACAAGACAGCGCATGTTGCAAAGCCTTGCATTTCTTCACTGGATGAATATGAATGGACAGTAAAACAAGCAGAACTTGTGCCAGTTCCAGTGGCTGCAAAAGTGTGGCCACCAGAGATGTCTACATCCCGTTCTTGTGGTTGCAGCAATGGTTAAGAAACTGTTCATGTGTCAAATGGAATGTTCCATGCTTCCTTGTCTGCAGAGAGCTTCTCCAGTGTTCAGTACTTTTAAGAAATTGAGAATAGCCCTGACTGATTAGGTTTTCTACAAATATTGTATTTCCTTTTCCCACTTTCAACTGTACTCTTATTTGCAGATGATACTGTGTTGTTAAGTGAAGACAATGGGGAGCTGCAAGGCTTGGTGGATGAGTTTGGGAGAGTGTGTAAGAAACGGAATCTATAGGTGAATGTAAGGAAGAGTAAAGTATGGTCATCAAGAGAAGTGAAGTCAGTGATATACAGAGAGGTTTGATGAGGAGGATATGGAAAATGTGAGTACGGTACGTTTAAGTACTTGGGTAGTGTGATGAGTAAGGACGGAAGTTTAGAGGATGAAATGCTTGAAAGGGTACAAGGAAGAAAGGTTGTTGGTTCCTTGAAAGCAGTGATAAGACACAGGGAAGTGAGCATGGATGTGAAAAAGTTACTACATGACAGTATTGTGATACCAACTCTAACGTATGGAAGTGAAGCTTGGACCTTGTTGGAGGGACATAAGTCAAGAGTGAGAGCAGTGGTAATGAGTTATTTGAGAGGAGCATGTGGAGTCACACTGAGAGGGAAATTGACAAATGAGGATGTGAAGAAGCATTGTGGTGTGGATGTGGATGTGATGGGACGCGTTAGGAGAAACATATTGAGGTAGTTTGGCCATGTTGAGAGGATGGAGAGTGAGAGACTGACGAGGAGAGTGTATGTGAGTGAGGTGGAGGGGGAGAGGGGGAGGGAGAGGCCAAGGATGAGATGGAGGGATGGAGTGGAGGGGTATATGAGAGAGGGGGTGTGAGCTGGGAGCGGGGCAGTGAAATGGTGGGGGACAGGGCTACGTGGAGGTGATTTTGTTTGTGGCCACCCTGTACGGGATTAAGGGTCTGACAATAGACAGATAGATAGACAGGCCCAATTTGCACAATATCAAAATATCAATCAACTACATTTCAAGTCAGTGAAGACATTATGAATAAATGAAGATGCTGCCAGTAACATTATAGAGTGCCTTTAAAGGATTGGTGTTTGAATTTTTCTTGTCTTTTGATTTCAGACTGAACAACGATGGATGAACCCCAATGTACCACACCTGAACAGAAGGTTCACAAGAAATGCCGACGAATACACTACAATGCAAACTGTATAGAGTAATACAAGCGCAACAGGGAATGTGAGACTCAAGGTCAAGACCTGGCAAGACAAACACTAAGATCCACAGGTTCCCCATTTCAGTATAGCGAACATTGCCTTTCTGTGGTACAGGTGACAAATATAGCGGGAAAAGGGTGGACTTTAAATTGATACCAATCAAAACATTCAACTTTCAGACATCAGGATCACACATATGCACAGTGAAATAAGATGAGTGGGCCCAGAAGGTTACAGCCAGAATAGCCTCGTCAATGACCTTCATGCAGCTGATGCCGTCTACCACCAAGCTTGCAGTGTAAATTTCCGAACTCACAAGCAGATTCCTCAGAAATATCTTCCTAGTGATGGTAGATCTGCAAAGAATGTCAAACTGAGAAGACCACAAGATGAAGTACAAGCAGAAGCGTTCATGAAAGTTGTTGAGTACTCGAAGGAAAATGAAGAGGCGAAAACCCCCATACATTACCTTATATAAAATGATGGGCAACTACTGAATTGGCGCTGACGGTGAGCTCTGTAGCTTTTCCTATCTGGAGCAACAGTGTCAAACAGTTTAGTGACATGATAATAAATAGATGGGAAGCCAAAAGCTGTCACCTTTTGGAGCAGTGTACAAAGTATAATTAATCAGTTCCTCTCGGACCAGGGATATCCAGAGAGCTGTGAGGAGAAGATGAAAATAATACAGGCTGTTGCAAAGCTGATAAAGAATGAAATGAAATTTGTCATCCAGCAGAAAGACTACTATCCTAAGTGAGAGGAAATGGCTTCAGCAGAATAAGCCAACTCATTCTTACCAGTATCACTGAGGATTTTCCTCCAAAGTCTATTTATATGTACACAGGCAATGCTGAAGATGGCCTTAATAGGTCAAGTGATGTTCCAGGCAACTCGCCCCCGAGCAATATTGGCACCACATCAAAAAGGCTTAGGAGTCCAGCTGCAACACCACTTTGTTTCCTACTTCCTCACTGAAACACTGCAGAAGCATTGTTTTACCTGCAGCTACCAAGAGATCTCATCATATGAACACAGTGTAATTGTCAACAGTGGGGTAAAGCTTCCCAATCTGACACCAGACAACTTCAAACAACATGTTGCAGGCAATGTAGATCACAAGATCGGTACCCTAGATGGTTACAACACTTTCCATGGAATGGGGATAATAGCCACAGTAACTCCAGGTACATTTGGTACAAAGCCTATTCCACGAATAACTTTTACTGCAGAGGAAATTGTTGTTTCCGGTCGTATAGTGATCAATCATTCTATATCTGGATGTGACTGCCTGAAGTCACTACGATATATCATTTTGCTAAGGATGTTGCTGCAAATGTCAACCTCCTAAGGAGCATATCTTTGCCTCTCCAATCACCTCGGGCTCTCTGGTCTGGTATGATATGGTTAGTTCATAAGGGTGAACATCCAGGGAAATCATCTATCGAATTTCTGCCAATGACTGACATGAATCCGAGTGACATGACTTGTCTGCTCTCGATGCTTCTGTGTGTTACTACACACGCCAGGTGTTACAATGTCACACCTATTCTAACATTTGATCAACCACTGGTGGAAAGCTATGATAATACAAGAGAGTGTGTCAAAACGTAGTGAGTTAAAGGACATTGTACTCAGAATGTGAGGATTCCACGCCGAAATGAGTTTCCAAGGTGTGATAGGACACCTTATGGCAGATTCAGGCCTGAAGGAAATGATGGAGAGCACCTAAGCAAGTAGCACAGTAGCGCACATATTGACAAAGCAATGTCAAGGGCCGTACGTGCACACGTACTTGTAGTTGGAGCCCTTCATGCTATGCTGATATCACATTCATTCGGCATTCCACCACTATATACTACAAAGGACAAGAAAGATTATGAAAATTAAGACACATCTGCAGAAGAATCATCAGGTGAAAGTGATCAATCAATTGCTTTGGAATCTGTGCAAGGTACCAGTGAAGTGACAACGTCTTAATGCCAGATGTTATTATTCATCAGGCCAGTGGTCATGAAGAGGATACATCCACTGAAGAATCCAGCAAAAGTATTAGTGAAGTGCAGAGTGTACTGAAAATGTCAAATGGCACTTCCCCAGAGCCTGATGGACAAGAAGGAAGTACCACTAGAGTCTTCACATGAAACTGGACAAACCATAGGTGAAAATGCAAATAATAAGCCAACAGCAGATATCTTCACAGCTGCTGGTAAACTGTATGATGATTTGATGGCTGGGTCTATCACAGTCGAGAGTTTACAGCACTCACAGGTCCTCCAAGAAAATATATCAAAACTGAAAGCAGCAAAAGATACAATGCAGAACAAATGCACTGCTAACTTGTTGTCACAATATATGCAAATGGTAGCAGTTTTACAAGTGTTCACCCAAGCTGAACATACGGGTAATTGGGACCTACATTTGAAGTCAATGGAAGATAATTAGTCTGGTGGCAGAATGGTCATTTTCGGGTGAACCTCGTTCCGAGACATATATAAAATTGTATTGCATTTTCTGATACTTTGGGATGTAACCATCAAATTATAACAGTGCCCCCAGCTGGCACACGTGAGCGTTTCAAAATGGAGGCCGAAATCCAATATGGCCACCTGCATGAATGATGATGCTAATAAAACATGTTTAGCTATCTTTTTCAGTTTTCAATTTTCTTCATACAGTAATAATATTTACTCTTTCTATCAGAACATGCACTAAACAAAATGATCACCTGTAAACTATGCTTTGTAACATTTTATTTTAGCGATTTTTAAGTTTCTATTATCATTTTCAGGTGCCAATAGAAGAAATTTTGAATGTTAATAAATTGTTGTCATCAGAGTCAATAAAACAATAAAAATATCATTTGAGTGCTATTTCCTAATTCAATGCTGCTTATGGCCATAGTCCAAGAGGAATTACTGGAATAACCCATCAACCAGCAGCATTGAAAAGTGGGCTCTTGTGTCATAAAAAGACTTTGTAGTTACTTGTAGCTGAAGTTATCTATTAGACTTGTGGACGAGCGGTTGTTATACTTGAGTTGTTTGTAAGTAGATAATCTTGGTTCCCATTTGTCATGCAATGACAGGAGAGGTAAAGAAGAGTATGGGACTATTTTTATTTGTCTTGGAAATATTAACAAAGTCTCTCACACACGAGTGAGTATAAGTAGAGTCCCGCTAGCTACCTCTCTGTCTCGCTCTCTCTCTCTCTCTTCCAAGTTGCTAAGCCTTCCTCCCTACTACCTGCCGATTCTATGGCCTCTCTCCTTCTGAGCTCTCTTTCCTAAATTCTGGTGAAACAGGGGTCGTGTCACGTGTGTTCACTGTGGTTGGAAAGTTCTAGAAGCCTGTGTGTGAGTATGTGTGTATGGTCACTAGGCTTTGTTCTCCTGCTGTTTTGCTGACAAACTAACTGCATCATCTCCTGACATTGCTACTTCCTAATCTGTCATCAGCTTTTCCTCAGTTTAACTTGCAAGATCATTTCCCATTCCCAGGCTCGCATAGAGCTGTCTATCTGTCTATTTATCTATCTATCTATTATGATTTGTAAATATAATATGGACTCATAACATTGCTCGGCCCAAGCCGCTGAAGGTCCTCCGACAGCAATTATCATTGACATATGCTAATCTATTAGTACATAATATTGATTATAATATTGTATACATATAATATTCATAGTAAATAGTAATTATCCAGTAATATTACATTTTAAACAAGTTGTATACATACTTGAATAAATGCACTAAAAGTAAACTATTTAATTGTAATACAGTATGTACTTGGGTTATTGTAGTGAAATGTATCCATGCAAGAAAAAAAAAATAGTTTAAAATTAAGATTATGGTAAGAGTTATTGATATTTCATTTAAAGATAATGGTACTGGTATGCCATACATGGGTCATTCTTCTTTGTATTATATATATATATATATATATATATATAATTAATACTATATACAAAATATGTACACTTCATTCAGGGGGGTTAACTTGGATGTTAACTCTCCCCCCACTAAATACTGACTCCAAATTAGCAATTCTTGCATGCATTCTGTGCATTGCGAACAGCAGTACTGCATATACAATGCAGAAGATTATAAAGACAGTAGGTGCTGGGCTATACACATAATATGGGTTGAACATACTCAAACTCAAATCTTCCCAGGGCTTCATTGTTTCATTGACCAGTTGCATAGTTTCAAACTTAGGTGAAGTCAACTTAATACTTGTGCTCATGTTTAAGTCCATATCAGGCAGTGGGTGGAAATGTTTGTGTGTATGATTGAGAATGGCGTAGTGATTGATGGTGGATAAAGTAGATATGGCTGGTGTAAATACCGAACAGTAGTCTTGTGCTATGTATAATCCTGAGGCTGAAGTATGAGATGGTGGTATATCTGGACAGACTATGTAAACTGATGTGTTATGAGTGAAATAAAAAAAACTGTGAGTGTCCGATGCGTTGATGGTGTACAAGTTTATCTGGAGCAAAAGTGAAGTTGCAATGATTATGAATATTGTCATTTCTGATGATAGCCATTTCACAAGGGACTGTATCAGTAGGCTGAAACGTGAAAATGTATGCAGGACAAAGATGAACAGCATGTAAGGATGTGCGGCACTTTCGTTCAATCGTTGATTCACTTGCAAAAGTGACAGTGTCCCTTCTCTTGGAGACCATGATTAGTTCGGTGTCTGTGTTGATGTTGATGATGACCAAAGTGTTGTTATTTTTATAGGGGAAGGGATGTATTTGGTATACTGTGAACAGGTCTTCAGTTATGAATGGTACATGAACTTCTACTGATGTTGGAGTTAGTGTTGCTTCTAAATATGGATAATATTGCATGAATTCCCTACTGCGGAACAACGGCTTCAATTTATGTTTATGTATGCCTTGACTAATTATCTGACGTAGCTCATGAACTGAGAGTAAGTCAATTGTGATCTTGCCATCACCAGCATTCGAAATTCCTTGCATAAGTGCCCTGAAACGATCTCTAGTGTTCTCTAATTGTAGTAGAATCGTGTCAATATGTTCTGTGATGATGGAGAAGTGTTGGAAAAGTGTAATGTTTCCTTCCATTTCATTTATTTTATCTACACTCTCGAGAGCTATGTTTTCTGCCTTTTTCAGATTTTTCACAATTGTCTTCATTGCTGAGTTCTGTCCTGTGATGAATTTATCTTGGTATGTTAGTATCTGAGCTATCTTATTAAATTTGTTGTTTATTTCTTTAAGGTCATCCTCTGTAGCCAATGTAGAGATGTTCCCAAGAACTGAGCCACCCAGGTCGAACAAACCGCGCTTTTGGCGAGTACGTGTGATGTTGTTCCTGTCGCTCAGTACCTCCGTTCCATAAGATGGGAGATCTTGGATCATGATGAGCATAGTTGACTTTGCCTGTTCTAGTTTCCATTTCGCTAACTTTACCATTTCATTCACTTCCTTTGTGTTATGTGCTTGTGAAACATAATTTCCTGTCATGAAGTCCAGAGTTCGCAACGGCGTCGCAAGGCTATCTAGATAAGTAGGTAATTCATATAAGTAATCTAGACTTATTTCAGTACTCATGACGTCCTTAACGATTGTAGTCGTGGCCGTTGGAGCTATGAGGCATCCTTATCGTACTATGTGTTGGGAGCTAAGTGCGTATATCCTCTTGCTATGTAGAGGAGAATCCATAGCATAAGTTCCCTCACCGTAACCTACCGAAAAAAAAATCTATTAATTTCCTAATATGGTCATGCTGTGGTCGATGATAGTGATGATATGCGTTACGGTTAATTGTTATTTCATTTATAGAAGGAGTTTAAATTGATATTTAATTCTCGTAAATGATGTACTGTAGATTTGATTGGAACAGTTGCACCTATGTTCGATTGTTTGGTATATGACCTTAATTTCTTTTTGTAATCATTGTTGTTTTCTTGCTTGGTGTCTTGAGGTACGTTCGCCTGTTCGGTTGTATCCGAGGCTGAATAATTATTGGATAGTTCCCTTGAAACTCGTTTTAAATGGTCAATATGAACTTGTTTCTCTTCGCCACTTGACAGTGACTTAATTAAAACTTTGTTTGCTTTTATGTTAATTACTCTGTATGGGCCCTCAAATTTTGGGGATAATTTATTGTTTCTCGTATGAATGATACCGTAAACAATGTCTCCTAAGCTGATAGGTGAATCTCTTGCCTTCTTGTTAAATGCCTCCGTCAATTCTTCCTTGGACATCGTTAATTGTTTTTTGACTCTTTTGTGTATGTCTTGGAATTCACGTAAAAGGAGTTTAGAGTAATCATCGTAATTGTATATGGGCATACTGTCACCTTCTAGGAGCTCATATGGTAGTTTTTTATCTGTTCCATATATAACGAAATGTGGTGTGTCACCTCTGGATTTATTTATAGATCCATTAATTCAGGCTTCTACTCTGGGAATCCAATCATCCCAGCTTGCATAATTTTCACTGAGAATGTGTCGTAGCACATCTAATACTTTTTTATTTTGTCTCTCTACCAACCCATTCGATGCTGGGTGATAGGCTAAAACGTTAACCTTTTTGATGTTGTATTGTTTACATATTTCTTGTAAGATCTCAGAAGTAAATTCTCCTCCATTATCACTTATTAGTACCTTTGGGGTAGTAAAGCGACATATTACATTATCTGTTATTGCCTTTGCTACTGTCTCTGCTGTCTTATCTTTAATTGGAACTAAAATGACATAACGGGAAAAATGATCCGTTGCTACGAATAAGTATAGGTTATTACTGTATGATAATGGCATCTTGAGTAAATCAACAGCGACAACGTCCCATGGTTGATGTGGTACAGGGTAATTACCCATCGGTGCAGGTGTGATTGGGTATCCTTTGTGTTTCGCACATGATTCGCATCTGTCTATATGATTGTTTATATCTTTTCGTAATGAAGGCCAGTAATATAACAGCTGGGCTTGGTTGAATGTCTTATCCTTTCCAGGATGTCCTGCATGTGGGCTATCGTGTATCGTTCGTAATACTTGGGGTATCATGTCATTAGGTACTACCAACTGGTTAGTATTTCTTTGGCATTTTGGTTGTTTAGAGTTAATCTTGTATAATGTATTATTGACCATTGTGAATTGTTCGAGTGGGACATGCAGTTTGGGTAATTGTATGTCATCTCCACTTTCTAACTTGTGTATAACTTTAAACCATATTGGGTCAAGTCTTTGTGCCTTTGCGATATCCTCGTGGTTTGGGATATTTCCTTTGAGATCTAACGTCGCGACCGGAATTGTGTTCGGGTTCCTAGATAATGCGTCAGCTACTATGTTCATTTTACCTTGTATATAATGAATTTGTACATTGTAGTTTTCAACTGTACATTTCCATCTTGCTCTCCTCCCAGAAAGGAGTTTTTCTTTAAACATACCCACCAGTGGTTTATGGTCGGTGAATAAGTGGATTTCGTAGCCATATACCAAATCTTGAAACTTTTGTAATGCAAATACCACTGCAAGTGCCTCTAAGTCTGTAGTGCAATAATTTTTCTCTGCACCTCTTGTTTGTCTGCTGGCAAATGCAATTGGTTGATTGTTTTCCTCTTTTATCTTCCTCCATCAGTACAGCCTCTAATCCTTTAACTGATGTGTCTGTACAAATAAGAAATGATTTCGTGTAATCTGGATATGCTAAACAAGGTGCATTTGTTAGTTTAATTTATAGATTGTTAAATGCCCTTTTTTGTTCTTCTTCCCATTGGAATACAGCAACTTTTTTGAGTAGCTGGAATAGAGGAAAGGCTATATGAGAGAACTGTGGTACGAATGACCTATAGTACCCAGCCAGACCTAAAAATTGTCTAACTTCGTCAGTCGTAGTGGGATCAGGAAAATCTCTCACTGCCTGCATTTTGTCATCAGTGGTGTGAATACCATCAGAACTTAATTTGTGGCCTAAGAAATTTATTTCCTTAAGGCAAAATTTGCATTTAGAAAGTTTAATTTTTAAACCAGCATCACTAAGCTTTTGTAAGAGTAAGTCTATTTTCCTGAGATGATCCTTAATATTCTTTGTTGCGATTATAATATCGTCAAGATAAACAAATATTCCTTGTCCTAAAATTCCGGACAATACGTAATTCATAAGACGCTGGAATGTGCCTGGGGCTGTCCTCAGTCCCATTGGCATTCTTGTATATTGATAATGGCCTCTGTCTGTTGAAAAGGCGGTGTATTTACGTGACTCCTCCGAAACCGGAATCTGATAATAGCCGTTTTGGAGATCGATGGTCGAGAATATATTATTCTCAGGACCAATATTCTGTAGAGCGTCGCTTAGCAATGGCATGGGAAATCTGTCTGGGATTGTGTGATTATTTAGTTTGCGGTAATCTACTACCGCACGCATTTCTCCATTTCGTTTGGGCACGAAGAATAATGGGGCATTCCACGGGGAGACTGAAGGCTCAATAATTCCAAGTTTTAACATTTCATCAACTTACTGATTTGCAAGTGTACGTTGGGAGTGTGGTATGCGGTAAGCTGGTACGAAAATTGGTGGTGTTTCTGGGTGCACATTAATCATGTGATTAATCAAGTTAGTACACCCTAATTGTTCTCCAGGCAATGCTACGGTGTCCCAGTGTGTTTCCAGCAGGGTTAACATATCATTTTCTTCATCAAATTCACCTGAGTGAATTAAATTCTCTTTTATTCTTTCTCTATCCGTAGATTTTATCTCACTTGTCACTCCAGCTATAACTATTTCCTTCACAGGGGCAGGACATTTTTCAATATTAACTATGCAAGTCCCCTTTTTCAACTGAACTTCCCCATTCATGTGATTAATTATGAATATCTGAGTTTGCCCTTCATCATTCGTATGACTTAATGCGTTTTCTACTGACAATCCCTTTACTTTACATAATTCTTCTAAGACAAGAATAGTACTATTCCGTAATTTGCTCTTTATGGTAACTTTCATGTAGGAATTAGGTGGTATAACTAAATCATTAGTGAGATGGGCTGGAAAAATTGATAAATCAGTACTGTTATCTGGGTCACTAATTCTGGAGGATGGGGTTGGTGGTGGGAGTGGATCTATACACTCATCTGTTTGTGTA
Source organism: Coenobita brevimanus (assembly GCF_032717465.1). Lineage (NCBI taxonomy): Eukaryota > Metazoa > Arthropoda > Malacostraca > Decapoda > Coenobitidae > Coenobita > Coenobita brevimanus. Next base: position 16,838,745 of record NC_137015.1, on the reverse strand, counting down.
TGTTTGTTTAAGCCTTTAATATTACCAATTCTTTTTGGCTCTCTTTTACCAAACGGTGAGGGCTCTGAAGGTATTTCCTCTATGAATTCATTGTCAAAGTCTATTCCATTCATTTGTGGGAGTATGGTTATGTTCTCAGCTCTCATGGATCTTAAGCCCAGTAACATATGAGCTTTAACTGCTAAGTTTTCAACGATATAGAAAAATGCAGAGAATGGTCTTGTAGTCTCTGTGAAACTGATATTTAATCTTATCATACCTTTCACTGTAATTTGTTGTCCATCTACCGTGTATAAATCTAAATCAGCTTCATCCAGAAAAGTTACTTTCTTTTTATTTTTAAGAATTCTATTTAGTTCTTCATGTGTTATTAAGTTCACTGGAGAGCCTGTATCTAAAAATAAGGAAACGTTTTGATCCTCACATACAGCTGGTATCAAGATACACTCATTTCCCAACATGCCTCCTATGTGAATTTTAGACTTGTTTTTCTTTACGTTTGTTCGTTTTTTGTCATGACTTGGTCTTCCCCCGATTTGAACACAGACACAATTTTTTCTACTGTTTTGCAATCACTGGTACAGTGCCCTTGGTATCTATGATGCCTACAGTAAGGACCAAATCCTTGTGTCTTTTGTTTGTCCTCTTTTGCTTTGATAAAGCATTCATACCTTGTGTGTCCTGGTTTTGCACAATAGTGACATAGAATGGACCTATCCCTTGACTATGACCTACGATGTGGTTTCCCACAAGTAGTGTTGTTTATGGCGCGAGACCTACTCGGGCTGCGCGAAAACTTATGAAACTGCCTGTAGCTTGGCGTCTGTGATCAAGGCCTTGTCATGTTTGGTTGTTTGGTCTGCCTGCTTTCGGGTCGCGATCGATTTTGTTCTCTGTTTGGGGTCGGTGTAGATGTTTTCACAGCTGATACTGTCTCAGGTACCCTCATTCTACTAGAATGTGCATGTGTGTCGACCATACCTGCTTTACTGCACTGCATCTCTACCTCGTTCATTAAGTCTAGCAAGCACATGCCTGGGGTGTACGCGATCGTCTTGGCGATCTTAAGGGTCCTATCAGGTAATTTACACAAGGCAGCTACATAACCAATGATGTCCACGACTAGGTCTGGGGACATCTTTCCATCATCTGTTATCCAATTTGAGTTTTCCAAAGTAACTAACAATGTTCTTTTGATTGTGGAGACATCAGCAGTTATTTCACTGAGCACGTGGTTTGTAGTGTGCTCCCTTACAAGATCTACAATTTTATGTAATTCTGGAATTATACCTGGCAAGAAGTTCATACCTCCAGAAAATTTCTTCAAAAATTCAGTTTTAAATTCATCATATGTCCTAGCCTTATAGAGCTTATCTGAGCGCAATAAATTGCTTGCTGGACATCTTTCCTGGCTTATGCATGATGAAAAAATAGCAATTTTCTCTTGTTCATCTAGTATGTGGCACTTGATGAACATTTGTTCGCACTGACTGACTAATGAAATGACATCAATGCGATCTTTGTCTGTGCCAGAGAATTTTGGGGCAGTTTTATCCTCGTGATACACAAAAACTTGGGGTGTGGTTGTTAGATCAGCGGTATTTGTTTCTTGATTCATTTTCACTGTTTGCTCTGTTAATTCAACTTGGACTTGTTTATCGTTGTGTGAGGGAGTGGTGGAATATGTACGACCGGACCGGTGAGCCCTGTTAAGTATATTGGCATACATGTGCAAGTCAGCGACAAAGTCTGCACTTGCTACGTCAGAGGGGGTTTCCCACTCATCATCTGAAACTGCCGTATTTGTTTCTTGGTCTTTAGTTTGTGGTGAGGTTTGTACAAGGGGTAGGTTGCCTTGGTGCTCTCCTAATTGTGAGTCTGTTGTTGCTGATTGTGTGCCATCTGGTATTAACGTGGGTGGTGGCGAAAATATTCCTGTCATTAAGATATGGTGTTATGAAATACGCCTTTTGTTTATTTATGTCCTAACAAAATAGATGAGTAAATAAGATGAAATAAATGATAGATAGTGAGTGTATAAGTGTATATATGGAAATAAGGAAAAGTGTTGAATATAGCTAATTTTAGCACTGAGAAGAAATGAGTAAGTATAAGTTTACCCACTTGATACAGATCGTAGAGGTGTGTCGATACAAAAGTCGGTCTCGGAAGAAAAATGCAAGGTTGATTGAAGATCTCTTGATAATTCTAGTGCTGTGTTGATGGACGATATTACTCAGGAAATTCCATGGCCTGGTGCTTGTGGTGGTTAACAGCAGTCCCAGGCAAACCTCAGCATAGAACGTCGAATTTCCAACTCAATACTGTGGAAATAAATGAGTATGAGTAGGAGCTATGTGAGTAATGAGTAGTGGGTGAGAAGTGCCTGGTGTCAGTCACACGTTGCTTGGCGTGGCAGACTCGCGTTGTGATGTCATCTCAGCACATGGTGACATTGGCTTCCCACACTGGTAGCTGTGGTGAATACTGAGTAGCGATGCTTAAGCTGGGTGAAGAAAGGTGAGTAAGTCGCGTTATAAATGTGGCTCTGGTGTTTTGCTGCGTGTCTTGACCTCTGTGTCAGCGATGGAGGTTGGGTGGATGTAGCAGAGAGAGGAGGATGAGGTCTGGTTGTTGTGAGTTGTGAGTCGTATCTCACTCTTCGTTTGTTTGTTTGTTTGTTTGTTTGTTTTCTTGATGTATTCTCTGTCCTTTTTTCTTGTGATTTACTCGTTGTAGGATGAAGACTGCCACTACTTGTAGGTGCGTGTAGAAGATTATACAGACGACTCGTAGAGTTGTTACTTGTAGTTGATTGTAGATGGTTGTAGTTCGTTGGTTCGTCGTAGAAATTTCAAGATTGTTTGTATCAGTACTTTGTTAAACTACTTGCAAGGCGTCCTGTGACCTCTTCACCTCTACATCAGCGTGATGATCGGAGAGATGGAGGGAACTGGTTGGAGAGAATACTGTCAGGAGCTGGTTGTGAGTTGTTGGTTGTGAGAGGTATTTTTTTGTTTTCAATCTTGATATTTTGTAGGAATTCACTGTTGATTCGTAGACGAGGTTCGTATACGTTTGCTGCTACCAAATGTCATAAAAAGACTTTGTAGTTACTTGTAGCTGAAGTTATCTATTAGACTTGTGGACGAGCGGTTGTTATACTTGAGTTGTTTGTAAGTAGATAATCTTGGTTCCCATTTGTCATGCAATGACAGGAGAGGTAAAGAAGAGTATGGGACTGTTTTTATTTGGCTTGGAAATATTAACAAAATCTCTCACACACGAGTGAGTATAAGTAGAGTCCCGCTAGCTACCTCTCTGTCTTGCTCTCTCTCTCTCTCTCTCTCTCTCTCTCTCTCTCTCTTCCAAGTTGCGAAGCCTTCCTCCCTACACCCTGCCGATTCTATGGCCTCTCTCCTTCTGAGCTCTCTTTCCTAAATTCTGGTGAAACAGGGGTCGTGTCACGTGTGTTCACTGTGGTTGGAAAGTTCTAGAAGCCTGTGTGTGAGTATGTGTGTATGTGTGTGTATGGTCACTAGGCTTTGTTCTCCTGCTGTTTCGCTAACAAACTAACTGCATCATCTCCTGACATTGCTACTTCCTAATCTGTCATCAGCTTTTCCTCAGTTTAACTTGCAAGATCATTTCCCATTCCCAGGCTCGCATAGAGCTGTCTATCTGTCTATTTATCTATCTATCTATTATGATTTGTAAATATAATATGGACTCATAACACTTGGACTACATATCTGCACTCAACTGAAAAAAGATGTTGTATCCATGCTTGATGGAAACGCACACTCCACAGTCATGACCCATAAGGAAAAAGGTCCTTCAGCGATACAAACTGATGAAGTAGACAGAGCAAAAATTTAGAAGCTTCAAAGCTGCATAGATCCACTGAAAGGAGAGTGCCATCCACCTGGTCTTATTAATGTGGGTACACTTAGGATATGTGCAGAGCATGTCAGTGTTGACAGGGCTGTTGAATTGGGAGCAGCTATGATGAAAACATTTGAGGAAGGATGGCCACAGAGTTTTCACATGCCGCTCACAAGACAAGTTGTGTTCATGTCAACTTCAAGAAAAAAAAAAATTGAAGTGGACAGTATATCTGTGCATGGTACCACACTGATCTATTCAAGAGTGCTTCGTCTTCAAACCTCTAGGAACATCAACATAAGAGATGTTCTCTTTTATGAGTTGGCTGCATTTCCACCCTCAATAATCCAGGAAAAGACAGGTGATATGAGACTTGCACCTTCCAAAGTCACCCTGAAACCAAACTCCAAGTGGAAGTATCTGATCGCAAAACGGTCCCAGCTGATGCCAAATACTTGATGGGTGTGCAATTCTCTGGGTTGTCAAATGGCCAAGCAAAGGTGTCATAGAAGATTATATACTAAAGTTTGTGCAGTACATATGTCACTGTCTTTTAGCAGCAAACACACATCTGGTCTTTGACAGACATCACAGTGGAAGCATAAAAGAGGCAACATGAGCAGCTAGAGCTGGGAAGGAGGTAGATGCCACAGACTGTCATTGGCATCATCTCTGCCACCAAAGAAGGTTTGCTTATCTGTTACACACAATAAATCCCAGGTGATTAATCTCATTTGTGAGTATCTGTGAGAGCACGCTGATTTACTGCCACACAGTGACAAACACCTTGTGATTACAGGTAAGGAATCAATACCAGTAGAGCTTTGTAATGGAATCAGAAGAAGCAGGCCTGACTTGCGCACTACACATGAGGAAGCTGATGTTATTGTGGTGCAGCAAGCTGACCATTTGGCAAGGTCAGGAAGACACAGCATTAGAACTGTTGCTGATGATACAGACATATTTGTCCTGCTATGCCACTTCTATAAGAAAAAAAATCTTGCCTGCAATATGGTAATGGGTGGGACAAGACCTTCACGATCAAGTGCAGATATCAAAGCAACAGTTGAGCAAAATCAAGATGTTCTCAACAGTCTGTTACCTGCCCATGTTCATACAGGATGTGACAGTATTTCATATTTATGGGCATTGATAAAGGAGCAATGTTAAAGGCAATAAAGAGTGGGAAGATGCTTACTAGATTATGGTGGCAACAAGAAGAGCTGACTGATGTTACTGCTGAAGCCACAAAATTCATTGCAGCATGTTATGGCTTTCCAAATGAAAACAACATGACATTTTTAACCCGCTACGTGCCAGTGCCATTTTAAAACGGTCTGACATAATTGCTCGCTCAGTACCAGTGGCATTTTAAAACGGTCTTGATTTCAAAAATTCATTGTGACCTCAATTTTCAAGCTAGGGGTGCAAAAATTGGTGTGCTTGTACAGCAACCCTTCCTCTAGCCCTCAGGCGGCCTGGCCCATACACCCACACACTCCTGCCTCACACTTGCTCTGCCTCACTCTGCTTGTGTCAGTCATACAGTGCAGTGATGTCTCGCCGTGGTCTCTCTGATGAGGAGATTCAGGGCCTCCTGTGGGTTCCCTAAACTGGGGAAAGTGATCTAGAGGATGACAATATGCATGATAAGGACTACATCCAGCCTGAGGAGGAAAGTAGTAGTGATGACAAAATTCCCTCACCTAGAAAATCCAGGTATGTGGGCTACACTAGGGCAACACGCAGTAGGAGGCCACCTGCATGTCGTCATCTTGCATGTCACAACGATGAGGAGGAAAGGGAGGAGGAAGGTAGTCCTGCAGTTAAGGGGTGGTTGGGGAGGCAAAGGATTTCACCACATGGGGAGGAAAGTGTGAGGAGGAAACATGGAAGATTTGGGAAAGTTCCATTGTTGGGGGAGAGTGACTCATTTCGCCTGCACTCTCCCTTGCCCCCACGTGACCCAGCTCAGCCCAGCACCTCAGGACAAAGTCTTCCTGCCTTCCCCATACCCAGCACCTCATGTGAAACTCTTCCCCCATTCCCCACACTTCCCCATGCTTCCCCACAGCCTGAGGAACACAGAGGCGATGATGATGATGAGGAAACGATGTGGGAGTGGGAGGATGGTAGTGACTTTATCCCCCACATTCACCCGTTCACCCACGAAAATGAGGCTGGGTGTAATGTCCCTGAACTTCACCATACCTCCAGTTGGCTTGACTTTTTCAGGAACAACTTTCCTGTGGAGTTTGTTTTGAAAATTGTGGCCCTGGCCAACACCTTTGCTGCATTTGAACGTGGGGGAACAGCACAGACACGACACAGCCGATTGTTTGAACCTGACGTGACCCTGGGTGAAATGTATGTATTCCTAGCACTTGTGCTTTTGATGGGCATATTGAAAAAATATCAGCTTCCCTCGTATTGGACTGTGGATCCAGTAATGGTGACACAATTTTCAGTACATCCTGAGCCGCCTTCATTTTTTTGATACCCTTGATGCTGCTAATGCAAACAACACAGACAGGATGAGGAGGATAAGTCTGGTTTTTTATCACCTTCAAGAGAAATTCCGTACCTCCTTCTATCCATACTGAGACCTCGTCGTAGACGAGAGTCTAGTGCTATGGATAGGTAATATTGCTTTTCATCAGTATATCCCCAGCAAAAGACACAGATTTGACTTCAAAATCTTCGTGATGTGCGACTGTAAGACTGGGTATGTGCAGGACATAGTCCTGTACACAGGTGTTCAGAAGGACATCACAGAAGATAGAAGTTTGGGACTCTCAGGGGCTTTGGTAAAAACATTGATCGAGGAATACCTTCATCGTGGGCACGTCTTATACCTCAATAATTGGTACACAAGCCCCCTTCTTGCCAGGTACCTTCACCTGCAGGAAACTGGTCTGTGCAGCACTGTTAAGAACTGTCAGCACATGGTGAAGGTGGGGAGGAAGCTTCAGAAAAATGAGTTTTTTTTTTTACAAATCACATAATATCCTTGCAACAACATGGCACCACAACTGCGAAGTATTCCTCCTCTCATCTGTTCATTGGCCCCTTGTAAACCGCACAGACAGTGTAGATTACTGGGCAAGAAGGGTGGCGCCACGTCTGGAAACCAGAATCTGTCTTGGCATACAATGTGAATATGCGACAGGTGGATCAGACTCCATGATTTCAAGCGTTGACTGTGCCAGGCCCACCATGAAGTGGTATAAAAAATTATTCTTCCATCTCCTCAACATCAGTGTCCACAATGCTCACTATCTCCACGCACATACCACTGGCATCCAGGAGACTTTCGAGAGCTATATTAGCCAGCTGGTGAGGGAAATAGTGGGAGAATATGGGAAAGATAGAAGTACTGCTTGACACCACCACACTGCTGCCACACCTCTCCGTCTCACCTCTAGACACTTCTCAACATCGTCCCTCCAAGTGGAACACATCAGAATCCCCAGCGGAGGTGTCACGTGTGTGCAAACAGCACTGTAAGGCCACATACTCAGCGGAAGGACTCAAGGTATATGTGTGTGCAAAGTGTGATGTAGGACTGTGTGTATACTCATGCTTCGAGGAGTATCACACTCTTGCTGACTATTGAGAAACAATAGTGTGGTCATGACGTGCGATAAAAAGATGCTCAAAAAGTGTTGTAAATACGAAAAAAGACGCTCAGAAAGTGTTATAAGTACTGCATACAGTGATGACATGTTGTAAATATTTTCTCATAAGTGTAAGGACTGAACGTTGAGGAGTCAAGTTTTACATATGTTCTCGTAAGTGTTAGGTGATGTATTCACAGTGAGATGATCAAAAATACTCTGGTAATGTCTGTGTATACTGAAGGCATGTTGTAAATAATTTACTGTAAGTGAAAGGGCTGTACATTGTGAATTCAAGTTATGCATATTTTCTCGTAACTGTAAGACAATGCATTCACAATGATACGTATAGTGTTGCATGAGTAAGTTACTTTTTTCCCAAAAAAAAACACGATTTCTTTATAAAATAAGATTTATTTTTTTTGTGGGTGTGAAGTGGGCACTTCCAGCCTCCGTTGAGTTTTTTTATGGTCATATTCGTTTTTTTCACATCAAAATCTATCATTTTAGGCTAAAAAAAAAAAAAAAATTGGCCGGCACAGGGGTGACACTTAGGGCTTGAAGTGGCCGGCACGTGGCGTGTTAAGATATACTGTGTGGCAATCAAAGATGGGCAATCTTCGGCTTACCATAGCACCAAAGCTAAAAGGTTTTCCACCAACAACAGAAGCATTTGAAGAACATCTTTGCAGAGCCAATTTACAGGCAGCAATTTGGAGAAGCTCCCTTGATCCAGAGCCATCAGAAGTGAATCCTTTTCATTATGAGTGGACCAAGGATTCTGATTCAAACATGTTGGTTCCAATTGGCTTGCCACCTGATGTTTCTCCTGCACCACTTGATATCCTAAAACTAATCAAGTGTGGGTGTCAATCCCGCACTCCATGTTCAGCTGCCCATTGCAGTTGTGCTGCAGCACAACTTTCTTGCTTACTGTTTTGTGCTTGCCATGGAACTGACTGCCACAATCCTCAAAGTAAATCAAGAGTGTCAGTTGAAGAAGAGGAAAGTATGGAGGAAAGTATGGACATGGGAATGACAGGCACTTAATATATTAATTGTAAATGTGTTTAGTTTATCAGTGTTTTTATATTTACAAGCAACATATATTTTTGATGTAAAGCATTTTGATATATTTTGAAGGGCTTTATTGGTCTAACATTCTGATATAAGGGATATGAACATTTTAGGTGCGAAAAAGATTATGGTTTAACCCGCCCCATCCCGACCACTTTTCCACCACTGACTCCCCCCAATCCCGACCATTTTAGGAAAAATTTTTTTTGGCTCAAACCTTCACTTTTGGTGAGAAACATCGAAAATTCATAGCGAAATTGCTCATCTGAGGTTTAAAATACTCGATACAGGTAGGAGTACCTCCTTACCTTACTGGGTTTTCTATCAGGCTGGCACCAAAGAAAACGAGTACTATGGGAGGATAACTATTTCACACCACTCATAAACGGTATTTATTTATTTACTTGGTACGAATTTATATGTAGTACGAGAGTATATTGGTTTTCAAGCAGTAATATAGGCATTATAAGCATTGTTTCACTCACTAATACCTGACCTTTCTTTGCCACATTACCTGATCATCATTTCTAACTGTTTCTTCCTCTAATGCTATGGAAAGTTTGTCCTCCACATTGTCATTGATTGGGGAATCACTCTGGCCCTGAATTTCGTACCACGGCGTGTCATGGCTATACTGGCCAGGTCACTGATAACAAGTGAATTGCTGAGACAATGGCATGCAGGGGGGGGGAGGAGGTCATGCTGGGTAAGGCATTGTCCCTGCCTGGCATCTTGTAGAGGAAGGTGTCACGTGTATACGTACCAAAAATCACTAGTGAAAATTGTGCAAATTAGGGACCTTGCAATTTTTTTGCATTTATGTACGTCGATGGGATTGGCAATGACAAAACGTGTGGACGTTAAAGAACGTTGACGGGACGCCGCGAGTTAATTATGTTTGTTGGAATAGGCATTTTAAATATTTTAAAATGTTTACTGACTGAAAGACCTAATTCTCCATCCTTTCCCTGTATAGTTTGTTAAGAAAATGAAATATTGTGGTAATACCTGGCGATAGTCTAACAGGATACAGTAATCACATTCGGTGCCTTTTTTAAGCAATTATAATTAACTGAGTAATTTTTCTTTTCACAATTTACACACATATAATATACTTTGTTATGCCTAAAATTTCTTGAAATAATTCTACAATTAAATAATGTAATATTACTAAAGCTAGTGTCAATAGTAATCAAATATTGTGATTTTTCATTTTTTCGGACAGCCATTTGGATTTTGGCCCATATAACAAAATGCTCAAGTGTGCCAACTGGGTGCACTTTTTTATTTTCATTAGTAGGGTCCAATGTATCAAAAAATGCAATAAAACTTTGCAAATGTCTCGGAACGAGGTACAGTGAAATTCCTCCAGACTAAATTATGTTACCATATTTGGTAGCACCAGGCCACACCAGCTACACAAAATCTCTTCATATCTACTTGAGCAAGGTGGAAAACCTAGAGGAATATCATCAAGAAGTTTATCAACACTTCCAAAACGGCTTCAGTGTAGGCCGATATTGGGTTTGGCTCTCTGAAGAATTGCTCATCGAACAAGTCTTGATGAGAAGTCTAAAAACTACTGGAGGTCTAACATGAGGCAGCGGTATGACAGAAACACAATGTCTAATTTTGGCTGTTGTTTTCTAAGGCCTGCTCAGAGGTCAACTTGGCTATGCAGGACTAGACATCGGTGAACTGAATGACCAGTGAACAGCATAATGAGATGTCGAAGGAAAGACAGAGGAAGAAGGCCCAGCACAAAGATTTGTCAGAGGCAAAGCAGAAGAAGAACATGGCAGACACAAGAGAGCTCCTGAACTTCCTGACCCCAAGAGATGCCTTTCATGGGAATTCAACACTGCACAATATTGTGACTGGTGTTACGGCTGATGACACTGTCAATGTGGACTCTGCATGAAGGGAGGGAGAGATCTTGAATGGTATGTTTGGGAAAAGTGTTGCAGAATATGCTTTCAGGAAATGAGATCAAGCTGTAACCTTGAGTGATAGCAGTGCAGTGAAGACAAAAGAGAGAATGAGCCAAATAGATCCTCAGTTGCTCGTTCAGAGATTTATAACATTGGGAACGCATCAAGACAACCTGTTAGAGGCATTCCAGTATGAGTTATGCAGCTATCCTTCGGCACTCATTGAGAATAAGTGCACTCCTTGACTGGCAAAGCTCAACTAGCTGACTTACTTTGGGGTCTGATGCCTCCAAGAATGTCCGAACAGCTAGAAGACGTCCAGTATGTCCTAGATGGGGAAACATTACTTCACAGGAGCATATGGAAACGAGGTTCAACATATGATGAGATATGTCAGCAGTATGTCAGATATGTGAAAATACACTATGGTGAACCAGTCGTGGTACTTGATAACTATCTCAATGGTTCAAGCAAAAAATATACAACACCGCAATAAAGGGCAGGATTGTGTACTGGAGCACCTGTACAAGTCTCTGGGTCAATGGTTTTCAGTGGAAAGAAACAAGACTTTCCTTTCAAGAAGGAGAATAAACAGAAGTTCATCACCTTGCTCGGTGAACACCTACGACATCATGGATGTTGTACAGAACATGCTAGGGCAGATGCTGAACTACTAATTGTGCAGAGTGCCACTGTCACTGCTGAGAGAACAAGTAAGCCAACTGTCGTTGTTGCAGATGACACAGACATTCTGGTTCTGCTCTGTTTCTACTCAAAGCCCCCTACAGTAAATCTGTACCTGCGACATGAACCCTCGCTATGGCATGAAGACTTAGCCAAGATGTTGGGATAGTGTGGTTCTAAAATCCACATTGGACCCGCAAGTAGGCAATAGTATGTTTTTTGTGCATGCCATCCTTGGTTGTGATACTACATCCCACATACATGGTTTGGGGAAGGGATTTGCACTAAAGCTGATTTGCGTCAATGAAGACATCCAGGAACAGGCCAAGCTCTTTGGAAATTCGAATAGAACAAAGGCAGGCATCATATCCGTAGGAGAAAAAGCAATCGTCTCCTTAAACAAAGGCAAATCAAATGACAAGTTGGATTTTCTTCGCTTGCTATGCTTACAACAGAAGGTCAGCAGTAGTACTTCCCAGAGGTTCTTCCGCCAACCTCAGCAGCAGCTAAGTACCACAATATGTGGGTCTACTGCAAGTACAGCAGTGGAAGGGGAAAGGAAATCAGATGCAACCAGTGGAGTGGGGGTGGTTGAGAAAGGTGAAGAGTACATTCTATTTCTTTCAGACAAAGCAGCAGCCCCAAAACACCTCCTGAATATAGTAAGATGTAACTGCAAAATAGGTTGTAGCAACAGGCTGTGCACATACAAGGCAAACAGTCTTGAGTACATTAATAGATGTGGAGTTGTAGAGGTGTATACAAAATATCGTTGCAGTCTTTGAACTGTAGAAGACACTGGTGATTGAACATGTAGCTTTGTAGGAGTAACTATCATTTTTTTTTTTTAAACTCTCCTGGAAAAGCTATTTTTTAATTTATATTGTTTTTGTTTGTTTTTCGGACTAATTTAGCTACGATTCTGATATCGTTTCACATGCAGACAATTTTAGCTATGTGTTTTTCTCAGTAAAAAGCGGCAGCTCTAAGCTCTTGGTATTACCTGTGAGCACTGTGTTCAGCTTTAAAAATCGGGTTAATTTATTTCTCAGCAATCTGACCATCTACATTACAGAATTTATATACCGTCCCTTTCAGTTATTCTTTTACATGTCTGGGGCATTTAGCTAGTGCAACAGGGCTCCAACACACTAAATTATTGTTGATTAGTGTCACGGGGTTTTTAAGAGTATGTAATATTAAAGAATAATATTCAGTAATACTTGAGAACAGGGACAAAGAATTGCCTTGTGAAAATCAAGCAATGATTACTTTATGCCGGCTTACTTCGCCGATTCTCTAAGGACAAGAATTTATAAACTTTATCAACAGTACACAGCAGAGACTAATTATTCACACGTGCTGTTTATTAGTACTGTTGGCCTCTGGAGAAAGTGACTCCACCCCTGACAATCAATAACTAATGCTATTAATGATAAGCAGGTTCTTGCTTTTGCAATTAACTCCTGGTTGCACAACGGATTTTAAGCTTAATACAAAAGGACTGGCCTAAGTACCAGTTATGAATAATGCAAAACGTTTATGCAAACTAGGAGCTATAAGTGAAATATGCTTGTGGAGAAATAAAACACGAGTTTACATTACATCAAGCTCAAAGAAAAGAACTGAAAATTTATTAATTACAACGAAACAAATTTACGTTACATGTTTCTAAATGAATTCAAAATAACAAAGAGAATACACTCACTCGCACACTCAAAACCTTAACTCTTAAACCTGGGAAAACGAAAAGAAATACTGGTCAGAGAGTGCACTAAGCGGATGACTGGGTGTCGTTGCTGAGGAAGGATGCTGCACACGCTGAGCCTCTCGCCAAATCACGCTAGGTGGAAATTCAGGAACTGGACAATGGCAGCGGCGGGAACTGGGCGTCGGCTGAGGAAGGACGCTGCCACACACGCTGCTAACCTGATTCCAAGGCGCTCAAATCCTAACTGAGTTCAAATCGTGAGAGAGAGGCAAGTGTTGAGCCGCATTTGCTAATGGCTAGAATGAGCGTAACACGCCCATAACAAATCACTCAGCAGAGGTGCTAATGTCACACACAAAGACGATCACTTATGAAACTGTGAAAAATGGTTCTGAAAACACTCCCGATAGGGTGAATACGTGGCGGTTGACTGAGTGATACATACTGGGATTCCACTAGAATTTGCGGTTTCCCACCAAAGTTTAATGTCATGTGTTTATTTAAATATATGATCGCACCAACTCGTGACATTACGCCCCATCAAAAATGAGTTTTTTTCTCAGGAAAAAAATTTCAGTATAGCCTACATACATGTAAATCCTAACTCAGCCACACAAGATTCACACTGTGGTGTGTGTGTGCTATCCTGCTACAGGAGAAAGTCACAGTTGCCAGTGAGCGAAAAAAAAAAAAAAAAACTCATATTTACGTTAATAGAAGCAAGCTTGAGGAAAAAACTCCGTGACGACGGTGAAAAATCTTGTACTCAGGTCAACCTGAGCAAAAAGATCGCTACATTTACATTAACGACTAATTGTTATGTAGCGTGATGTATGTAATACATGGTGTAGGTGTGACAGTTGTGGTGTAACTGTACCTACGTGTAAAATGATATAATACAAGTCAATAGTAAATGATGACGACGAGGCAGAAGAGAAGAGGCGGCAGCATGCGTCAGGGACGATCAACTGTTCTGCACGGCAATGCTGCACCCGCCACCTGCACCTGTGAAAGGAATCAAGGTGGAGCATCAAAAGTGTCATTTCTCTCTCTCTGCCTAGCAATCAGTACATATGTTACAAAAAGTACAGTATTTACATTATTAACCAGGAAACGTAGTCAAGGCGTCTCTGCAGGACATCAAATGCTGACCCAGTTTACTGGTTAAACCCTAAACTTAATTAGCAAAAAGACTGGGCATTTCTGCAGGACATCAAACGCTGCAATTCGCTAAATTAACCATGGAACGTGGTCAAGAGCAAAGAAACTGGGCGTTTCTGCAGGACATCAAACGCTGCATTTCACTAGGGACCCAGTTTACTGGTTAAACCCTATACTTACAATTAACGACAGGAAGCTGAGAATCGCTACACAATCTCTGGCAGGTCATGTTTTAACACCCACCGTGGGTGTGAACACTCATGTGGATGTTGTGCATTCTCCGGGAATCCTCAGAGAGGCCCACAGCTCGAGACGTTCCACAAGGTAATTCATACTCAGCCTCGGACTGTCTCTGCGGGGTTCTCAAATTTCCCCCTTAACTTATGGTATATATGTATATACAGGTCCTGGACGTAATGTGTCCTGTGGGACCAATGGGCAAGACGTCAGCAATAACTGGTACACTTTTATCTGGGAACCAGGCTGGTCCTTGGATCACTCATATCTCCTAAGACACCTATCATACGGAACCCAGCATACAACAGTTGCCCGTGTTAGTCAGCGAGACATCAGGTCTGCACCTACGTTATCACTTCCCTTGATGTATTTCACAACAAGGTTAAACTGCTGTAAATACAGTGTCCAGCGTGTCAATCTTGCGTTAGCCGTCTTGGTCATGCTGAGACTAGTGAGTGGCATATGATCAGTTTCCAGAGTGAATGGTGCTCCATATAAATAATAATAATATTTCTTAACACCATCAACCACGGCCAAGAGTTCCTTCTCAACAGTACTGTAATTCCTCTCGGCGGGCTTTAGCTTACAGCTGTGGTATGCCACTGGGAAGATTCCATCTTCCGATTCCTGCATCAGTACGGGACCTACTCCATCTTGTGAAGCATCAGTGTGCAGTATGAAAGGTTTGTTGGAATCAGGCAACTGCAAGATAGGCTCCTTGCACAACATGTTCTTAAGGGCGGCAAAAGATCTCTCTTGCGCTTCTCCCCATTCAATGGTGTTCGGAGCATATTTCCGTAGCACCTCGTACAACGGTTGGGCAATGAGAGCAAAGTTGGGGATAAAACTCCTATAATACCCCACTAGGCCAAGGAATGCCCTAACCTGTTTCTTCGTCACAGGTCTCAGGGCTTCTCTAACCTTCCTGCTCTTGTCACCCTGACATCTGCAGCGATTGTTACCAACAATATGTCCGAGGAACTCCACCTCACTGTGAGCAATTTTACACTTGCTAGGCTTCACAGGCATGTTGAAGCTCGGGAGTCTACTGAAGTCAATTTCCAAGAGTCTGAGGTGCTCCTCCAACGTGGCAGAATGAATGAGGACATCATCAATGAACATCTCTACTCCTACGATACCAAGGAGCACTTGTCTCATGGCACGATTGAATACTGCTGGGGAATTGGTAAGTCCAAATGGGAGGACTTTATACTGATACAACCCCCTAGGAGTAGCAAAGGCAGTGAACAGACGGCTCTCGGGGTGAAGGGGAATTTGGAAGAATCCCTTCGCCAAATCGAGCATCGTGAAATATCGTGACCCTGCCAGCTTGGAAAAGATGGCAATGTGATCACCCATCGGCTCAGCATCCACTTTGGTGATTGCATTGAGCCTCCTATAGTCGCCACAAATCCTGACTCCATCGTCTTTCTTGCGAACTACTACCACTGGACTGCAGTAAGATGAAAACTTTTCAATAATACCAGCAATCTCCATGTCAGCAATTTCGTTGTCTACTGCACCCAGTAGTCGCATGGGAATCGAATATGGCTTAACCTTTACAGACGTATCGCTGGTCAACTCAATCTTGTGACAATCAACCTTTGCAAGTCAAGGTTCGTCAGAGAAGAGATCAGCATACTGACAGAGAAGTTACCTTATGGCATTCTGATCACCTAATGCTAAGTCAGTGTTAAGTAAAACATCTCCGACAGTCACTTCCTTACGGGACTGAGCGGTTAAGGGCTCGTCATCATGGTCATTAGCTGGGATCACCGCAGCTGCCCCAGTTTCTTCCAGTGGCTGGTCATTATCATCAGGTACTCATAGGCCAGATTCCTCAGGGTTTGACTCATGATAAGCCTTCAACATGTTAATATGGAACCTTTTGCGAAGATTCCCCATCTGAATTTTGCCTTCTTATCATAATAGGCTTTCTGAACTTCGCGCGCCTTGATCAATTCTTCCTTAGCTAACTTGCACGTCAACTGGAGACGGTCAGCTAGATCAAGGACGTAGGTGTAGGTGGTCTTGACTTCAGGGTCGGGTTCTTCATCGTCCCATAACTCGCGAAGGACTTGAAGTGGTCCACGGACCGACCTTCCATACACCAGTTCAAAGGGTGAGAACTTTAAGGAGTGCTGTGGGGCTTCTCGATGAGCAAACAGAAGAGGAGCAATGAACCGCGGCCATTACTTTGCCGGTTCGGTGGCCATGCACTTTAACATCTTCTTGAGAGTCCCATTGAACCTTTCACACAGCCCGTTACACATGGGATGATAAGGCGTAGTTCACAGGCCTCGGATGGACAACAACCTGAATGTTTCGTTCATCATTGCAGAGGTGAACTGTGAACTCCGGTCGCTTAAGACCTCTTTGGGGATACCTATGCGACAGATTACTTCAATCAATGCCTCAGCAACAGTGACGGCCTCTATATTCTTAAGGGCCATGGCTTCAGGCCACCATGTGCTGAAATCAACAATAGTGAGGATATACCTTGATCCATCACTTGCCCTAGGAGAGATTGGCCCAGCAATGTCAACTGCTACTCTCTTGAACGGTTCAGAGATTACAGGCATTGGTTTCAATGGTGCAGGACGGACACGTCCATGGTCAGTGGTACGCTGACACACATCACAGGAACGCACAAGCCTTTTTATTTCCTGTCCCATTCCTGGCCAGAAAAAGTCAGCATGGATGCGGTCAGAGGTTTTCTTTTGGCCCATGTGACCTCCCATCACTGAACAATGACCTAATTCAAACACTGCCCGGCGATACTTCGCAGGAACGACGAACTGCAGTCGAACCTCGCCCTGGGGTGTTTGTGACTCACAGTATAGCTGTCCTCGCTTGCAAAGGAACCTGGCTTGACCTTCCCGTGAATACTTAATCACTTTACCCTCCAGCTTCTTACGCGCTGAAGCAAGTGTCGGGTCAGACCGTTGTTCTTGGACAACATCTTGACAACGAATCAAATCTTGTGGCGTTGCGACGGTCAACAGGGTGACACAATTCGGAGCCTTGGCCATGGCTCATGTTACTGCAACAGCCGAAGTCTGAGTAGCAACATCTACGACGCAACTGTTTTTGACACCCGGTATGTTGCCGATAATGAGGTCAAACAAGGGTTTTGGCATGACAACAGCAGCTGTCAAGCCAGTGTAGAAAGGAGAAGCCACCTGGATATGTGCCTCAGGGAACAATCTAACTGACCCATCAATAAGTCTAACTTGGATTTGCTTACCCATGTACTCGTTGGGCCAAACTAAACTTCACTTGACAGAGCAACCTGAGGAACCATTGTCTCTCAGGACATTTACAGAAACACCTCCCACAAACCCTGGCTGAACAAGAAAGGCAGTGTAACTGGTGGAAGGGTCTGAGGAGGTAGCAATCAGTCATTGGTGAGACTGCAGAACAAACGATGCAGAAAATGTGGCGCCCTGAGAACGTAATACCTGAGGGGTCATGCTCACCATCTGAGGAGCTGGAGCATTGACCACCTGTGGAGGAGGGTTCACTGTCGCTGGGGAACTAGTGAACTGCGGGGAAGTACCTGTACTGGTGGGGTTGGCACCACTGTACGCTTGTTGTGGCATAAGGGCTGCATTTGCATCCTGCCTCCGATACACTAAAGTCGATTGTACTGACTGAGGGTTATGTGGTTTGTCCTTGCCCTGCTGCCGCTTGAAATACCGGTACAGCTGCTGGTTAGGGTTCTGCTTGTCATACCGCTTCCACTCAGGTTTTTGAGTGTTTTGCCCCTGGTCCTTCTTCGGTTTTGGACCTTGGCCATTATTCTGAGAATGGCCTTGTTGCTGGGGTTTAGTCTGAGACGGTTTCCCAGATTTATCAGGTTTCCTGTTCCAGGTATGCTGCTTGCGAGTTTGATACCTGTATGCAGTGAAGAATGCGTCAGCCTTCTCCACCATTTGGCTGGCATCCTTTACCTGATAGATCTTAAGCTGAGCCATAAGTTCAGTAGGCCACGAATTTTCTAGCTGTGTGTGCAGCATAAGGTCGATTATCCCTTCACACGTGGAAGGAGTTTCATCTTTCTCCATCCACTCACCTAAGTAAGCAGTAAGTCGGTCAAGAAACTGAACGGCAGTCTCTTTTTCCTGTAAACGCGCCCTCATGAACTGACTCTTGGCATCATCAACTGTGAGACAGTACGCTTTGACGAGTGCAGCCTTCATCATCTCATACGTGAGATTGTCTCCATGAATTCTGTGGAGAATATCGAGGGCAAGGCCCTCAAACAGGCTAAGAAACTGAAGCTGCTTAGGTGCATCATCCAGCTGGTAAAGTTGAGCCATGTCTTCAAAACGAGCTATGTATGGTTCGATTCGCTCGCCTTCCTTGTATGGGGGCAGCTTGATGTGTTGCATCGCTATAATATGTGCAGGAATAGCACTCGTGGAGCTTGGGCCAGCTGCACCAGATGTGTCTGAAGCCAAAGAATCTAGCTTGAGCTTCAACGTTTCAAGTTCATGTTTTTCGCGTGCTTCTCGCTCGGCATGTTCGTGTTCTCGCTATCTCTCGCTGTTCTCACTCGTATTCGCGTCGTTCTCGCTCTTGTTCTAACTCGAGTTCGCGTTGTTTTTGCTCGTATTCGCGTTGTTTTCGCTCGTGTTCACGTTCTCTCTCTCTCGTTCCTCGCACTGTTTTCGCTCGTGTTCACGTTCTCTTTTGCGTTCTTCATGAGCATCTTTCTCAAGTTGTTGCTCGTAATTAAACTGTAAGAGGACATAGTTTTTGGATTTTTTCGGGGTCGCTAAGCCCCATATCTCTAGCTTCCTGTACATAGACGTTGGCAGCCATGATGCTAAGTCAATCTAAGTGAACTAGAGACTCAGTACTGACTGCTATTTTGCAGAGAAAGATGCCAATACTCGAGAATAAAGAATATAGACACAAGTTAGTGGTGACCAGTTTTATCTAATTAAACTGGTAAAAAAAAAGAAAATTAAACACACAACTGACTGTGAAAACTATTATGTAATTAATAGAACTGAATTAATAATCACCAGTAAGATAGTGCCTATAGACTTTAATGATAAATACCTAAGTATGAGTGAGTGAGTATTATCTCGTGAGTTGCTTTAGAGCTAGGAGTTAATATCCTGGAATGAGGTCGCCAAATGTCACGGGGTTTTTAAGAGTATGTAATATTAAAGAATAATATTCAATAATACTTGAGAACAGGGACAAAGAATTGACTTGTGAAAATCAAGCAATGATTACTTTATGCAGGCTTACTCCGCCGATTCTCTAAGGATGAGAATTTATAAACTTTATCAACAGTACACAGCAGAGACTAATTATTCACACGTGCTGTTCATTAGTACCGTTGGCTTCTGGAGAAAGTGACAATCAATAACTAATGCTATTAATGATAAGCAGGTTCTTGCTGGTGTAATTAACTCCTGGTTGCACAGCGGATTTTAAGCTTAATACAAAAGGACTGGCCTAAGTACCAGTTATGAATAATGCAAAACGTTTATGCAAACTAGGAGCTATAAGTGAAATAAGCTTGTGGAGAAATAAAACACGAGTTTACATTACATCAAGCTCAAAGAAAAGAACTGAAAATTTATTAATTACAACGAAACAAATTTGCGTTACATGTTTCAAAATGAATTCAAAATAACAAAGAGAATACACTCACTCGCCCACTCAAAAGCTGAACTCTTAAACCTAGGAAAACGAAAAGAAATACTGGTCAGAGAGTGGACTAAGCAGATGACTGGGCGTCGTTGCTGAGGAAGGACGCTGCACACGCTGAGCCTCTCGCCAAATCACGCTAGGTGGGAATTCAGGAACTGGACAACGGCGGTGGCAGGAATTGGGCATCGGCTGAGGAAGGACGCTGCCACACACGCTGCTAACCTGCTTCCACAGCACTCAAATTCTAAATGAGTTCAAATCGTGAGAGAGAGGCAAGTGTCGAGCCGCACTTGCTAATGGCTACAATGAGCGAAACACGCCCATAACAAATCACTCAGCGGAGGTGCTAATGTCGTGCACAAAGACGATCACTTATGAAACGGTGAAAAATGGTTCTGAAAACACTCCCGATCGGGTGAATACGTGGCGGTTGACTGAGTGATACATACTGGGATTCGCCGTTTCCCACCAAAGTTTAATGTCACGAGTTTATTTAAATATATGATCGCACCAACTCGTGACAATTAGTTTCCGGACAGTTTAAAATCACTTATGATCTCGACTGTATATAGTTATTAAATTCCTGACCGATACATTCACTTTCCACCCTACCCCACTCTCATCCAACCTACCCTCCAACCCTACGACACTTTCATCTGACCTACCTTCGATCCCTACTACACTTAGCTCCAACCTACTTTCCACCTCACCATAACCCACCCATCCAACCTACTTCCCAGCCATACCACGCTCATCCAACCTACCTTTTAGTTCTACCTCACTCATCCAGCCTATCTTCCAACCCTACCACATTCATCCAACCTACTTCCTAACTTTTCTAAATCTCTTCTCATTTACCTTTCATCCCAGCCACACTTTCCTCCAACCTACTTTCCAGCTCTACCCCACTTTCATCCAACCTGCATTCCATCCCTGCCAGACACTCTCATCCAGCCATAAATCACTGTTAATAAACCTGTCTTCCATTAAAGCCATAGCCCTGCCACGCTCTTTCATCTAACCTACTTTCCTACCCTACAAACAAACTTTTCAACCCAACCATACTCTCTCATCCATCATATATTGTAACTGTACCACACTCATATCTAATTTGCCTAACTACCCTACCATCCAACCTACCTTCCAACGCTGCCACACTCTCTCACCCAAGTACCAACCAACCTATCCATCACGGAATCTACCTACCTGTTTATTTACCCACCTACATTCGTGTCTACCTACCTACCAGGACCAGACTTACCTACAGGATTGAATAACTCACTTGGGCTCCTGTTTTTGCTGGCACAACTGGAACATTATAGCAACAGTGGCTATCATTCTGGGCGGGGTTGTTGTTGTTGTGTGTGTGTGTGTGTGTGTGTGTGACGGGTTTGTGGGGCAGGTCTGTGGGACAGGTGGAGAGTGATTCGTGTGTGTGTGTGTGTGTGTGTGTGGTGGAGCAGGTGTTTTGGGAGGTGCAAGTATGTAAGATAGATGTGCAGGGTGTGTGCAGGGAGGTGTATGGACCAGGTGTGTAGGTCTGGTGCTGGCTGGGTCGGGTGTCGGGGTGATTTGTGGAGTAGGTGCGTGGGCGGGTGTGTTTGAGGCAAACATGTGAAACCTGTTTGTGCAGGCAGGTGTGCGGAGTAGAGAATAGTGTCAAATGTGTAAGAAAGATGTGTGGGTAGGTATGTAGGACAAAAGCATGGGGGCTAAGGCTAATGCGTATTAGGAAGGTGTGTGGATTATGTGTGTGGAATGTGTGTAGGAACTGCTGAGTTGGGGCGGGTGTTTATTACATGTGTGTGGCGGACATGGTGTATAGGACAAGTCTGTAGTCGGACAGACGTGTGGTGGGCGAGTGATTGGAGTTCTGTGTAGAGACGATGTATGAGCAAAGGATGTGAACCAGGTATGTGGCATATGTGTAGGACAAACATATGATGTGTAGGTCTGTAGAACATGGATGTAGGTCAGGTGTGTGGGGCAGATATGTAAGGCAGGTGTGTGGGATAGATGTGTAGGGCAGGTGTGTGGGGCAGTTCTGTGAAGCAAGTGTGTGTAACACGTGTGTGGGCCAGGTGTGTCGGGCAGTTGTATGATGCAAGTGTGTGAGACAGGTACAATGAGTATGAGCGAAGGTTGGGCAGAGTAGTGGAGGAGTGGTAGAGGAGAGTAAAGGGTGGAATAAGAGTAAAGTGGTATGACTGCAGTATTATGAAAGAGAAAAAAGGATTGGCATAATCACATCTGTATGACGACATTTTTATTCTTGTTCCCACCAGAAGATTTTATTCAGTTTAGCGGACACCTTCCGAAATGAAAGGGTTTGTAGCAACCCTCCATTAACCCATTCAGTATAATTCATTTTTACCTCCTCTGTCTTACTGCAGTCAAACAAGTTTTCGCAGATTAGGGAGACCTCTTGTTTGTAGGAAAATGTGGGAGAGCGAGAATGGAAAGGCGATGCAGTGAAGGACCAAAGTTGGCAGCGGAAGGAGCATTCGGAAAGCGCAACACCCGCGTCTAACAGTTGGTCTAAGGACTCTCATCCTGTGTCCTTGACAAGTGATCTATTGTTCACAAAATCGAATTATTTCCTCCTTGTCTTACCCTCAGTCAATCTGCCAGATTGAATACTAACAATGGAAACTGACTATTCTCAATAAACTTGGTCTTTGACCTGTATTTCTCAAAATCGGATCTTTTCATCGTTGTCTGTTTTCCAACCCCTGCACCAAGTGTAACAGGTATCAAATATAAACTTTCTGATTTTAATGTCGACCCTTTCACCTGGACCTATGACCTTACCACTGACTGTTTGTTCTCCAGGCGGAATTACTTCATCGTGCTCATACCCTAAAACATTTCATTAAGTTACGTTTCACTCGGATCAAAACTATATTAGTAAACCTTGCCATTTTTGATCTGCTATTCAAAATACAGTAGGTACTCCACGATGAAGACCCTCAACCCATTCATCAAGACAGGTCCAAATCGGATCAAAACGGTTTCAGGTATTACACACACACACACACACACACACACACACACACACACAAACATGATGAGAAGTGCATTACCCTGCTCTCGTTTCCTGAGCGTCGGTGAGGCAATATAGGGTAATGGAGAAAGACTGTGTGTGTGTGTGTGTGTGTGTGTGTGTGTGTGAGAGAGAGAGAGAGAGAGAGAGAGAGAGAGAGAGAGAGAGAGAGAGAGAGAGAGAGAGGAGGGAGGGAGGGAGTGGGGAAGAAAAACTCAAGAGAGTGAAGATATCATGGTCAAAGTGAAGAATCAACATTTAGACGACGGAGAGACAATCTTAATCTATTTTTGCCCTTGGCTTTTGTGTAGGGGATTGTGCAGGAAAAGTAATAAGCATACCGTCGTCCGCTTATCGGCTCATAGTCGCAAAGCTCGTAATTTTCTACCCGGGGGTTCCTTTCTTTATCAACATTTGAAAATGCCCACTTCCGTCCAATATTTGAGACGCTAGACAAAAATGGGTTAAGATGAATAAAGTAGTCCGACAGAAAAAATAAAAATAAAATAAAACGGACTCCTCATGTCCTCTGAGACTTAATGTGGGCAGTTTTTTACCTTCAGAGAACGAGAGGCCACTTAAACTTGAATATAATCATTTAGCGATATCAGCACGAAAATAGTAAGGTTTTCTTGCGGCTTGAATGTGTTAAATTGTCTGAGAGAAGAGGTGAGAAGGGAGAGAGAGGGGAGGGAGAGGAGGGGAGGGGAGGAAGAGGCAGTGAAGGATGAAATTAACAACAGGATAAGAATTGTTATTAAGGTTCAGAATTAAGTGAAAGGATGGAGAGTCTGGAACAGAATTTTTTTTTTTTCGAGTTTCTTTATCTACTTTCGTGATACTGTTAGGATGTTTGAGAAACCCTTAAATACCAAATATAAGATCAATCGAATAAAATTTAGAGGTCTCGCATCGATGTTATAGATTTAGCTCACCAGGCTGTAGGTCCCCCGTTTTATTAAAACGTATTAGCTCCTCAAAGGGGGGGGGGTATCATCCTTGCCCAAGGGATTCTTTGTCGCCTACTTATTAAGGTGCTCTTTTCGATGCTTCTCCACCACTTAGAAAAGGAATTGGCGCTGAGTCTCATCTTTGGTCAGCTGCAAATTGTAGTTTTGCATCAGTGCTATCCCCCTCTCGGCCTGGTCGTTAGTGACACCCAGAGATTTAGCTCGGCGCTGACCCAGAAGAAAGTTTGGATTGGTATGCCATTGGCTGGGTGGTAAATTCAAGAACTCTCGACCGCATCCCAGTCGATCTAGCAGTAAAGTGCTTCTCGGACTAGCAAAGTCTGCCAACTGCTTCTCCTTGGCAGATAAGGGATCCAGCTGTGCCTTCTTCAGTGGTTCCTCACCATGTTCCTCATCACATGCGGTCATGGCTGTCACGATGTCATCAGTTGGTGTGTGAAAGTTGAAGAGTGCAAGGGCCACAAGATGCTCAGATAGATACCACAGGTGTCGGCCGAAGGTATTAGTAACGGCCTTGGACAGCTTACTGTCAACTGCAATGTAGGCAACTAGCAACTGGTAGAAGCGAAGATCATTTGCTGGGGCTGCAGTAGCCTCGGGAGCAGTGAACCAGGCTGCAACATAATGAAGAAGGGTGAAATTAATTAATCTCTTCAGACCAACTTTCTCCCTCGTAGTGAGTTTCACTTGTTCTCGAATGAGCCATATCTTCAGCGTGTAAATTATCTTCGCCATCCAGCGGGCTCGATGGAGGGCTCCCGGTCGAAGGAGACGAATTCCCCGTGGTGGCACACCTCCCAGAGTAAGTATAGACAGCTCCTGAAGCTCACGATAGTCATCACGTGGCTGTCTTTGAAGGAGGTTGTGGTTGAACTTCGCCAACAGTTCTTTGTGCTGTTCAAGTAAGGGTTTGATGGTATCCTTCTCCTCCAAAACCTTAAGTCGTCTACAGTAGTGCTGAAGCTTGGCCACCGTTCCTTGAATCTGCGAAAAGTGCGATATCAGGACCTGCAATAGAAATTATTATAGAATACTTAGTGCTTACTTATATAGGTATAAAGATTGAATGACGTGTATATAGGAGTTGGTGTTCTTTTATTTGGTATTATTTTACAGACAAAAATAAAGACTGATCAATTAATGAGATAAATGACAGAAATGAATGTCAGAACATTGCTAAACTACTCACCTGCACTTGGACCCAGGCACTCCACAAAACCTTTTTCCACAACAAGCTCCAGCATATGATGGCGACAAGCGAGATTCAAGAGTTGTCTCTCAAGTGCCTGTTCAATGAGTATACAGGCTCCTGAAATACTACCGGTATTAGAAGCTGTCGTGTCAAATGTCAGAGCCACGATTCTATCTTCCACTTCCCAGTCACGAAGTGCCTCCAGTACTGCATCTGCTTGCACTCTCCCGGTGCTGCTAGTAATCTTGGGTACAGCAAGAAGTTTCTCGACTCCACCTCCTGAGACTATGATGGCGATTCTCTCCACTTTCCCACCAGTTATGTCTGGTACAATTTTTGTGTCCCAATGGGCAGAAAGAGGAGTGTCTTGCCAGAATGACTTGCAGATTTCTTGGGCAGCAGCAGCTCGATGCTTAACTCTTGCACGACAGATTGACTCCCGACTAATTGCCAGGGTATCTGTATTGTGGCCAAGACTTGATGCTGCGGCAACAATAATATGTGTAGCGTCCCGGTTGCTCACTTTGGTTCTATCCAACACTGCTGCGAGTTCAGGTGACACGACTGAAGCAGACCGTGATCCTGTTCTACGCTTTTTAGAAGCAGGAGATGAACATGAAACTGACAGAAGCGCACAATCTCTTTCATCGACTGGTACATGGTCTGGACTAGAGTTGAAGAAGAAGAAGAGGCTAGTTCCATGGTGGCGGTGTGGTCTTGTTTGCATTCGATATCTCTTTCCCATCGATGGCAGCTATCATTTTCGCGGACTGATTTCCTTTTCTCTCTATCAGCCAGTTTTTTGTCAATCCCAGCCATACTTCCCTGACGACCTGGCTGTCGCTGCAACATAAGAAACTCCTTGTCTTCCTCGATGAGCATTTTTTCTTTATCACCAGAAGCTATATCAAACAAGTTGTCGTTTGCCAACTTAAAGTCCTTTTCTCTGGCTTCTTGTGCTTGCCCCTTCCTTTTTTTTCCTTTCTGCAGATCCCACCATTTCTTATGGAGGGCCAGCAACTTCCGAATAGCACTTGTCGCTGCCATAGTTGGGATTCACGCACGCCTCCAAAACTCCAGCGTTCTATCGACAACTTCTTTTGCTGCCTCTTTCTCTACTTTCTTTAAAACTCGGTGATGATGAAGAAAATTTCCCAGTACTTCTCCATTCGAAGGGAGTTTGGACCCTAACAATTGTTCCACTGGTTGCCCTAGTAGTCAAGACTCAGTTTCTGAGCGTAATGCTCTTGATACAGCCATTGTATACCACTATACATATATGTAGTCTTACACCTATGAATAATTTCTGTAAAGAACAAAGAAGTATAATTAATGTTGTAAGTGCCCTATATCAGTTTTAAATCATAATTATCAGTAATAAGTAATCAGATGAGAGCATTCACTGTTCAAATATACAAGACTTCATGTTTCAAAGTCTGTCAGTTAACTAACAAAAGTTGCTAAGTGAACATGTGCTTCTCAGATAGCTTACCCATTTTAAAGCGAATTTTGTTTGTTTTAGTCTTTAATTTGTAGTAGCCACTTGACTTTGTACAGCATGTTTCATTGAGAAAAGGCAAAAATGCCTGGTATTTTGAAAAATATCAAAACTGATAAGAAATCTTTAACTTTAGTGAAAATATAGTAAAATATCTACACAACTGCTGGAGTTTGCACTTTAAGTCGTTTTCTTTAGCAACAGTTTCTTTAGACAAAGAAAGCACCACACACAAGCACACCTACAAGCCCGAAGAGACGTATACAACCGCCCCTTACTGAGTCACAACCCACAATGACTGCATAGATACTCTGCTGGCCACGGCTGGAGTACGTTCACTAAAGATGGCCGATGCGAGACCCCTAAATTTTTTTGGATTTTAATATTTTTTATATAACGTTTTTCACCCATGCGCACATTTTCACTAAAGTACGTTTGAAAATTCCGATTTTTATTTTTTACCATACATTTGTGTGCCACCCTAGTGCAGGGGTTGGAAAACAGACAACGATTGGAGACGGTAGGTGGAGAATAGAGGTTTAAGAGTGTATATGGAGGACGAAAGAATGACTGTAAATGAAAAAGAGAAGATGGAGGATAGAAGAGAAAGATTGTAGGTGGAGGAAAAAAGAGGAGAGTTTAGCTGGAGGAGAGAGGGAGAGTGTAGATGGAGGCGAGAAGAGGGAAAGTGTAGTTGGAGTGCAGAGACTGTGAGCTGTGGGTAAAGTTGTATGGAGGAAGGGGTGAGAAGGGAAAGGAGAACGAGGAAAGCGACAGCCAGTGAAGGATGAAATTAACAAGATAAGAAAAAGGGGTGGGGAAAGGTGCGAAAAATGAGAAAGAGAGAGAGAGAGAGAGAGAGAGAGAGAGAGAGAGAGAGAGAGAGAGAGAGAGAGAGAGAGAAAAGGAGGAAGTGAAAAGCTGGAGGACGTGAAGGAAGAAATAGGGATGGGCAGGACAAGAGGAACAGACAGTAAAAACGGAAGAAAAAATATTGAGGAACAAGGATTACTGAATAACTAGAACTCTGTAACTGGCCTGGGGACAGTCACTAGTCTCCATCTACTGTTTCTTACCACGACCTTGGCCCCAAAGGCAAGATTTGGATTTTTTTTCTATAAGGAAAGGACCATGCCAGGACACATAACCTGGACCCTTCAGATTCCTTGCGCAGTATCCGGTTCTCCTGAATCGTCGCGAGTCTGAGGCCGGAATAATAACAACTAGAACTCTATAGCTGTCCTAGTGACAGTCACTAGTATCCACCTACTGCTTTTTGGTGACCTTGACCCCAGTGGGGAGATTTTTTTTTTTCCTATCAGCAATGGTACATGCCAGGACACATAACCTAGGCCCATCAGCTTTCTTGCACATTTTGTTGTTCTCCTGGATTCGTCAGGAAACACTGAGGCCATAATAATCATAACTGGGTACGTATCATTCTTGTGTAGCCACGATCGTCATGCTTCGGCATGTGGTAAGGTATGCATAATATAAGTGAGATCTAAAGACCCTAAGGTAACTTCTTGTATAACATGAACGAGGGAAAAAGGTGTCGAAGAACTCGTGTGTCTGCTACTGAATTTTTGCAGTGATATTGACCCCACTGGGGGGGATTTGGATTTCTTTTTTTTTTTTTTTTAATCAGAAATGGCTCATACCAGGACACATACTATGGGACCTATCAGATTCCTTGCATATTTTCTGGTTCTCCTGGAATTGTCGCGAGGCTCTGAGGCCATAACAACAATAATTGGCTACGTATTATTATTATTATTGTGTAGCCACAATAATAATGCTTCATGTCACAGAGTATGTGAAATATAAACAAGATCTGAAGACCCTAAGGCAACTTCCTGTGTAACATGAACAAGTGAAAAAGGTGTTGAAGAACACATGTGTCTGCCACTGTTTCTTGCAATAACCTTTGACCCCACTGGGGGGATATGGATTTTTTTTCTATCAGAAATTGGCCCATGCCAGGACACATACCCTGGGCCATTCAGAGTCCTTGCACAGTCTCCTATTCTCTTAGAAATGCTGAGAGATTCTGAGGCGAGAATTATAATAACTAGAACTCTGCAACTCTCCTACCGACAGTCACTAGAGTCCACCTACCGTTTCTTAGTGACCTTAACCTCATTATGGGGAGATGCAGATTTTTTTTTTCTATCAGCAATGGACCATGTCAGAACACATAACCGGGGCTCATCAGATTCCCTGCTCAGTCTCCGGTACTCCAAGAATTGTCGGTAGACTGTGAGATCAGAATAACAAACAGCCAAGCATTGTTATTCTGTGGCCACATTGAGTAAGCTTCTTCTTGTAGCAAGCATGTGTAACGTAAACAAGATCTGAAGACCTTAAGGTAGCATCTAGTGTAATATCAACAAGGGATCTGACAAAGGTTTCGAAGAACGCATGTGTCTGCTACCGTTTCTTACAGTGACCTTGACCCCCACTGGGGAGAGTTTGATTTTTTCCTATCAACAATGGCCCATGCCAGGACACATAACCTGGACCCTTCAGATTCCTTGCATATTCTCTGGTTCTCTTGTAATCGTTGCGAGACACTGGGGCAAGAATAATAATAATAATATTACCAGCAAATAGTCTCCACCTACATAGAAGGTGGAGGCTAATAATACCAGTGAAAACAAAAACCTAATAATACCAGCAAAGACAATAGTCTCCACCTACGTAGTAGGTAGAACCTAATAATACCAGCAAAAATATTAATCTCCACCTATGTAGTAGGTGTGGACTAATAATAAACGAAATAAGCTCTTAGGAATCGGACCGCCAAGTTTTTTTACCACCATCCTCTGGACAGTCACTAGTCTCCTGCTATTGTTTCTTACAATGACCTTGACCCCTTTAAAGATTTGGATTTTTTTCTATCAGCAATGGCCCGTGCCAGGACACATAACATGGGCCCTTCAGATATCTTGCGCAGTGTCCGGTTCTACTGGAATCGCTGCCAGACTCTCAGGCGGGAAAAATAATAATACCAGCAAAAACAATAGACTCCACTCATGTGGAGATTAACTACGCAACGGGCGAAGGGTAGATGAAGGATAGTGTGGTAGGTACGGAGGGTATAATTGTTTAAAACAAGAGGTAGGATGGAAATGAAGGGAAAGGAGATGAGGATGTGGAAGTGATGGATGTAATTACAAAGTTAGTAATGTGAGAGAAAGAGAGAGTGGGGGGAGGGGAATATAGAGCACAGATGAACAAGAGTAGAAAGTAAGAGGATCAGAAGGGAGAAGCGTTGATGGAAAAGGAGGAGAGGAAGAAGGAGCAGAGAAAAATGGAAATAGAACCAGGACAAGAAAACTAGCAGAAGGTTAATTTAAAGACAGACAGGGGGTGTACAGACACAGTGACGGTGTAAGAGAGAGAGAATGGGGAGCTGATTTGTCAGAAGGAAGAGCTGGGAAGGAAGAGAGGGGGTCGGAAAGCACTAGGTAATGACATTTAGACACAAAAATAAAGAAAAGGGAATTTTAGATGCCTAAAACAAAAGTCAGTGAGAAAAGTAGTATATGGGGATCGGATAGGCAGAGCGGAGAATTTAGCTGACCAAAGGAGAAAGTGAGTAGGAGGACAGAAGGAGAGGAAAGAGACACAGAGAAGGATGAAACTTGAATTAGTGGAAGAAAAATTAGTTAAGGACATGCACAAAAGTAGAGGAGAGAAGGTAAAATACAGAAGGGATGGGTCAGGAAGAGTGGAGATTCCAGGAATGAGCCATAAGCCCATGAGCAAGCCCTTCATATCAGTAGTCGAACTCTTCTGCATTATGACCTTATTGCTGTGAGTATATGACTGTCTGGATATTATAAATTCAAGTGAGATTTTTTTGACCTACTGAGAGTATATTTTTGTCTTGCATATGAGCATCTTTTGGGTTTGGTGATCTAGAGTGCGTTCTGCCCACAGGAATCAGTTAACTGTGAAGACCGTAAAATTCCTGGAAGATACAACATAGCACATCATATATAGAAGTATGTAAACTAAGGAAGTGCAAGGTGGAGGGTCTTAAAGAAGGTTATTTTTATTGTCATGGCATTTGACAATACAACACTGTGTCAAAACGTAAATGGCTGAGAATGTCTTCATTGAGTTCCATGTACTATATTTTCCTCGACTACATGTACGCTGTGTCCTGCTTCTCTTGTAGCACAAGCCTTTTTTATGCTGCTTTTATTATGTGTGAATGGACAGGCCTGCCTGCAAGCCTATCACTGCATGTTGATGTACCTGTCTGCTGCTTTTACATTTTATAGAATTTGTGGCAGTTGGACTGAGAAGCAAGTATAGCCAATACCTGGATTTGTTGTATGACTGTATATGTATCGTGACTGTTGGTGTTTGTGGGGGGGTGTTTCATTTGCTATTATCTCACTTGCATGCCTGTACACTCAGCATTACGATCTAATTGTGCTATAAGGAGTTATCAACTTTCAAGAATAAACGACTCGAAGGAGGACTGATAAAAGGAAGGGAGGATACGGAGAGGAGAGGAGGGTGAGGCAGTGAAGGATGAAATTAGCAACAGGATTAAAAAAAAAAATAGTGAAGGGAAAAAAATGGGAGAAGGAGGGTAGGTGGTGAGTGAAAACAGCAAAGATAGGGAGGGGAGAGGGGTAAGGGCAATGAGGGATGAAATTAGAAACAAGGAAGAAAAAGATAGTAGTGGACAGAAAGGAGTGAGAGAGGGAAAGTGTAAAGTGGACGAAGCAGTAAAAAGTGAATTAATGGAGAGAGAAAGAGAGAGAGAGAGAGAGAGAGAGAGAGAGAGAGAGAGAGAGAGAGAGAGTCGTCAAAGAAAAGCAGAGGGCTGCGTGAAAACGATAAGTGGGACGATGAGGAACATAAAACATTTGAGGAGGGGAAAGGTATGATAAGACGAATATGAGAACATCTTGGCTAGGATAGAGATTTTACGGATGAGAATAGCCTGAGGGAAAAAAGCTGGTTGTAAACTGATTAAATGGAAGGTCGAAGGGAGACGGAGGGCGTCGAAAGGTGGTTGTGACAAATGAATTCTTGATAATAGCGGTGGTTGCCGTTTTGGTAGTGATGATTGTGCTGGAGATGTTAGTTGTAGTGGTGCTGGCGCTAGTGGTAGTGGTGACTGTGCTGGAGGTGGTAGTTGTAGTGGTGCTTGTAACAGTTGTGGTGGTGGCAGTAGTAGAGAGAACAGTAAATGTGAGTGAATGAAGAATGAACGGGATGATTGGTTGAAGTAATAGAGAGAGAACTAATTGGATGGAAAAGCTGATAGGAGAGTCAAGGAATGCACAGATGAATCATGGATACCCAGTGAAAAAAAAAAAAAAAAAAAGTTAAGGAGGGGCATCCCCTCGCAAGACGAATCAAATCGTCTGACTGAAGGAAGAATGAATAGGTAAAGATTTCTCACGCCTTAAGGATTTCCACTGTTGTTACAGTTTAGCCGTATAAAAGCAGGAAACCACTCCTAACCTTAAAGAAATTATCTGTCTGAACCAGAATGAATTTTACAAAAAACCAGGCCTCCAGTCCTAAAAAGGCTTAATGAAATGGAGTGATACTGAAATAATGAAAAGGATGATGGATTTGTGTGTTGGAGAAATAGCAGACGATTTCAGAACGTAGGACAGTGGTGTAAAAAACAATGCGAGCTGAGCGGAGATGATATTGGGGGGATTAAATAGAGTAAGGGACAAAACGGTGGAGAAAGTCATGGTAATGATAACGAAAACTGGAGGACCGATAGCAAGAAGTCGAGGGAATGATGAAGAGAAGTGGAGGTAATGACTGAGAGAAGTGGAGTGAAAGATAAAGCAATTTGGAAGGAATGATTGAGAGAAGTGGAGAGAGTGAAGGAGAAGAGTGGAGGGATGGAGTATGCACGAGCAAGACGATTAGCCTATATTTCACTCCTAAACATAACTCTCAGATGGGAAGAATATGATCCCAGATACCAATGAATTTAAGAAAATAAAACCGGGTCATAGCCACTGTTTGACATTTTCGGATCTGACACACTATGGAATGCATTTAATCCTGTCTGCTGCAGAGTTAGTAAGTACATTTACACACACACACTCACACACACACACACACACACACACACACACACACACACACACACACACACACACACGCATATATAGATAGATAGATATGTAACAGAACAGAGGAAGGAAAAACATATGAATAAATAAAATAATAATAATTCATACACCAGATTACTGGTGTCCTCAATACATAAACAAGCTGTAACAGTTGAACTTGAACAACTGTGGGTTGAAATTTGGGGGGAAACAACTCTGGGGAAGCGAATTTGAAACACATGCAGTTTGGGGAATAAAAGATTCCTAATAGGCAGAAATTCTGCAATATGGCAGTGTGACATTCCAGTCATGAGCACTACCTGATGCCCGTGTAGCACAAGGGAAAGCATGGAGAATTGGCACAATGGATGCAACTTCGTCGGAGCATTTACCATAAAAATATCTGTGAAATAATGCAAGGGAGGCAACATTCCTTCTTACCTGTAGGGAAGGTATAGTTTATGTTTAATAGCAGGATTATCAATAATTATTCTAACAGCTTTGTTCTGAATTTTGTCTAGTTATTTTAGTGCAGCCTCTCCACATCCGTTCCACAAGGGTGAGCAATATTCCAGCTGAAAGTGCACATGACTCTTAACTGCTGGTCAGTGAAGAAGCTACAAACTCTGTACAATTTTCCAAGTTTCTTTGAGGCGGTTTTAGCAAGTGATCTGACATGAGAGGTCCAGCTGAGGGCCTTGTTAAGTGAAACACCCAGAATTTCAGTACTTCTGAATATAGGATTATTAGTAGTATTGAAGGTAATACAGGAATCTGGCAATATGTGTCTATTAGCAAATTGTATATATTTAGCTTTACTAGCATTAAATGAGACAAGGTTTTTTTGTCACCATTCATTGATCCTATGTCTTGATTTATGGAGATGGCTGTACTGAGTTTTGAGTGAGGAATTAGGCTAAACCTTGTGAATGGGTGTTTAACCCGCCACGTGCCTGCTATTTTTAGCACTATGGGTCACCCCAGTGCGTGCCATTTTTCGACTTTTTTTTTTTTCAAAAATGATAGATTTTGATGTGGAAACAACGAATTTCGCCATTAAAATGCTCACCGAGGGTCGGAAATCGGTTTTATTGAGTCCTGCATACTCATGTACAGGTATGGCCGCTCTCTCACGCTCACCATGTACGTGAGAGAAAGCCGTTTTCTATGTAAGGTATACTCAGTATTTATGCTGGGAAGGTATGGCAATGTTCAGTACACTTTTCTGATTACTTATTACTTCAGCATCTATCATAATTTACGTGTCTTTCTCACTGTGAATGCATTATCTTACACTTACTTGAAGATAGGTACAACCTGACTTCATTAGGTATAGTCCTGGCACTTACAAGAAGGTACGTACAACTTGACTTCACTATATAGTCCTTACACTTACAAGAAAATATTTATAACTTACACTTACATGAAAATATTTACATAATGCCTTCACTATGTACAGCACTGGGTGAAGTGCACAGGTAGAGTGAGGCAGAGTGAACGTGAGGGGGGGAGCAAGTGAGTGTATGGCCTTGATAGCATGGGGGGATGGTAGAGGAATAGTTACCTTACATACCTGCCAGTTTTTACCCGCGAATCTTGAAAAAAGCGGTCACAGAGAAGTTTTTTATTTTAAACCATTTTAAAACGGCACTGGCACTGGCCGCAGAATTATGTTAAGTGTGAATGAACTGTGTAGTGTTGAATCATCTGCTTATGAATAGATGGGATTATGGGTGAAAGATACGAGATCATTAATATGAATTAGGAATTGGGTTGGAGCCAGAACTGATCCTTGTGGCACGCCGGCCTTAACTGAGGGGAAATTGGAGTATCCATCAGCTACTTTTATCTTTCTGTTGCTGGGATATAAGGAAATCAGAGGAACAAAAGACGTCAGTCCATAATAAGGGAGTTTGGATAGCAGGGAATGGTGCCACACTCTGCCAAAAGCTTTAGAAATATCAAGGGCTACTGCATGAGATTCTCCATGTTGGTCAATTGACTGACAGATGGTGTGAGACAGGAGACTGGGTATATCAATGGTGGATCTTTCGTGACAAAAACCATACTG
The DNA here is from genome assembly GCF_032717465.1 of Coenobita brevimanus. NCBI lineage: Eukaryota > Metazoa > Arthropoda > Malacostraca > Decapoda > Coenobitidae > Coenobita > Coenobita brevimanus. Next base: position 16,803,887 of record NC_137015.1, on the reverse strand, counting down.
TCTATCACTAATTAAGTAGTTGGATTCAAGATGTTTAACTATGTGATTATTCATTACAGTTTCAAATATTTTACCAAGAGAAGACATGATAGTAATTGTTTTGTTATCAGAGGGATCAGAGGAACTTCCTTTCATTGGAGTTTGGTGGATATTGGCTTCTTTCCAAGAATCAGGGAATGAAGCAGTACGTATGCATAGTTTAAATAATTTAGCTAGAACAGAAGCAACTTCTGGAGAGGACTTTCCAAACAATTGAGGAAATTCAGTCTGGGCCTGGAGCTTCGTCGGTTGATATATTGTCTAGGATGGATTATACGTATCTAGTTTGTATTTTAAGTGGAGCAATTTCGGGAGAGTCAAGTTCTAGTACTTGGAGTTTCTGGCTGACTTCCTCTAACACAGAACTTCTGGCAAGGATGTTTGCTTTACCATGAGCGTCATTCGCAATGTTACCGTGTGAAGATTTTAGTAGGAGAATGTGTGATGACTTGTTAAAGTTATTATTGAAAGAACTGAGAGTTGACCAGAATAATCTGTTATAATTACGATTGTTTAGAAGTTTGGATGCTTGGTTGTGAAGAAAGTTTGATTTTGCGAGATATAATAATGCTTTTGGATGGTTTCTAGAAATTATAACCTAAGGCGGCTTGGTGACATATGGATACATTGCCACGTTTTATCACAATGACACCTGACAACGTGTCCATACGTTTTGCAGTTGCGTGGTCCGTCATTTGCACCTTTTTCAAGTTTCATGGGTGATTTTTGGTAGGCATGTGTGGGAGACCTTCCTCTACCCAAACCCAGGCAGGGATAATGCCTGGCCCCACCTGAGCCCCCCTCCACCCCATTTTCTCTGCAACTCACCTATTAGCAGTGACCTGGCCAGTAAAGATCACGGTCTCTCCAAAGACGAAATTCAAGGCGAAAGTGATTCCTGAGGACAAAGTAAGAAACAAGCCAGAGGAAGAAAGGAGCAGAAGTGATGATGCGGTAATGTTGTAAAAGGTGCCATATGTTGATGTCTTTGGTGAGTGAACAATGCTTATATCACCTATATTATTGTCTGAAAACCAATATATTCTTGTACTACATATAAATTCGTACCAAATAATTAAATATCTAATCAGCTGTGAATGGTGTGAAATAGTTAACCCTCCCATAGAAAACGTTTTCTCTGGAGCCTGACCTGAGAGAACACGGTACCAAGGTGAAGGTACTGTTACCTGTACCGTATTTCTAAACTCAACTGAGCACTTTCTCTCTGAATTTTCGATGTTTCTCATAAAAGGATTTTTTAGCAAAAAAAAAAAAAAAAAAAAAAAAAAAAATTGCCGGGACTGGGGGAGGTCATTGGTAAAAAATTTGCTGGGATGCAGCTGGTTAAATTAACTAAGTGATTTAGATGTTTTTTTTATTCATAGCTATATGCTATATGCTCATGACTTTTGAGCAATTGCTCTGGCATGACTGCTATCGAACCATTTTGGTGAGTCCGGTCTTTAAGTGAACTGTTGACTTGGTATGAACAACTCCATATCAACTTGTGTTAAGTAATTAATGTGGTATCCACTGTGCTGGCATAACTTAAAAAAGAAAAAAAGAATGATGGTAGGTGCTCATGAGCATGAGAATGAATACTCGTATATCATGTAAGTCAGTTGTTTTAATGCTCATCTGAGTATCTACCATCATTTTTTTTAAGTTACACTAGTGCATTGGATACCACATTCGCCTCTCGATTTGCACTTGCCTAGGGCATGGGATGTAGATTTGTGGGAATTATAGTCGATGGTGTGAGCATGCCTGCCTATATGCTACTTTGTGTTTGTATCCAATTGGTTCATATCAGTAGCATATATTGAAAATGACACATACACATTCATTACTCTCACTAATGACACCTCCTCTCGATTCATATCGAACCAGTTTAGGGAAAAATTAATTCTGGCTTCTCATCTTCCTCAACGGATTCTGCAGTTGTAAGAAGATGTTTGCACACCTTCATTGATCATTCCTGTTTCATATATACACACAGAATGGGAGTTTTTTTTTTTTTTTTTTATAATGCGAGTAAGAAGGAGCCAAAAGCTAGGAGCCCGCAAATTACGATTCCTTCCAAGAAAAAAACAAAAACAATATAGAAGAGAGCCAAATTCAAAATTCATTCATTTCGAGATGCCTGGACACACTGCGTTTGACAGACTGAAGATCATAGGATGTAGGAACTACAGACAGAGGGAGACAGTTCCAGAGTTGACCTGTTGCATAAATGAAGGAGTGGGAGTAACAGCTAACTCTTGCATTAGAGAGTTGGACAGAAAAGGGATGAGAGTTTGCTGCCTGACGGGTGCTACGCGCACGTCATAGAGGTGGAGGGATGCAAACAGACAGGTCAGAGCAGCACCGACCATGGAAGTAGCAATAGTAAAGAGATAATGAGGCAACAGTGTGGTGAAGAGACAGAGGTTGAAGGAAGCCAGTAAGAGGAGGAGAGTTAATGAGACAAAAAGCTTTTAACTCCACCCTATTGAGAAGAGCTGTATATAGGAAGCCTCCCCACTCATGAGAGTTGTACTAAACACAGGGGCGAATAAATTCCGTGTATAAAGTCAACAACTGTGCAGGGGTAAAAAAGGTACAGAGTCAGCTTAGCACACCTAATCTCTTGGAAGTAGTTTTTAACAGAGGTGTAATATGATCTTTCCAAGATAAATCCCGAGTGAATGAAGCCTCAAGCATGGTCAAAGATGATGCTGGATTGAGCTGGATATTATTAAACATTAATGGGTACTGCTGTGGAAGATTTTTTCGGGTTGATATGAGTAAAAACTGAGTCTTTGATGCATTAAAAACAACAAGACTATTTTTACCCCAGCCAGAGATACGAGCCAAGTCAGACATTAAGAGTGCCACAACCTTATTCCTTGTTTGTTGAAGTAACTGCTGGGATGGACGTTGCGGGAACCGAATGGAAAGGTGAAGGATGGAATCATCAGTGTACAAGTGGATAGGGTTAGATGTACAGCTTAGAAGATGAATAAAAGGAAGAGAATTGGTGACAGGACAGAGCCCTGAGGAACACCACTGTTGACATTTCTAGAAGAACGATGGCCATCTTCAACAGCGGCTACAGAACGACCGGAAAGGAAGCTGTAAATGAAGGCGCAGATAGAAGGACAGAAACTGTAAGAGGGCAAACTGCCAGAATCGATCAAAAGCCTTTGAGATGGTACGTGCAATGGCAAAGCTTTTGGCAAAGTTCCAAAAGGAGGATGACTAGGAGTCTGAAAGGTAGGTGAGAAGATCGCCAGTGGAGCGTCCCTGATGGAACCCACACTGACGATCAGAAAGAAGGTTGTGATAGGAAAGATGCTTTAAAATTTTTCTGTTAAGAAAAGACTTGAAAACTTTTGAGACACAGGATGTTTAAGCAATTGGACTATAGTTAGACGGTTGGGAATGGTCACCCTTCTTTGGGACTGGCTGAATGAGAACAAACATCAAGCAAGAAGGAAAGGTACAAGTTGAAAGAAAAAGGCGAAAGACTTTACCTAGGCAGGGTGTAAGCACAGAGGCACAGTTCTTGAGGACAACAGGAGGGACTCCATCGGGCCCATATGCCTTGTTAGTACTGAGGCCAATGATGGCAGAAAATACATCAGCTGAAGAAATTTTAATATCAGCCAAGAGGAAGTAAGAAATTTTAATATCAGCCAAGAGGAAGTCTTGGGGGGGGGGGGAAGTGATGGAGGAACAGCACCGGAATCGTCTAAGGTGGAACTGGAGGAGAAAGTCCGAGCAAAGAGATCTGCTTTATCAGTAGAAGAAATATCTACAGAGCCATCAGAGTACAAGGCAGGAGGGAAGGATAATGAGGTAAAGCTGTTAGAAAAGTTTTTGGGAAGGTGCCAGAAGGAGCGGGAAGAATTCAAGTTGGAGAGTTGAGAGCATTTAGTACGGACGAAAGTATTTTTAGCAATGCGACGAACAGACTTAGCAAGAGTCCGGGCAGAAATATAAAAAAAAAAGATATGATTCAGGGGTGGGTTGGCTCTGGTACTTTTTATAGGCCTTCTCCTTGTTGCAGACAGCATTAGAACAAGTGTGATTAAACCAAGGCTTTCTTGCATTAGCAAAGAGTACGAGAAAGGAATGTATGCTTCCATGCCTGAGAGAATAACCTCCATCATACACAAGGCACACTCAGATGGCTCCCGGCCATGGAAGCAATACTCATTCCTGGGAAAATCAAAGAAGTACTTCCTGAGAGCCTACCAATCTGCAGCTCCAAAATGCCACTGTCAACTTTTCTTTGGAGGGTCCACAGGTCGCACCTGAGCGATAGGACAGGTTAAGGTAATCGGAGGAGCCCAATGGAGAGAAAAGATTAACAGTGTAAGCAGAAGGATTAGTTGTAAGGAAGAGGTCAAGTATGTTGGAGCTCTCTCCAAGGCGTAAGGAAGAGGTCAAGTATGTTGGAGCAGCGGTACAAGCTACTCTAGGTCATAAAGATGTAGGCTTTTTCACCAGGTGGCTCAGTGAAAGGAGAGGAGAGCCAAGGGTGGTGGTGAACACTGAAATCTCCTAGAATGGAGATTTCAGAGAAAGTAGAAATGGATAGAATGTATTCCATCGTAGAAGTAAGATAATCGAAGAATTTTTTATAGTTGAATAAGGGGATAAGTAAACAACGCAGATATATTTAGTCAGAGAATGACAGGAAAGCCGAAGCCAGAGAGTATAGAATTCAGAAGAATCAAGTTCAGGAACATTAGAGCAAGATAAGTCATTGCGTACATATACACAACAGCCACCTTTGGCTTTGAAATTACTATAAAGTAGGTGGATACAGAAAAGGGTTTGCTGTCAGGTGCCTCAGACAGCTGAGTCTCGGTTAAAAAGAGAAAGTGAGGTTTAGAGGAGGAAAGCATAAATGTTAAAAGAATAATCTTTTAACATTTATCCCAGTGTTCCGTTTCCTGGACAGTGCAGCCAAGGGAAAAAACAGCCAACACCCCCACCACCCACAGAGCGTACTGGGATCCAGTCAAGTGTACCTTCCATCATCCCACAGCAACCAGACACCACCTCTCCACCCTACCCTCATCTCGCACATTGTTACTCTTTTTAGCTTCGTCTTCCCGGTTTATTCTATGGTTTCTTCTCCATTTGTTTTACCGTCTTCTCTCTTCTTTTTATTTTCATTACCCACCTTCTGTATGCCCTGGTTTCTCTTCACTACTTCCCTTCGCTCTCAGCCTTCCACTTCACTTTTCTTAATTTCATCATTCATTGTTTTTCCCTGCTTTTGCTAGTCAGCCTTTCCTTATCCCAAATCATCCAAACAGTGCCTCTTCACCATAGTCATATCTCACACACTTTTCTTACCTTTTTGTTTTTATATTTTTCCCCTCTCTTTGTCCTCCCCGTCCCTTTCTTTACTCTGTTCATTCTAACTTGATATAAAATTGAAATATCGCTTTCTTGAATGCTAGCCACGAAAAAGTATTGCAGAAAGCGTATAGGGCCATAGTTTTGCCTTGTTCTGCCGGTGAGCTAAGCTACTTAAAATATGCTGCAGAACACAGCTCTCAGCCAATTGACAGATGACTGCATTATGACATCCCACCGTATTTCCTCCGTCTCCCCGTTCTCCCCATTCATTTTCACATCCACATTGTGCGAGAGGAACATACGAGGTACTAGTCTTTTTCCAGGAAGATGAGAAGTTTAAATCCAAAGCTCTCCTCAGCAGCCAATTACAGAAAACAGTTTGGAGGATAACTACAGTATTATTTTCGTTTACAGTGAGCGCCAAGGTATTACTGAGTCGCCTGCTGTGGAGTGGGGCTGCATAGTTATTCAGAGTTTCATTTGGGTCTCTCTCTCTCTCTCTCTCAGATCTGTCTAAGCTGCTTCCTTCTCACTTTCATCTTTTACTGCTCTCTCTCTCTCTCTCAGATCCGTCTAAGCTGCTTCCTTCTCATTTTTATTTTTTACTATTCTCTCTCTCTCTCTCTCTCTCTCTCTCTCTCTCTCTCTCTCTCTCTTTCAGATCTGTCTAAGCTACTTCCTTCTCACTTTCATCTTTTACTGTTCTCTCTCTCTCTCTCTCTCTCTCTCTCTCAGATCCGTCTAAGCTACTTCCTTCTCACTTACATCATCTCTCTCTCTCTCTCTCTCTCTCTCTCTCTCAGAGCCGTCTTAGCTGCTTCCTTCTCTCTCTCTCTCTCTCTCTCTCTCTCTCTCTCTCTCTGGGTCTTTTTTTTCAATCTGTTTATCTTATTTCTCCTTTTCCCTCTTTCCCCTCATTTACATCCATCTTCATCTGTTTCTTCTACCTTTCCTCCTTGTTTACTGTTTTTTTATTATTATTATTATTCATTTCTTCACCATCACCAGACTGGTGAGGAACGCCTAATGCTGGTGAGAGTTGCCCTCCCTAGGTATCAAGAGCCAGGCGACTCTGCTGCCCCGTTTAATATACATCTGTCAACCTCTTCCCTTTCCTCTACAAAGGGAAAGGTGGCCCGCAAGAGAAGGCAAGTTCAGCCAGCAGCTTGGAGGGTTCACATTCTGATGAGCCTGACAACATCAACTCTTCACACTTTCTTCTCCAATGTTTTTCACTCATCCTTTTGTACATGGTACACTAACATTGATCCACTTCATTACGATAAATAACAGTAGAGTGAACAATAACTTTTGAAACCTAGTGTTGTGTTCTTCGTAATCCAGCAAAATTTTCAAGAAAATTATTAAGAGATTTACACCTGTCCTTCTTACAAGTGGAGCGATATTCCTGACCGCAACTGTACTTTCTACTTTTCACGCTCGTTACTTATGAAATTTTCTTGTTGGTCAGTCGTCCTTATCAAACTGTCATCTTTCTCCTTCAATTTTCTTCACTCCCAACCTTCTACACTTCCTCTTTCTTGCTTTCATCCCCATTTTTATTTTTTCTGTGATTGTTGTTCCTCATTTGTGTGTCGCCATTTTCTAGTTAATCCCATTCATCACGCAGTAACCACGCACCACCTCTCCTCCTTAATCTCATACATATAAATAACAAAGTCAAGTGTATATGTGTGTGCCTGTCTGCGCGTTTGTTTATTTGTTTCACGAGAACGGTATTAGATATAGATCTAATTCTTATATCATTAGGTCGGGGTAAGTCCAAAAAAAAAAAAAATCTGGCGATCGCGCGCGACGAGGCAGAGCGAAATTGTAGGAAATCCCGACACATGAAGCTGTGTGTCTGTGTGTTTCTTCATGTCTTTTACGATAATAGTAATATATGGGGTATGCAGAAGAGGTGTGTGGTGTGAGATGAGTGGGTGGTGGTGTAAGAAAAGGAAGTGGGTGGTGGTGCAAGGAAGTAAGAATGGCTGTGGCTGAGAAGAGACGTGCATATGAAGTGTGGCCGCAAAGGAAGGATGAGGTGTCATATGAGAGGTATAAGGAAAAGAGGAATAGGGCGAGATGGGCTGTGCGTGATTAGAGGTGGGGTAGGCGGTTGACTGAGAATTTTCAACAGAATAAGAAAATGTTCTGGAAGGGGGTGAAAAGGGTGCGAAAGGAGGAGCCTGGGAAGGAAGCGCGAGTAAAAGCAGGGGATGGAAGGAGGTTAACTGAGATGGATGTAGTAAGGAAGAGATGGGTGGAGTATTTTGAAAGACTGTTAATTGTAGAGGAGGAAAAGGAGGCTGAGATTGTGGCGGATGGAAGGATGCAAGGAATAAATGTGTTGGGAGAGATGAATGATTCTTTGGTCACGAAGGAGGAAGTGCAGGAGGCAGTAAAGGAGATGAAAACAGGGAAAGCTGCAGGTATGGATGGGTGTGCTGTGGAATGCCTGAAAGGTGGTGGAGTGACTATTGTTGACTGGTTAGTAAAATTGTTGAATGTGTGCTTGTGAAAGGTATGGTGCCAATTGAATGGGCAAGTGCTTGTGTGGTCCCACTGTATAAAGGTAAGGGTGATAAGTATAACTGTACTAGCTTTACGGGTGTAAGTCTGTTGAGTGTTGTAGGTAAGGTGTATGATAGAGTGTTAGGAGAGTTAGAGAGGTTACAGGGGGGTGACTGGTAATGAGCAATGTGGCTTTAGGAGAGGGATAGGATGCGTGGATCAGGTGTTTGCTGTGAGACAGGTGTGTGGAAAGTATTTAGCAAAAGGTAAAGATGTGTTTTGGCCGTTCATGGATTTAGAGAAAGCGTATGCTAGAATTGATAGGGAGGCTTTGTGGACTGTTTTAAGATCGTATGGACTTGATGGTAGGTTACAAAAAGGAGTCAAAAAGTTTGATGTAAATAGTAGAGCATATGTAAGAGTAGAGAGATAGATAGATAGATAGATATAGATAGATAGATAGACAGATAGATAGATATATGTACAGTGTTTTTCTCTCTTATTTTTCTTTATATTTGGTCCTCTTCCCCCTTCTTTGTTTAGTTTCACCGGCTCTCTACCATTTTCTCACACTTCTTTTTATCTTTTCTTTTACCACTTCCTACTTTTCCTTTCTATTTTCCTTGTGTCGTTTCCCCGCGCTGTTTATTCTCTTGCCTCATTCCCCGATTCCCTTTCTCATCTCTCTGCGTTCCTTCCTTCTCCCTTTCCTCACCCCCTCACCCTTTTGCTTTTTGTTTTCCCCGCATGTGTGCCTTTTTTTTTTCTTTTTTTTTTTCTAGTCAAGCTTCCCTCAACTCCCAGCAACCAGATACCGCCTCTCCAGTCTTATCTAAGATCTTTTTCTTGTAGTTTAGTCTGTATGCCCCTTTGCCCTATTTTTTAACATCTTTTCATCTCTGCGTCTACCTTTATCCCGCAGACCTTCATCATTCCTTCCATTCATCATTTACTCGTTTTTGCGCTTCACTTCACTCACAGCTTTCCCCTTCGGTCCTAAAGCACACAGCTTTATATCATTGGTCTTTACTCCTCGTCTTTTTGTCATTTTTCAGTTTTTCTTTTTTCTTTTCTTTTTTCACGCCCATGGCTATAAATCTTCTCCTTCATCCTTTTTTTTTTTTATTATTTTGGTCCTGTTCTTCTCCACTTTTCTACTCCTCCATTCTTTGCATTCAAACATTTGTTTATCCCTGTCGTTATACATTATTCTGTTTTTTTATTAAATTTTCTCAGCGTGTTTGTATCTTTATCCTTTGCCCATTCTTCTGCGGTATATATATATATATATATATATATATATATATATATATATATATATATATATATATATATATATATATATATATATATATATGCATACTCTGCATCTTCCTCTTATCTCCTATTTTTCACAATATTGATCCTCCTTTGTTTCCCCTTTTCCCGTTTATATTTTTATCCCACTCATTCACCTGCTTCTTCATTTCCATTCATTGACATTCATTGCTTCCTCCTCCCATTCATCATGCATTATTATTTTTGCGTTGATTTTGTTTTCGCTGTCAGAGTATCTACTTTCTCCTTCCTTTCAGTCATTTCTTCCTTTACTTAATTTTTCTCCCTCTCATCACTGTTCCTTTTTTGCCGTAGTCATTCACTTCCCCACCGAAGTAATTTACCTTTTTGAAGAGTGGGTCTACGGATGTGGATAAGGAAGAATTTTTGCACAAATGTAGGCCTCCACATGGGCCAGGTATCATGGAAATTGGGACCCCCCAAGGACCTCCCCCCCACAGAGGGAGGAAGCCCCCGAGAATCACAGTAATAGTCAATGTGAATGGACACATTAATTTCCTAGGAGTAAAAAATTTTGCTCACTCTGACCAGAGATTAGGATGAATGAGACCCTCAAGAGCTTCCCCTCATGGAGGAGATGGTCCCAAATGGTTAAGTCAAAGCTGTTATTCACATCAATTTTTTTTTTCATCCACGAACTAAAAATTTTCCATAATATTAGACCTTCATTCGCCTCAGGTTTTTACATTGGGAGATACCTCCTATGGCTGCTCCCCGGGGTCCTGGCCAACACTTTCTACACGGCCATACTTTTCGCTTTTACTTAGGAACACGAATTTTGCAATGTTAGACTCTCACCTTGACCAGGTTAGAGGAGGGGTGGGACTCCTCAGTCCCCTGCGGGGGGGGGGGTTGAGGCTCTTAGGGAACAAAGCCATAGCGTTCTTACCAAGGAATACGAGATTTCGCACAGTGGTAGACCTTCGACAAGACCAGGATTTAGCCAGGGTAAAACCCTGGGAGGTCGCCTCTTACACACAACTAAGTGACTTTTTTCCCCTTCATTATTGAAGGGATGGACGCAGCTACCCAAGGGCTCCTTTGTCTCTGTAGTCCCTTTTTCTGTTATTGTCCCCTTTTCCTTTCGTACCTTCCCCCGCTTATTCGTTACATAATTTTTCCTTCCTCTTTTGACCAGTCATCCGTATACTTCCCAGTATAGTTTCTCCCTTGTCTTTGGCTCTCTCCCTCCTCTCTCCCTCCCTTCCGATAACTCCCTCCCCCTTCCTTTCACCCTCTCTTACTTTTTCTCTCATATCTTTCTTCCCCCTCTCGACCCCTCCTTTACCTGCTTTCTTCCTTTTCTTCCACCCTCTTCCCCTTTTACTTCTCTTCCATCCTCCTCCCTTCTTTCCTTCCATCTTTTTTTCTCTCTCTTTCCTTCCATCCTCTTCTCTTCTCTCTTTCCATTCATCTTTATCTTTTCTCCATTTCATTCCTCTCTTTCATTCTTCCTTCTTCCTTTCCTCCTTCCTGTCACCCTCTTCACTTTCTTCTTTTTCCCTCCTTCCCGAACCCTTCCCCGATTTTCTCCATTCCATTTTGGCAACCTCTTTTCAACCACTTCATTCATCCTTTCCGACCTTATTCTTTCTTGTCCCCCCCCCCCGTCCTTCTTTCCTTCTCTCATTTATTTCTTCTTTCTCCCTGCTTTATACCCTCTTAACCTTCCCTCCCCCCCTCCAACGTTTCTACCCTCTTCATCCTTCCTTCATTTTTACCCTACTTCTCTTTATTATCTTTGCTCTTTTTTCTGTACCATCCCGTCCACATCCTCCTCCTCCTCCTTCTCCTCCTCCCATTCCTCCTCCTCTCCTCCTGCTCCCTACTACCGGTAACCTCTGCCGGCCACTTTACGGCCCCCGATGTGTCATAGCCGGCCAAATTGGATATCGGACCCCTCCCCTCCCTGACTTCCTCCGCTTCGCACCATGCCTTTCCCTTCCCTTTCCTCTTCCTTCCCCTCCTGTCCGTGGCTTCCTTCCCTTCACACCCCTGGCTTCCCCTTCCTTTCCCTCTACTACCTCCCTCTTCTTCCCTGCCTTTCTCTTCTCTCTCCTGTCATTCCCTGCTAGGTTACCGTATTTTCAATAGTGACAAATGGACGGAAAAGGTGGTGGCATACTACTGTACATTAAACTGAGTCGTCAGTTATTATCACTAAAGCAATCCATCAACTACACAGCGCTCGGAGAGCGCACACCTCCAACAACGCCTTTGCCAATATAAAGGATCCGGATCCTGATCGGTGGGTATAGAATCCAGAGCCGGATTAGAATCAGTCTCAAAATTTAATCAAGTCTTTCTTGGTCCATGGCGCACTTTCCCACAAAATTTCATTGTAATTCATTGAGAACTTTTGGAGATATTGTGCGGGATGCTCCGGATCCGGATCCAGATCCGGCCCAAAATTTAATCATTTCTTCCTTGGGTCATGGCCCACCCTTCCACAAAATTTAATCAAAATCGGATCATAACTTTTGGAGCAATCCTGCTAACGGACGAACAAACAGACAAACCATCCAACGCGGAGTAAAACATAACCTCCTTATCGGAGGTAGAAATATTTAACGGTTGAATTAATATATCGCATGGCAATGGAGAGAGACGCCTTTATGCTGTGGTACAAATGCAGCCGGGCAGCCCTGCTGCCTGTTTATACAAACGCCCCTCAACTCCCTTCCTATCCCCAGAAAAGGAATAGTGTACCAACTACTGAAGGACGAGTTAGCCTGCAGTCCTCCAGATTCAAATTTTAGATGATCTTGGGGCTGCAACTACTAGTTCTACTGCAGCACGTGCATGCTAAACCAGTGGCAAAATAAAGGAATAAAATGTTGTATCCAAAATACTGTGATTTGAGGGATTTTAATCTACCCGTTGTAAAATAGGGTGTACCCTTTTAATAACTTGGAAGAAAGATACTTCCATCAACCCATAGTGCAGCCAATGCACATCATTAGCATACTAAGCTCTGGGATGTCTTATTCATTTTATTCTTGTCAACTGACCAGTCTGTTGAATTTAGGCCAGACCTTTTGAAGCAGAAGAGTTAAATACAGCCTTAAAATTCCCCTTCAGTGTAGGAAGTCTTTCCTGAGTTGAATAAAATTGTCTGGTAGTAGAAAGAACGTTTGAAAAGGGAGGGTGCCAAATGTATTGGGTTAAGAACACTGTACCACTTGACTGGGAATTAGCCATTGAGAATCCCATACTTAAAGTGTAATAAATCACTGCCTAGAAATATTGTCCAGTTAGAAGTAACATGTGAGTTGCTCGATACCACAATTACAAGTTAAAAGAACAAGACGGTAAATGACGATGGCCAGTTCTAAGCAGGCTGTTGCAGTTCAGCCTGTACACACAAAGTAGGACCCTTATCTGGTTAGTCTAAAAATACCATCTCTTGCCTCCCTTTGGACACAAACTAAACCACCCAGACAAAAGAAATAACTCGATGCTTGCATGAACACAATAAACATCAAAATATAAGGAGACAAAATCATAATACTGTGTACTGACCTCGTTCGTAAAACACATATCTAGTCATTTCAAACCATTTCAGCACCACCGAAATTTTTTTAGGAGAGTAAGAATAGATATTTCTTAGTGCGACATTATTTTGCTTCTCTGCTTTGGTTTTCACCAGCATAAAGGCTATCTAGTCATTTTGCGATTTTTTTCGCGCTTCATTGCGAAACACAGGATGGGTTTAAGAAGCTAAAAAATTACATTGCCAGGTACGCCAGACGTTTCTCTTCAATTCGGTATAAAAAAAATCGATTTTCGAAATTTAAAAAAAATGGTGCCGGGGGTGGCCACTGGGTCCCGACAATTTTTGGACCCACAGCCATGGAGAGGCTAACTGAACCGTTGCTAGGCAATGAGTAGTTGCCTAGCAACCAAAGCCTTGCGGACACAACTAGGTCATACGCTGGTCATTGTGTGTTGGTTTGGTCAGAATCGATTAATTCTGAAGGGTAGAAGTGCGTGCCACAATTGAACAAGACTGCTCAGGCCAATCTTTTCAGGGTTGCCTCTCGAGAACTATAGGAGCGAGGGGAAAAATGGATGGGACACGTCCGATAGGGAGTGACCTAAAGATTAGACTAAAGAAGTCAGAGCTTTCTACGTCGATTAGTAATGCTTCTACAGCTCAAAACGTGAAAAGTACGAAAAAGGCAGTTTTGGGGCGGTTGCTGGGCAACGAGTAGTTGCCTAGCAACCAAAACCTTCCGAACAAAACTTGGCCATAGGCTGGTCATTGTGTCCAGATTTGGTAGGAATTGGCCAGTTGTGAAGGGTAGAAGTACCTGCCACAATTAAATGAAGAAAGAAAGAATACAAGGAAGAAAGGAAACGCGACTAACAATAAGGGTAGCGCGGAGCTGGCCAAAAAAGGTAAAGTACTCGCTGTACTACCAAAACTGAGGGTATAAAATCACAGGGAAGCTTCCCCCCTCTTGCTTTTGTTTTTTTTAGAATTTCTAAAGCATGTGATGATAAATTATACCTGACCGGCCTGTACTGCTGCTGCCTACACACTCTAATGTTGAATGCAGGCTAATCACATCAAATAATTACAGGTGTTACATACCTGTAAATGGCAAAAAATACTGCCTTGCTTATACCATCACTCACTGTTTTAATAGTACAGCACTTTAAGTAACAAACTCATCAAAGACTGGCAGAATGGACTTTCAAACTAATGATTTTGATTTAACAGATTTCTTACATTTTTTTCGAAGACAATATTGATGTCTATGAAAAATTAAATCCTTTGACTCTATTTACTTCTTCAGAAAGCATTCCATCTTCAAAGTACTCCACAATAGACTTCTTTAGAAACATAAAATCTATAATTTAAGTGGTAATTTGGTGTGGAGAATGGATAAATACCCTACAGCATGTAAACAGTTGATTGTAGTTGATGAAAAGGAATCAGAGTTATGAATGTTGCATATGGAATGCCACGTGGCTCAGTTTTGGATATCAGTTTTGTTTCTAATTAATTTTGACATTGATGAATGTTTGTTTTGTAAGACGCCCAGATTTACAGAGTATACAAAAATTTTCGATATATCAAATGGACTCACAATGAGACAGAAAACCCAGAGAATTATTCATAAACTGCTCGTCAAAGCACAAGCCAACGGGCAGGTATTTTATTGGGGGGGGGGGAGGAGGGGGGAAGGAGTTTTCCTTAAAAGTGGTCGAAGTTGACCTGATCTCCAAAAAATTACTACTAAATTTGCACAGTGCATGAATATACGGATGTATATAAAAATAATTTATGTGCTTAGTAAGTAATTTATATGCTTTGAGTCTTATGCATAAATAGGCTATATATTCACATGAAAACTGAGAGTGAGTCATAAATGTTATGTCAGAATAAACCGAAAACAATAAAATCATTTTACCTTCACCAAGTAAGTTACCGGCATACCATCAAAATGATGCGCCCTAAAAGAAGAAAAACAAAAAAAGCTTTTGTTCTAAAAAGGCACATTTTCCTACATCTGGGGTGCTGGCGTCCCCCATACCACTCACCTCGAACGCCTATTGGATTTAAGGCAAATGTGGCCAATGAATTATCATACTAATAAATGTAAAGGTTTAAAAATTGGGAATTAAAATGAAAAGTTAATTACATTTAAAATAAACCTTAAAATAATAGTAATAAAAATGGGAGCAGATTAAAACCAAATCCAAAGTGCAAAGAGGCACTAAAGAAAGCTACCGGTTTAGTTTGATTCAGAGGTGGAACAGTCATAAATAGGAATGTACCATCCTCATCTTCTAAAATGTCTTAGTATGCCCACAGCTTGGATGCTGTATACAGCTCTGGTCACCATGTTACATAAAAAGACAGGGAAATGAGAGAGTACAGAAAGGAGAGACTACACAGACTGAGGAACAATTTATATGAGAATTATTTAGAACTAAATATTTTTAGATTACCAAAGCGTGTACTATGAGGGGATCTAATCCAAGTGCTGTATATTGAATTTTCCAAAGACATTATGTTATGACGGTTCATAAGTACTCGACAAGAATTACTGCAAGGCGAATTGCACTAGAGGTGGTACATAATTTCCGGAAATCACTTTCAGTCCAAACCTCCAAAGTCAGTAAGACTGTAAACATATGGATAAAACCGCCTTGGAATGTGTTTCACTAACAACTAGAAGATGCCTAGATAAGTATTTATCATGTGGTCGCCAGTTAACACATCCACAGCTGAATAGTGCAGCAAAAAAAAAAAAAGGGGGGGGGGGGTTACTCATATTTTTTTCATCCAGATCGCTGAGGATACAGCAACAGTATTAACCTCGGTATGCAGTCCATGTCATTTATCTCTTACACATTAGGATAGTGCACAGTGCAGTAACGTTTTTCCATTCATCATTTCCAATGAAATTTCGGTGATAGCTTTTCCATGCTGCTTGGTGGACATTGCCACTATTTCCTGCCGGCTTCGGATGAAGGGATCAGTAGGCGGGGACCTTTCATAGTAAAAATATAATCACACTCTTCTCTCTCCCAAACGGCTACGAAACGGCCGTTGCTTTGCAAAAGATTGCTTTCCTTTGCACACACCTCCTTTGCAATTCCCAGCTCTCTCTTTTCACCCTTGCATTTCTATCCTCCCCTCTCTTCATCCTCAACCTACCCATGCCTTTCTCTTCTCTTCCTCCTCCCCTTTCTCTTTCTCACGTTGTTTCTTCCTAATTCCTCTTCTAATCTTCCTACATTACTTCCCTTTCTCTGTTAACATCGATGTCTTTTACTTTATTCCCCCACCCCCGTTCTCTCTCTCTCTCTCTCTCTCTCTCTCTCTCTCTCTCTCTCTCATTCTGTTTGTGTGTGTGTGTGTGTGTGTATATATATATATATATATATATATATATATATATATATAATGTATATATATATATATATATATATATATATATATATATATATATATATATATATATATATATATGAGAGAGAAAGAGAGAGAGAGAGAGAGAGACCAATTTGACTTATTTCATATCTACTCTCTTTTTTTCCACTGTGTTCCTTGCTGTTTCTCCCATGCTCTCACATCCTTATTGTCTCTTCCCGTTTTCTTCCTCTGTCGTCCTTATTTTCTCCCTTCTCCCCTCTTCCTCGCTCTCTTTTCGATACTCTTTCTCTCTTACACTCTCTTTCTTCCTTACTTACCTATCCTTGCTCTGTTGTCCTTACATTCTTGTACTTATTCTCATTTATTCTCTCCTCCTGCTCCATCCCTCTCACTTTCTCTTCCTTATTCATTTCCTTTCTCATGCCTTCTCTCTTCCTTACCCTTTTCTTTCTTTTCTTGGTCTCTTATTTACTCTCTCACTTATTGCCTTATTTACTTCTACTTCCATACTCTCTCTTCCTTACTCACTTCTCCCTGTTCTCTCTTTCTTTCCCTCTCTTCCTTACCCTTGTCCTTCAATTCAACAAAATTCATGTTTCATAACTTTTTCTCTTGTGTTCGCCCTCTTCTCTTAGCGTTCGTTTAACCTCAGTCTTTTTCCATTCCTTAATTTTCATCCCATCATTTCTTTATCCTGCTCGACTCCTCTTCACAGTCTTTATTTCCTCCTTGTTCTCGTCATTTTCCCTTATCCCCGATTTTATCAGACACTTTATTTCTCCATCTTTCGAAATTCTCGTCTAAAGTTTGATGTAATTTCATCCATTTCGCCTCCTCCTCCTCCTCCTCCTCCTCCTCTTGCCTGTCCCCCAATCCTTTCCTCATTTCCCCTTTCCCCCCTCTCCCCCTCCCTAGTAATGTGGTCAGATCAGTTTCATTTTCTGGAGACGGCTTCGGTGGGGCGTGATTTGTGGCGCTCGGAAAAAAAGGAGGAAAAAATCGAAGGAAGATAAGACGGAGAAGGAAGGAAATAAAATGAAGACGGAGGAAAGGGAGGTAAGAGGAATGGAGTCAGGAGGTGAGAGGGGGTGAAGGAAGGAAAGAGAAGTGGAGACAGGAGGAGAGGAAGCAAACGGAGGAAAGAGACATGGAAACAAAAGGAAAGGAAGAAAACGGAAGAAAAAGAGATCGAAGAAAGAGGAGATGATGGAAACGGGAAAGAGAAATAGAAGAAACAGGGAAAAGGGAAATGGAGGCAAGAGGCGAATGAGGACACAGAAAAAAGGGAAATGGAGGCAAGAGGTTAGGGAGAATATGGATGAACGAGGAATAAAGGCAAAAGGAGAGAAGAAAAAGAAGGAAAGAGAAATGGATGTAAGAGAACAGGGAGGAACGAGGAAAGGGATGAGTGGAAAAACAAAAATAATGATGACGAGAAATAGAGGAAGTAAATAAAATGACGCCAGAGCAAAAAGTAATACAAGATTGTGGAACAAGGCAAAGAAGAAGACAAATAGAAGGAAAATAAGACGAAAGAGGAAGGAAATAAAGTAAACGTACAAGAAAAGAAGGAAAGAGAAACGAGAGGATAGAGAAAGAGGGAAGAGATGAATAACGAAAAGCAGAGAAAAAAAAAAAACTGAGACATGAAAGAGGAAAGGGAAGAAAGAGGGAAGATAAAAACCAGGAAAGAGGAAAGGGTGAACAGAGGAAACGGAGGAAAGATTAAGAATGAGGAAAAGTGAATAATGGAATAAACGATAATGATATAAAGGGAAAAAATGGGATTACATCCACATGCCGAAACGTTTATTGAAAGCAGACAACAGTTTCGACGGCTTGGAATCTTTTCAGCTGTGTATAGAAGATCTGGAGTCGGAGTGAAACTGTTGTATCATGTCCTTAATCTACATTTCAATATATGCATAAAATTATTTCATTTGAACGAATCACAGTTTTGTGAAATAAAGTTAGAAAGGAAAAAAATGTAAAATTACACAATGCTGTTTTGTGAATTATTTCTATTACTTACCTTGCAAGAGGGGAACAAGTCAAGAGTGAGAGCAGTGGAAATGAGTTACTTGAGAGGAGCATGTGGAGTGACGTGGAGGGACAGGTTGACGAATGAAGAAGTGAAGGAACGTTGTGGGGTAGATGTGGATGTGGTTGAAAAGATTAGGAGAAATACACTGAGGTGGTTTGGACATGTGGAGAGAATGGAGAATGAAAGACTGACTAAGAGGGTGTATGTAGGTGAGGTGGAGGGAGGGAGAGGGAGGGGTAGACCGAGGATGAGGTGGAGGGATGGAGTTGAGAGGTATATGAGGGAGGGGGGGGTGAGTTGGGGGGAGGGGAGTCAAATGGTGGGTGACAGAGTGACTTGGAGGCGTTTTGTCTGCGGCCACCCTTTGCGGGATTAGGGCGTCGGGCTATAGATAGATAGATAGATAGACCATTTTGTGACAATGATTTTTAATGCCAACAGCATCAGTGAATCTGAGACTTCTCGGGAGTATGTGTGGATCGCAAAGGACTGGGCGGAACAAAGAAACATGGAAATTCATGATGTGGAGCAAAGAAGTACAAATATATTGGTAAAGGAGAGGAGAGCAGGGTGTATAGACAGAACAGATATGGTCATAAAGAGCATATAACCATGTATGCAAAGCTTGTAGATGGGAGGAGGCGTGGTAGGCCAAGAACAATATAGACGAATATAATAAATCAGAGTGAAAGAAGCGAAGTATGGAATTTGGGAAAACAAAATGATCAACAAGGTATAGAAGAGCATGGATAACTTTGTACGTAGATGACAAGGGATCGCCCCTCCCCCCCTTTTTTTTTTTACTCGGTAGGCATAGGAACGACTGTTCCATAATGTTTGTGCAGTACACCTAAAAGGAAAATGTAAGAAACACTTGTAGATAATTTTTGCTTGCAATGTACAACCAAGATTTTGAACGTTTGGATTATCCGTGTAGCCCATTTCACTGAGTGATCTGCTTGGCAGTTAAGCAGCCTTTGGACTCTGTCTTTTTTGTTTTCTGAACCAAGCCACATTTCACATGTTATAGAGAAATTTGGGTTTGGATGATAATAACAGTAACCAAAAGCTGTATTTGACTTTCGGATTATTCTTCCCGTAAGATCTGTTCTACTAAACCTTACTCAGTTCAGCACTCTCGCACTGTTAGCCAACCGTATAACACAGTTATTGAACATAAACCAAGTATACGAAAGTGGATGACTGTGAAATAATTATCATCCTCTTACTATGGCAAACGAGGTTTAGACGCTAAAATAAGAGATAATGAATCAACACTGAAATCCCTTTATTTCGAGTAAATATTCTTGTTTTAAGGACTGTAAAGGGCAGCTTCCACATGACTGACGTGCATGCGAAGCTCTACTATAGACATTCAAGCCGCTCTGGAAAGTTTATAAAAGAGAACAAAGAACATGACTTTAAAGTCCTCCTTGTGGGAACAGCCTTCTTCAAACTCTCACATTATTCATTTTCTCATAGACATGAATCTGCAGTGGAGCTTTTGTCTATGCTTTTCAGTATAATAATACTGAAAACGTGTGATCGGACTCTCTGGTCTCAAATGCGAAATCATTCATATTATTCCTCGGTCCTCATTGTAGCTTTCGTTTATGTCGTTAGGGATGTTGCTTGACTAAAACTGTCGTGTTCTCGGCTGTGGATCCTCGATCAGCGGTTCAGTAGATGCTCAGAATTCCATACGGCTGTGGATTTTGAGTTTTGTCTGTACTGACTTCATGGGTGATCAACGTTAAGTGCTATCATCTTGGCGTTCTTCAGGTATCTTCTGTCACTGGGAGCCATATTCTTGTTGGCAGGGGAGATTTCGTTGCACTTCCACACGTGTGATTTATTTTGTCTATCAAGCAATTAATTGGTCTTGCGTGTTATTCCCTTTTTCTCAAATATCGCACATGTTTGCCTCCGGAATATACAAATGTATGTAATAAGGTTGCAAAACAAAATTAATCGCCGAAGAGGGCGATATCTCCTAAGCCAGCGAGAATATTCCCCCGAGTCTGGGGTTGAGAAGGCGGCCTCATCTGTTTGTTGCGTGATACCTTGTCCATCGGCAGTGGTCAGTGGGATGTAGTCATTGCAGTCGGTCAGCCTTCACCTGACCCAGAATTTTTTCCTTTTGCAGCTTATTTCCTATAATGCAATAGCGGCATACTGTACTGTAATACCACGGTTCTGCATTTTTATAGTAGCCTACTTCGTTGCTAGTATCATTTTAGTCTTAAGTGCTTGTTCAGATTAGCCTTCAAGATGGAGACAAGACAACTATAGGGCAAGTTAAAGTGGAGAGAGCATAGTGTTCTTTATCAGATGTGACATTCAACGGTGGTGCTCACGTGAAGGAATCGTCAGTGGTAGTCAAGGATTTTATTGGTTGGTGGTCGGGTCCTGTCCAGTCTGAGATGTATGCCCCTGCTTCTTATGCACCCTTCACATCGATCACGTCTTGGAGGCTGAGAAATTTTGTGGTGTGAATGTGTGTAAGAGCTAGCACGATCACAACAGACAAATCCACTACACTTTGTCCGCTCTCTCATTGGTTACATTGGTGGAATAAGACAGCGCCCCACATCTCGCCTAAATCGCTTGAAGTTAACCCCTTGAATCAGTTGACGTGTATTACTTGTTCTCTCCCGACGGTTTTACTTAGATCAAGAGAGATACTTCAAACTAAAGGGGCTGACCCTCTCCTTACAACAGGTTTCCCTTGAGTTTAATACTGCATCTGATGGTTGCAAGAAATAAACGAATAATACATCCCAATGCTGTGAAGGTCGAACTTGTAATGATCCTTAGGCTAAATCCCTCTGTCTCAGGCTGGTTGAGCCGGTAATTTATCCATCCATATTTTGTGTGGCCTCCAACTTCCCCCGAGGCACCTACGGAAGGAAAGGTAAATCTTTGTTACTGTTTTCCATGGTCGTTTGCCCCTCGGGAATCTGTGCTAGATGCAAGAGTAAAGTTTTTCTGCTTGTATTTTTCACTTCTTGGCCCCTTCAACCCTATATGTACTTGTATTTTCCACTTTATTCTTGTTGCAACCAAATAATTTTATTCAACTAAGAGGAAACGCCTTAAGAAGTTTGCACTGAAGGCTATTTGACCTCCCCAGTTGGCAAACTCCCTCCTGAGAAGAATAAAATCGTCTACTGATAACAAGAACATTATGACCGCGTCATCGCAGTGAAGGGGTGGTCCATCCAATTTCATTAAGACTCCATCATTGAATTTAGGAAAACCAGAATTATCCGTTACTAGGCTCCAGTGAGAATCGTAAATTTAGTATAGTTGTGTAAAACCATTGTATTCCATGTACGCCTCGATTGGTAAAATGTAACTAAACTTAATCTTATATTTATCATCTTGCAAAGCTAGAAACACGGCCAGGAAAATTATCTTCGAAATTTTTCTCCTCAGGACACGTCGGGGCCACGCATTGCTAAGATCTGAAAAATTTTTAAATGATTCTCCCAATAGTCAAGGCAGAATTTATGTAATCCTGTACTAACAAGAGATGTTGGCTACATCTTCGACTTGAATTTGTAAATATAGTTAGCTTTCTGCAAGGTATCTGAAGGTTGAAGATAGACTCGAGAAAGTGCAGCGCAGAACCACCAAAATGATCCCATCGCTGCGAAACTTAATCAGTGAAGATCGATTAAAGAAACTACTTATGTGCTCTCTCTCTCTCTCTCTCTCTCTCTCTCTCTCTCTCTCTGTATATATATATATATATATATATATATATATATATATATATATATATAAAAGAACTACTCAGGGGAGATCTGATACGTGTATTCAAAATTCGTAAGTTCGGCAATGTTAGATACGAAAATTTGTTCGAAATACAGAATGATACAGTGACCTGATATACTGTAATACGAGTAAAACCCAAAAACAAGAGATACAGCACTAATATTAGGGAAAATGTCTTTAATATTCGCAGAAACAGTAGTTACTGCAAAAGCTATTGATACGTCTAAAATTCGGCTACACAAATAGTTCGACTCGTTAGGTTACAATTTACTGAGTCCTGCTTATTTCCAGGTTCAAGTGTATGCTGACGACAGTGAGACGCTTGCATAAGAAAGAGAACATTTAGCAATGTGTACTCTTTCGTCTGCAGTTCTGCAGAGCAGACAGGAAATAGTACACAGTTGCATCTCTTCTGCCTCTCCTATAAAAATGTCCATGCTTGTTCTTCCTAACAATCATGACGTTTTTTCCGTTTTCCTGCCGGTTCAACCGGATAGTGTACTGAGAGGGGAAGAGTCTTCCTCGTTTCTGTCCTTTTCTGTTACACGTTTGTTAGATCTTGATATGAATAGCCTTTTTATCCAACAGCTAAACTCGTCATGGGCTAAGAGTCCTCCAATTACAGTATATGTACTTTGTTCTATCTCTCCATTATGAATGCCTAGTAACCTCCTCCAAGGAGGTTATGTTTCATAAACCAGGAGTTGGTTTGTTTGTCTGTTAAGAGGATTACTCAAAAAATTATGAACGAATTTTAATGAAATTTTGTGCTAGGGTCGTCCCTGGCCCAAGAATGAAATGATTAAATTTTGGGCTGGATCCGGATCCGGATCAGGAGTATCCTGCACAATATCTCCAAAAGTTCTCAGTGAATTTCAATGAAATATTGTGGAAAGGTGCGCCATGGCTCAAGAAAAAATGATTATATTTGGGGGCTGATCCGGATTCTATATCCACGCATCCGGATCCGGAACTACTCAAAAAGTTATGAACAGATTCTGATGAAATTATGTGGAAGGGTGGGCCATGTGCGCCAAGGAAGAAAATATTAAATTTGGGGGCAGATCCGGATCCGGATCTGGAGTATCCCGCACAATATCTCCAAAAGTTCTCAATGAATTTGAATGAATTTTTGTGAAAAGGTGGGCCATGGACCAAGAAAGAACTGAATAAATTTAGGGGCGGATCCGAATCCGGATCCTATATCCTCGGATCTGGATCCAGATCCATTTTAGTGACAATGGCATTGGCGGAGGTATGCGCTCTCCGAACGCTTTGTATCTGTAATAATGCATTTGCGTTAGAATGTGATGTTTGCCCTGAAGAAATGCTATTGAAAGGATGTAAAGCCGCAGTATTTTCCTTTTTAACACAAATGCGTGAAATAAGCTCTAAAAGGACTAGAGTTTGAAACAAGTTGAATAAAAAAAGTATAACACATTTTACACGTCAAACCTGAAGTTACATCTCACACACACTTCACACTGCCATGCTTCTTACTACCATGCATTACAGACTCTCTCTCTCTCTCTCTCTCTCTCTCTCTCTCTCTCTCTCTCTCTCTCTCTCTCTCTCTCTCTCTCTCTCATACTACCGCAATACACAACTTACACCACACAATGTCACATCTCTCACACAACATACTGTGACATAAGTCACATCTCATGCTAACACAACATAAACCACACTGGTCTAAAGCAGAAATTTCATGGGCAGAATCTACGCATCTGGAAACATATGTTTAACTCTATTGTGTTTTTTCTTAACATTTTGGTAAATTCCATTGTGATATTTTTCTAATTTGCCTACTCTGTTGTCATAATAAGGTTTCATATAAAAAAATAATTTAAATATTTGATTTACAAAGACGAAATGTATTCCAGATATTTATATACTCGTATACTGATTACCTTCTTTCTCCCTCAGTTACATTTAATCATCATCATCATCATCATCTAAATTTGGTTCTCACAGATGTGCAATCACCTCAGGGAAGAGTGATTTCTCTGATCTGAGGTATCTTGCTTTTCTGTGGCATGCTACGTGTGATCAGATGATGCAAGAAACCAGTGAATCAAGTATATGTTGATCAGAGGCGTCATTTCGGGGGGGCAGCAAGGGGCGCTCGCCCTCCCCCCCAAGCTTTCTGAGGGGGCCTCCAAATCAACTACAGTTAATGAAAAAAATATATAAGGTTAACACCGTGAAATCAAATATAGTTGTGGTTAGCCTCAATACGTTTTGAGTGAAGTATATCTTGTGTGTGTGTGTGTGTGTGTGTGTGTGTGTAATAATTACAATAACTTACTAGGTATATTAAAGGATGTCAATATAAATATGGTCCTAGCCCGCTATTCAGTTAACTTCAGTATCGAGCTGCTTTTTTTTTTTTTTTTTTTTGTATTCTATCATTAATAGACTTTATTCATCTTAGGAAGTACGTACCTGTAGGTAGGAGTCTTACGAGCTCATTTAGATCAGTGGTTCCCAAAGTGGGCGTTGTTTTACTGGTTGAAGAACTTGAAGCTCTACAGGCATTATCATCCTATATAGTGGAAACACACACACACACGTATATATATATATATATATATATATATATATATATATATATATATATATATATATATATATATTCAACCAGTAAAGCATCTACCAATACTGACTTAGCCACTACATCATCCCCTAGTCAAGACTCAGATTTTATTCTGTTGGTGAAGCAGAAGTCACATTAGCACATACTGTTGCACTGAACCAGTATCAAAAAGATACAAAAGACAGTCCATCCACATCAAAAAATCCAGCGACTCTAGCAGTTGATATATGTAAGTCCCCCTATGATAAACCCAGTCAACCAAAATTGCCAAGCTACCCATGCAATCAGAATAATAGGAAACTAATAAGTCCCTATTTTGATTTATTTTCTTGGTTACAACACTCGGTCTCACAAATTGCGTGTTACTGCTCTCCTTGTAGGCACTTTGCTGGAGCATCTGTTAGTAAGGAGGAAGGATTATGTAGGACACCGTTTACTGATGCTGGAACAAGGAAATGAAAAGATACCAGTACCCTTCTCAAACAACATCAGGCAAATGAAAGACACATTAATAGTATGATCGCTTGGTCTAATGTCAAGGATATTCAGTCAGGGTCCACTCAGTCTGTAGCATCTTCTCTATGCTAAGCTAGGCCACAAGAAATTTGATAACAACAGGGAACATGTAAAGTTACTTTTTAAAGTCACTGCATTACTGGGAAGGCAAGGCCTGTCTTTTCGTGGACATAATGAGGGTGGTGATACATTATATTCAGGAAATTTTGTAGAAATTCTTCACCTAATTGCTGAATCAAATCCCTCTCTAAAACAAAAGTTAGACCGACCAGAATGAGTTGACATCAGTTGTTAGAAGACATATCAAGGACACAATTTGTGCTGAAGCACAAGAAGCCAAGTACTTTTCAGTTATGGCTGATGAAAGGAAAGACTTGTCAAAAAAGGAAAAGATGGCTATTCTTGTGCGGTACTTCAGTGAGGGTATTGTGAAGGAACGTGTCATTGGAACCTATCACATGGAAAAGGTTGATGCTGCAAGTTTAGCTGATTTTATATATAAGGAGATAGAACAATCTGGTTTAATTTGGTATAAGTGTGTGGCTCAGTGTTATGATGGTGCTAGTGTAGTGAGTGGATGCTCTAGCGGGGTTCAAGCAAGACTACGGGATAAAATTCCCCAAGCAGTATACATACATTGCCAAGCACACAGGCTGAATTTAGTACTAGGCGACTGCATAAGGAAAACCAATGGCCTCTCTTCATTTTTTTTCGATTATTAACACACTATACACATTTATTAAACAGTAACACAAGGAACCAACTTTTCACAGAGGCACAGAAAGCAGATCTTCAGGTTTTGACACTAGAAAGACCTACTATAACTAGATGGTCTTACTATTTATCAAAGGTTAAGCTTCGCTATGGAAGTTTGCTATCAGTGCTTCATACAGTTTCAGAGGGTTCTGATTCAGAAGCTGCGGCAGAAGCAAATGAACTGTACAAAAAGTTAGTCTTTCAGGTTCGTAATGGATCTACATATTAATGAACAAGTCCTTAGAGTTACCAATAGTTTGTCAGATCAGCTTCAAGCAAAGGAAGCCTTACTATCTGAAGCTTACCTTCTCATACAGTCAACTATTAATGAATTGCAGGTCTTGAGAACGGACGAGGATTTCTCTGATATTTTTTGACAAAGCTAATGATTTTGCTTCAACATATGAGGAAGATATCAACTTCGAAAATTCAAATCAGTTGAGCAGACCAAAGCTTAAGAGAATTCAGAAGGTATCATCAAGACTAAAGAGCTTCTTAAATGATTCAGCTCTAGGTAGAAATGAGGTGAATACTTGTATTGCTCCAAAGACTGAAATCAAAAGAATCTATTGTGATAAATGGATTTCACCCAGAGCTTGATATTCGCTTCACACAAAACATCCCCCTAATAGAAGCAAAGAATGCACTTGAATGAAGTTCCAGAGACCTTCTAGAATAATATGAGAAGCTTTCTATTATAGTACAGTCTTACAAAGATATAGACGTAGATGAAATTCTTCTAGTTTCCCAAATATCTGTTGCAAAAAGATATTTTCTAAATAACAATGACAAGCCAAAGAATCTGTTTTAATTATGTGAACTCAGACCATCGGATTGTGTGTACAGTATTCAGAAACAGTGAAAATTATCAAAATTATTCTCATCCTTCCTGTAACTACTGCAGTCAATGAACGACTTTTTTTCAGTACTTAGCTTAGTCAAGACATATCTAAGAACCTCCATGAGAAATGTTCGCTTAAGTGACTTGCTACTTATGGCCTCAGAAAAGGAACTTGTTAAAAATCTTAGCTTTAACACCGTGGTTGATAACTCTGCAAAGCAGAGATCACGGAGATATCCATTGTTACAGTAGTTTATTCATTTTTCAGTGCAATAAATATACGTAGTTTAATTTTCAATTTCCTCCAATGAACTCTTAAATTATTATACTTATCTTACGTGAGCCTCTTCCAAATTTGAAAACCGTCATTTTATTTCTCCCACCTCTTAGTGTACAGCTTACTTTTCCACATTACTTTAAATGGTTCGTGGTATTTTGGGGGCTAGTA
Organism: Coenobita brevimanus; assembly: GCF_032717465.1. Classification (NCBI taxonomy): domain Eukaryota; kingdom Metazoa; phylum Arthropoda; class Malacostraca; order Decapoda; family Coenobitidae; genus Coenobita; species Coenobita brevimanus. The sequence goes on along the minus strand of NC_137015.1, from coordinate 16,776,762 downwards.
AGCTAAAAGCTTTCCATTTTTGATTCAGTTACAAGTTTACGTATTTTCACTCTCAGTTTTATATTTATTATCTTTTCATTAGGCTGTAAGAATGAAGTCAGTTTAACCTTTCACCAATAGAAATATTTTAATTGCGTTTTGGTCTATTATCCAAGGCCATTAGCATATAATGCAGTGATATGTACTTTACTATGCACTTAAATTACGTATTCAGCTTCACTCTGAAATACTGCCAATGCTAGAATATCCACTAGTGTGTCTTTCAGGAAGTAATTGGTTAAACTAATAATTATATACAGTGTATATATCTGTTTACTGCTTTAAGCCTCTAAATACAGCTTTGCATGTGGCTTCAAATTGCTCGCTTGCCACCCCACCCATGTGGGGAGGTGGGAGTACGGAGGCCTCGTAGGGGGGCCTCCTAAATAGCCTATGCCCCTCCCAAGGAAAATTGAAATGACGCCGCTGATCTTGATCCGTACTCTTTAGGTCTTACATGTATGACTCGGTCCAATGTTTACCATTCATAATATATTTTCTTTAAATACATTAATGCCCGTCTATTTTAGGACTGACATACTTATTTCTCTCATTATCAATTCTTTGTCTTCCTGCACAGTTTTGAAATATGTTCAAATATATCGCACTTTTTGTCATCACATATTTATCCACAATCATTCATGTCACTGTTATGGTAAGAAATTATACATATGAAGGTACCTCCCCTGTCTTTGTGAAATGTTTAGATGCGGGAACTCATCACTGGTCTCAGAAGAAACCGGGAAGTCCGCAGTAAATTTAAATCATGGCACTGGCCGCTTCCTGGGAAGTTTGAGGGAAATTGATATTATTTCCTAATGCGCAAACATGAGCAGCTAATTTTTGCATATGTTATTCCTAGTTAATTATCCTACAAGGCTGTAGCTAGTACGTCACTCGATATGGCTCAATCTGCTTTGCATAAGGCTTGTAATAAAAGTACGTATCATAATCTTCATATTTGAAATTGCTGAAGTTCACACTTTCGGCAAAATGGTCGAGTAAGACACATTTGTAGTCAAAATTACATGACCGAATATCGTAAAACGAAAAAGTTACAGCCATTTTTTGTATATGGGAAATTATTTATTCTGTTCCAGTTCCTTAACATGAGGTAATATTCCTGCAAAAACTATTTCAGTTGTCGTAAACTATGTATATTAGCTCCTCAGTTTGTTTACATGGTATAGTTACTCTCACTTATGGCCAAGAAATGGCGCTTATGGACCACTGTGGCGCGCCATACACTACCACACCTTAATCTAACAAGCCTGAAACAAACCTCATACTAATGCAACTCAAAGTCACTCCTTACACACCCATATACCACACTGGCACATCACACACTGCCAAACCTCACACATACATCACAACCACATAACACGCTGCCACACCTACCACACAAACTCACAAGCAAATCCTACGTTGCTAAACTCCTAACACACGCAACCCACACTGGCACACCTCACACTATCGCACATCTCGTCTGACTGTGATAGTATAGGCATTTTACCGAAAAATGTGGGTCAACCTCAAACAAATTGCAACAAAAACAAACTCAACGGATTTCGTATCCTCAGTATATTCTGAATGAGAGAGAAAAAAAAAAGTCTTAATGAATCGCATGGAGGGAAAGTTTAGAAAATCACCCAAATACGATCCTACCAAAAATGCCATTTTTAGCCAGACATCGGTGACCGTACAAGCCTACAGTGTTACGCCGCATTTGACCATACTGTATATTTTCCTTGAAGGAAAAAAGAATAAAAACACATACAGCATATCAATGATGAGAATTTATGTTGATCACATTATCATATCGATTCTCATTTAAGCAGTGGAGAGAAATAACTGAAGAGAAATAAATGATCAGCTACTGATCAAATGAACCAACTAAATTCAAACTGATGATAAAAAAAAAGCAATTATCAGCACAGAGAAATAACTCATCCACTGCTGATCAAAACGAACCCATTAAATATGTGCACGCAATGCAGCACTACACAATGTTATCTTCATTCTCGTCACCGGGTTTCTGCACTGAATTAGTGCAGCTGGATTCCCTGCAGTTTCCACACGCCGGAGTGCACTCGATGTTATTTTTGCATGTGCATCTCAAGGTGCTGCAGTCAGCCTGGCAGTTGCACCTGCTGACCCACAGAAGGATTTCAGGAGCAGGGAGTAGGGTTGTCTGAACTGGCACAAACCCTCGTCACACTTCTGCCATCCCTACTCTGTGGGACGAGGTCCATCTATAGATCCCTTCCATTCTTGTACTTGCAAGTACACACGCAGGCTGTTATACTTTGCTGCTCCTCATGTTGGTGGTAAGACCTTTGGCTGCACGTAAGTAGAGCTAGGTGCCACCTTCTCACACAACCGATGATACTGAAGGGAGTCCAGGGTATCACTTGATTGTTCATTGCAGAGAATCACCATTGCTTTCTCTCCTGTTGCTGCCACATCATGTGCGGAAGCTGAATGTGCATAAAACACTTCGGTCTGCTCTCTGGACATATCACTTTCTTTGAATTTCTTGAGGGAGGCTCCTTTCCCGATCCTGTAGAGGCAAGATGTAGTGTCGCATCGAAGAACTGCATGTAAGAACAAGACGTACTTACATATGTCTGGGCCAAAGCAGTTGTTTTGGAGCCTTGATGTTCCAAATGCGAAGTTTCTTTGTGCTTTTCCTTGACTCAGAACAAAAGAACAGGTCATGGGAGTCTGGGCTAGCATGGTAGCAGAAAAGGAATAACAGATCTATGTCAATCCCCATTAGCATAGTATTGTTGGTGGTAGCACACTGCATAGCTTTCTGCACAATCAGCAAGTCAGCATCTCCTGAGGCATGGTATGTCTCACAGTCTGCCTTCTGCAACTCTTCACTTAACATGGAAACAAATCGCTGCTTGTTCTGCCTGTTAGCCAGGAACTGTTCCTTCTGCATCATGACAGTCATGTCAGCTGTAAATTTCACAATGGCACCAATTTTCCCTTTTGATCGTCTGTGGTGTGTCATGTCCTTTGTGCTGTTACTTTCATACCCATCAAACACCACTACAGCCTTGCCATACTTCTTTCTTACATACTCCGTATACTGTTGGCATATCTTTATAAGTAGATCCAGGGGACCATGGGATGCGTTGAACAAGTGCTCCACCATCCAAAACATAATGACTACCTTCTACTACATTATCTGCTGGGACATAAGGCCCAATAAGATCCCAAATGGCATCAGCGAGGGCTGGCTTGTTTGCTTCTCGAAGCAGGAGAGAGGAATCAAATAGGGTTGGGGGATAGCTACTTAGTTCGTAGCTAAGGGCTAACTCGAGTTCATCATATTTCTGTGCAGCTATGAACAGTCTCTGGAACAGAAGTAGTGGGCCACCTTGAATTTGATCTCCATTGATCCTTACACAAGACTTCATGCCGAGAGTGACAGCTTGATCCTTCCTCTTGAAGACGTACTCGGCAGGTGTAGTCCATCCATAGACTTCAGTATCGCGGCACCAACTGACCACGCTGTATCAACATTGACGTTAGAAAGGGCATGCTTCCCAGAGGCAATGTGCAGCAGACTAGGGTCATTGGCGAACGGATTTCGCTCCTGTAGATAACTAAGAACTGTCAGTGTGTCCTTCCAGTCACGGGCTTGCCTTGCTTTGGGCATGTCCTTGTTCTACTCTCAAGTGTTGTAGTTGACCCCTGTAAGTCCCTCCACTGACTGGTTTACTTCTGCACAGACGGGCATCGATATTACCCACAACTCACCAGGCCAGATGGTGGCCATTTTGAATTTCCCGGATTACAGGATTTTTCCTTTGGATTATTCGTTCAGACTTTTTGTATGTCAAAGATGATACCTTTAGGGTTACGATAAAAGTAAAATAGTTTTTTGTTGCAATTTGTGTGAGGTCAGGTTACATTTTTACTGTACTATAAACCTATTACTGCTGGTCGTGTGCTAGGTGATGACTGGGACTTTACAAAACTGACACTCTGTCTTCGTGACCCTCGTGGTGCTAGAGAAGGACACCGTCATGTGGTGGCACTGATATATCTATAGTCACGACTCTGAGGTTATTATCGTGCCCTGGCAACCTACCATTCAAAAGTGCATCTGATTTCGTGTATAATATGAGACGCATGTGATTCGTATATAATATGTTCGTGTATAATAATATTCGTGTATAATATATTCATGCATAATGATAATGATTAGTGTGTAATATGATACGAAATCGGACGCACTTTTGAATGATAGGTTGCCAAGGTACGATAATGGTAACCTCAGAGTCGTGCGCCGCTACTTCGGGAAGTCCGACAGTTTGGTTATACAAACGTCCTTCAACTATTTCCTGTTCCCCAAAAGGAGAATGGTGAAATGCCGAAGGGTAGTTTAAGCCTGTAGTTCACTGGATTAACATTTACGGTGGACCTGGAGCTACAGCTGCTACTATTATAAACCCTTGTGGGGTCGAAAAGCAGTCTAGTACAGTATCATATTCGAAAAACACAAAACAATTTTATTCGCCTGAAACTGAGTCTTATGAGACTGAAACCGTTTATACCAGTACAATTAACCCTCTCATAGTTCTGAAAACTTTACTAGCACCAGACTAATTTCTTCAGCTAAGAGCGAGTCGCAGTGGCCTGAGAGCGTTAAATACCCTCATATAGTTAGTTACCGTAAATCGAAGCCTGTTATCTTTTCCTGCACAGAAACTCATTAGGAAGCAAACACGGTAACCTTATTATGTGACCCTCGCTGCCTGCCTACTCTACCACTATCATTGTACAGACAGGCGCCCTCTCCCTGTGTAGCCCTGTAAATCTCTGGTAAGTCATGGTAACGAGTCTACGAGGCCCGGGCGACACAGTGCAGTCTATTGTTTGGCCAGTGAGCCTCACACCCGTCCTGGCTCCGCGCATTTATCTTGCACTTTATGTAGCACCCCCAAGAGGGCACACTATTCTTTCCACTTTACTTTTTTGTATTTTCTCTGGACAGTCTAATTCTTACAGCTGTTTATTACGTGGAATACTAATTAGCTTACTCATGGATCATACTCTTGACACTTTTAATAATACTGGCACATTGTTTGTGTTATATACAAATGTTATTGTTTGCCTTCTCTGAGCAGTATCGTCGACGTTGTCATATGAATAAGAGGATTGGTGTACTACCACTACTACTACTACTACTACTACTAATAATAATAATAATAATAATAATAATAATTAATGGTGAAAATAGCATATTACTATAATAATAATAATAAAAATAACAGTTGATGGTGATAATAGCATATTATTATTATTATTATTATTATTTTATTATTATTACATGCTTTTTCTCCCTAGGATGAGGCTTGGTAAAGTCCAAAAAAAAAAAAAAAAAGGGATAGGAGAAATTAACCAACGTCTGTCCAACAGAATGGGCCACACTCATTCATTCACCATTCAAGACCTCGAAATCCTGCCTCCATACACACGCGCTTCATACCACCTACGAGTATAAGTTAGTGTCAGTCCGACGAATGTCCCTTCACCGGGAAACAACAGGGATGCCAAACCTTTGGCATGCACTCTTCCTTGCAAAATTCATCCAGCCAGCTTGATTCATTGTCAGTCCTCTAGTCTCATCACTCTCCGCATGTCGTTTTCACACACATTTGCCATATTTATCCCATTTTTTCTTGGTCTATCACACCTCCCTCCACCTTTAAGCTTGCTCAGATATAATTCTTGCACCACTTTATTCACATTCTCTCCACATAAGCATAATATCCCAGAACATTTTCTTCGAATCTGCTGACCATAAACTTCTTTATATGTCTGACGATTCACATTATTCTTAATCTTGTCCACTCTCCACACGCATCACATATTCCTCAACATCCTATTTCTACTACTCATACTCATGACTTTTCGTTTTCAGGCTAAACCATACTAGCACACCCGTTTTTTAAAGTAGATACTAAAACTTCTTCATGCAAACCTCTCGGAGCCGCTGCACTTAGAACTATTTATATCAAGGTTTTTATAACACCCCCACTTATATTCCCTGTGCCACTCAACTTTCCACTTGTTTTTCTAATTTACTCTCTCTCTCTCTCTCTCTCTCTCTCTCTCTCTCTCTCTCTCTCTCGTCCTTGCACCGAGGTACAGTGGCTCCCAAAAGTATCTTTAAAGTGTGGTGCGAAGAATGGCAGAATGAACAGAATGAAATATTATTCCCGGCCACTTGTCGTCTCGGTGCTGTTGGTACGCATGGTTAGGTATCGTGGGTGGTACTGCTAATAAACACATCAACGCCACTATGTGACTGCAAACATCCATCGACTTGTAAATGGTAACAGTTCAGCGATATTTATACCTCTGTGTTAAAGAATATAACCTATTACACACATAATACTGTGATAAATGTATCTTGGGAAACATAGTAACTGCGACGGGCAGAGTTGTCATGTTCGAATATAAGTGAAGGAATGAATTCTCCGAGCTAGGCCTATATTAGACCATATAGCCCTGATAGGGTGATGAGAGCGCTAACTTTCAGCTGAGTAGCTACTCGGGTGGGGCACGAACTCACTACCTCACGGTCTTGAGCTACGCACACCTCCACTGAGTCACCCAGCCCCCCTTGAATATAAGTGAAACTCAGATTATTAAACAGCATGAGAAAAATACCCATCACAATTCTTTCGTTATCACAACTACAAATAGATTAACAATGCAGAGGTTAATAATAGCCTATAGGGTCTGCATGTCGGACAATTTTAACCACACATCATTATTTATACATACTACCCGAATGTGGCAATATCTCGGTGTCGGAAGGTATTGAGGTGTGGTGTTTCGATACGTGAATGGCACAGCTTCATAGTAGGTGTCGCGCCGATTGAACAGTGGTCTGGATGCAGGCGGTGGATACAGTGGTTATTAAATGGATAAAAGGAGCCCCCCAAAGTGTGTTTAACCTTACCTTGTATTTATTTTACATATAATGTCCAATATAAGAATGAATCTCGCATGTCACCTCCACAATACGGCTGGTGTATCAGTGACAAATGGGTTTATACGCTGCTCTGGGGATTAGTTTCAGATAAGTTAATTTACTGTCTTTACATTTCGTTTACCTCTACTTGTCTTTCTAATATTTTTGTGCCGTTCACATTACACTGGGTGTCATATGTCTCCCATTCATAATCACAGATATTATATAAACACTTTCTCAAAATATATCAGTTCTGGGAAAGCTTGTATACTATTTATCTAGAGTGCTGATAACCTTGTGCTGGCACTCGTGAAAGCATTACAGATGAACCACAGAAAGAGTAACCGTGCCTATGTTAAAACGAACTAGTTGTCACCATAATAACATCAAATATATCTACATATGACAAAGTGATTAGTATTACGTCAGTTAGAAAACGGTAAATACAATCCCAGGGCATATGCAGGTGTATGGCAACCACTCCCCAGCATGCAGGTCTACCAATTTTGTTGCCGCTTCACGCAACACGTGTCAGATACATCGTCCATTGTGTCAGAATGTATAGTAATTTTTTTTTTTTTTAAGATACTTTTGGGAGCTACTGTACATAAAACTCTCTCACCAGTTCGTCTTTCTCCATTCACTGTAATATCACACTGGGAGTCACTTCTTTCAGCAACCATCACTTTACTTCTTTGTAGATACTAGATAGATAAGTAGACAGATAGACATAGGTAAACAGATAGGTAGACAGATAGATATACTTTGAAGGTATGACGATCACTGACATCCACGAAACTGTGTACCAGTCTACGAGACTCTTGTCACTATTTTCAAGCAACACTGGATCATTTGCATAATCTACGCCCTCCAAAAAAAGTATCAGCACTCTTATAGCACGTATCATTCTGAAATATGGATGAAACATTGTGATTTACGGGGCATCCTGTAATTATAAGTGCAAATATTATCTTTGGCAATTATTATAACTCATAATTTCAAAGATTCACTTACTAGGTGGTATATGTTTTGAGGCACCACATTTATACTCATGTGTGTCTGCTGAAGTTGCACATTTTCAAAACCATCGTACCCCAAGGGGCCGATACATTTTTGTGAGGGTGTACAGTCTAAGACAGAAGTCGTGTCGCTGCTTTGTCCGATGTTTCAATGTCAGTAGCTAAACAATCTGAGAGTCCTACCGCAGTAAAGCATTCGAGACTGGCATGCCCTAAAGGTTAGCCTTTTATCAGATGTCTTCACCAAAAATCCCGACACGCCTTTTGTCTTAGACTGTACACACAGCAAAAAAAACTATCGTTACAGGGGGGTCCGATGTGTTTCATACTGAACAACCTGGCTGTCTCGCTAGGGTTGGTAAGCCTGACAGTGGGTGAGTTGCCAAATAGGACGAGGTAGAAATATGCATGGGAGAAGCAATGGATATAGCTTATAATAAATATGCAACAAACACACGCAGGGATACCAATGGAGTAGGCTGTTATCAAAAACCTTCATTCGTGTGTCATTTTATATCGCGCAGAAGGTGTAACGATAGTTTTTTTGTTGTGTGTACATCGGATTGAGATACCCCACTCTTCTCCATTTAGTACCAAGCCCATCCCTGTCTCCATGAATTGTGTTTTCACGTCTCTCATAACCCAGTCCATATACTGTATATACTGAACATGCGTGGGGACATCACGCAGCCTTGTCTCACTTCAACATTGATCTTGACCCATTCACTTAGATGCCCACAACACCAACCCAGACGAATGCTTCATAGCCATCATAAAACCTCTTAACGTCATTCAGCAGCTGATCATATACATCTTACATACGCAAAACTTTCCGTAATTTTACTCTCTTCACTTGTCGTATGCCTTTTCCAGATCCAAAAACTCCATAAATACCGATGAGTCCGTCTCATAAGCATTCTCCACATATCTGCCTCATTGCAAATGTTAATATTATTGTTAATACGGTTAATATCTTTGACATTATTATTCAAATCATTTAGTATGATGACATTATTATTTTAACCTTGCAAAATCATGACGTCGCTATTCATCTTAGGAGAGACCCTTCGAAGTGGAGGCTGGACAGTTATAGTCTTCATTAACCACAGCACTATGAGTCTCCACTGAGTTGAATTAGATCACCAGTGGGAAACAACAAGCAAGAGTTATATGCACAGGAGTCTCATTAACCCCTTCAAGTTGTTTCTCAGTTTTCAGCTATTTCCATACGATAATATTCAGCTGTGGATAGGCTTTTATAATGGATTTTTTTTGTCTTTTAACGGAAACTGCATATGACCCATTCTTTACGAGAGGTTTGCCTTAATTAATACCTCATGAGGGCAGAAGGAATATAACGGAAAGAACTTCATCGCTGTGCTGGTTAATTATCAACACAACTAAAATTTACAATCTAATTTTAGTAGCCATCATCGTCATCATCATCAAAGTTCACACTATGCCTATGGTCAATGGTTGGTTCCGCTGATAGCACTTCCAAAGATGTCCGAACTGTAGTGGAGTTGGACATTATTTGTTTTCCACGGGGCTGTAAGAGTGATCGGTTTCATGGGAAGGGGGGGGGAGGGGAAGAATACTTTCCCATTATCCCTGCTTGTCGTAAGAGGGGACTAAAATGGGTTTTTATGGCTTCAGACTTTTATTGTCCTCTTCTTCTCCTCTGTCTTACCTCTCTTCTTAATATTGCCCTTGTTTCTTTCGGCCGTTGTTTCCCCTCTACTCCTACCGGATTAGACATTTGGTTTCAAGGAATGAATAGTTTACAGACCTCCCATTGATACTGACCCTTTCTCCTTTCCTGGTTCAAGCCTTTCAACCAACTTAACGATCAGGCCACTTCATTGCCAAGCCACTACATGGCAAGCCTCTCCAACGCCAAAATCACTCTATCCCAAAGACCACTTTTGCATTTCCTTTCTCGTTTCTGTTCCAATGCTAGTCGTATATCTTTGCTATCAATTAGTGTCACATGGTCTTTGATACCTGGCGCTTAGAATCCATTACTTGATTCAGTTAAAGCTTGACAGCATTTGGCTAAGCTGGTAAAACCAATATAAGTTAGATAAGTTAGTTAGGCTATGTTAGGTTAAGTAACATTATGATTAAATATAAGTGGGATCATGATGAGAAAAGACAACATTGCTGTCGGTCCTGAAATTGCTTACAATGTGGAATAGTGCTTCCTGTTGCAGCCACAACTACTCATCAGCACGTCATCTACATCAAGCCATAATGAACCGTCACTTTTTCATTAACCAGTGCAGTATGATGAAATCCTTATTTTATTTAATTCTTTCTACTTCCAGATAGTTTTATACAACTTAGGAAATTCCTCACGTGTTGAAAGGGATACTGAAGACTATATCTTATTCCATTACTGAGAAAAGTTGGAAGGTGAGTAAAATTCTCCGAGGTTAGACTGAATAAAATAGAAATGACGTACTCAACCGGATGAGGATGCCTTTTCCGAATATATATACTGTATATATATATATATATATATATATATATATATATATATATATATATATATATATATATATATATATATATAGCTTTAGAGCTGAGTAAAATCGCCCAGCGGTAGCAGGGAAAGTTTAAAAAGCTGGCACCGAAAGTAATAAACTTATTCCATTACCCACCATCCACACTTTCTGATGTTAACCCTTTACAGGAGGGAAGCTACTGCCACTTGTGAATGTCTACAGTACACACACACACACACACACACACACACACACACACACACACACACCCCTCTCTCTCTCTCTCTCTCTCTCTCTCTCTCTCTCTCTCTCTCTCTCCCTCAGCTGTTATCTTCAAACTCAATTAAATTATACCTGAAGAGTTGGAAGCCAATATAAATGAAGTGTGGCGATAAAATGCGAAAGTGATGACCTACTAACTTTTACCATAAGAGCACTCCCCTAGGCTGAGTAAATGCGTCTGGTAAGAGCAACAATAAAGTAAAAATGTTATCATCGATCCTAAGCTGTTAACTGCGATTGTTTCCAGTCTCATTACTACGACAGATTCTCTCTCTCTCTCTCTCTCTCTCTCTCTCTCTCTCTCTCTCTGTAGAATTAACTCGTAAGGTATGTGGATTGCAAGAATGAGATAAGAAAGATGTGGCTGCGCTGAAGAAATCAATGGCGACTGTTACAGCGACACGACTAATACTCTGACTCCAGTAAATATTAAATACAGAGGCGTAACCGTACACACTGGACCCCTTAAGCTTACACAAGCGAACCTTTTCTTGTACACTTCAGACTTGCCCAACACTTCTTCCTTATCATTTAATATCTGTATGGTAATAGATGTTGCAACCCCAAGTTCATCAGAGATGTGAACCCAGTGGAATGCAAGCTGAAGTTGCCCCCCTTCCCACCTGTAGTACTTCATTCTCCTTTTGAAGGATAGGGAAGTAGTTGAAGAACGCTTATATAATGAAATATTTAAGCCACCTGGTTATATCGGTCCCACCACACGAAAGCGTCCCTCTCCAGCACCCTTATTTCTGTATTTCAATAGCCTTTTCTTTTGTAAGCTGTAATGAAAAATTTGCCGATGGTAGATACTGTGCATAAAACAGAAGATGTAAACAATCTCTCTCTCTCTCTCTCATATAATTCTTGTACCGCCAGATGATGTTCTTCAGCTCAAGAAAAACCACTTTGGGTGGATAATTTAATGAAGATCGTTCCTAACCGTTTCACAAAGAGTGGCCCATCCTAAAGCAAAATAAGGACCTTTGGTGAAAGCAATCGGCTACAGTATCATTTGTAAAAATAATCTGCCAAGGTGGAGCTGATGATAAGCCTCTTAAGCCCTCGAAAAATGCACTCTCAGGACACACTGGAGACCGTAGTAATAGTAGCTTAGTATTAGTAGTAGTAGCAGTAGCGGTAGCGGTAGCAGAATTAGTAGTTGTTGTTGCTGTTGTTGTAATATTAGTATTAGTAATAGCTGCCCTAGGTTCATCTGAAATGGGAAACCGATGAACTGGAGGTTGAAGTTGCCTTTCTTGCTCAGTCCACCATCCTCATTTCTGTGGATACGGAGATAGAACAGACGTTTATGCACCCGGGCGGTGGATCTGCCAAGATATATCGGTGCCACCACCGGAAGACATTCCTCTCCAGCATCAATGGAGACCGTATAATCATGTGGTAAAAATGCTCCCTAGCACCTATTACATGAATAGCCGCCCCCCCCCCCTTTATTCTAATGCTGTCATAATTTGCAAAAAATTGGGGTTGGGGAACATGATATCTGTTGAGATACGTCAGTTGTTCTACTGTATTGATATTGCGATAGCAATACTTTTCTCATGATTGTGCGTTATTTTCATTCAGGTTATTGTTGCCTGAGGTGTAGGTGGAGGCGACCATCATCCACTCACTCGATGTAGTGCTGCCTACTTCTTCCTTAGTCTTTATCATTCTTTTTCTGTGCCTGCCCTCCTCTCTTCCTATTTCTCCTATCTGTCCTGTCACTTCTTATTGCTTTTCTTTCCTTTACAGGTGGCTTTACATTGAGTGACAAGCCAAATGGTTTCCTGTAAGCTAGGAAACCATTTACAACGCTGGGTGGTAACCATATAACCAAACCATACGTGCTCCCTACGTGTCAGCAAGTAGGTTGGTGGAGAGTTAGTGCCTCTCCCCGTAAAACAAATAACTCAAAGTCAAATGGCCACCCCTTATGGGATTATGGCGTCTGGCAATAGATAGATAGATAGGTGTAATTTATAGGTACTGACTAAAGGTGGACAAAGAATAAGTCGGGATATGTTGTAGAGAATGTTGATGGAGTATTAAAAAGGCATTGATTAAATCATCTTGTGAGATGTAAACCCGTAGCTGAGGGGAGGCGGTGGATCAGTCGGTAGAGAGGTGGCCTGCAGTCCTACCAGACCCAGGTTCAAATCCCCGCTGGGACAGGGAACAGTTGAAGGATTTGAATTTCATAATAGCAAGCTTTACTGACCTACCAGAAGACCCGCCGAATGTCATAAAAACACCCCCGCTAATACCAGTACACCAGTCCTGTATGAAACAGCCTTAGCATGTATTCAATATGGACGGTGGGTGTTAGTGCCTAAGTGGTGACATGTAGAGGTGTATGGTATGTAGGGGGACTACTGGGTCTTGGGAACAGGCTGTAAAGCCTATGCCCAGAGTTGGACACATAAAAAAAAAAAAAGTTAGGCTATACCATCAGGAATACAGGTTATCCCTCAAGAGTCAGGACAGCCACTGGATAGTTTGTTGGACGAGAGCTGTGTTATACTCTCGGAGTCTAGTAGTTCTCTGTATCCTTTAATTTCATTCTGGAGAGTGGTAAGTGAGCTTCCGTTCAACTGCCATCACGTTAGGCTGTTAAGGAGTTATCGGCTGTGTACACATAAAACAGTCTTCTCAACGTGCACTTCCTGAGCCCGCAGATTTGGCCAGAGGAAAAGATCAACAACAATTAATTGCCTTCAGGCAGCATTTGAACCGTGACGATTAAGTTGTAAACATCCACTACCTACTAGTACAGTCTGGAAACGAGTAGATGTTAAAGGGCCTTATAAGACCAAGAGAATATGGCGCCAAGACACAATTATGCGTTTTTTACTCTAACTTGGCCTGAAGTTATCTTCCCTCCTCCTTGAAAGCAAACAGTAGCAAGAATTTCACACTAGAATATGACGCTAACCACAAAGAGGTGATAAGTGAAGGATGTAGAGCTGTGGGATTGTATTTCTGTCATTAAGCTACAGAAGTTAAGCTGCAGAAAGGATATAAATTAGGCCAAATTAAGGCGAAAAGGGTATACACTTATGCAACACCAGGATAGTCCCCACTCCTTTCCCCCACCCCACCTCCACCGCGTCCCGAGGCTGAGGCGTCCAGGTTAATGATGGGAACACCCGGCGATTTTTCCACCCGATCCAATTTCAGGTTTCCGACACTAAGCTCCGTGATGCAGGAGGAAGGGGGGTGGCGGAGGAGGGAGGAAGGAGAAGGAAGATAATGGGGAAGAAAGGTGGGATAAAGGGGGAAGGAGTAGGGGAAAGGAAGGTAGGGAGAGAAGGAGGAAGGAAAGTGGGGGAGAAAAGAGGAGGAGAAAGGGGAAGACAGGTGGGGTATTGAAGGGAAGGAGAAGGGTGAGAAAAGGAGGGGAGGTGACTGAATGAGAGGGAGAGAAGGAAGAAAGAAGGGAGAGAAAGAAAGAACAAGGATAGAAGAAAGGAGGAACCAGAGAAGAGGAAGTAGATGGGGTAAGGATTGGTGGAGAAAGCGGAGAAGTGAGAGGGAAGAGAGACCGTTTTTACCATGAGGAGATAAGAGGTAAGAAAAAAGAAGGAGGGGGTAGAGAAGCAGAGAGGGAGAGAAGGAGAATGGAAAGGACGGGATAATGATAGCGAAAAAAGGGTGAGAAAACAGATTAGGAAGGAGGAGGAGGAGGAGAGAGGAAAGAAGTTGGGGGAGTAAGAGGTATTATTTATTACATACTAGAAAGATTGGAAGACAAATGGGGTGGGAGAGGAAGTGTTTATCATGGGAAGAATAGGGGAGGAGGAAGGGGAAGGGGGAGAGAAAGACATTTAGATATACTATAGAGTGTGAGGTGAGAATGGAGAAGTAGGGAGAAGAAAAGAAAATGTGAGAAGGGTTATGTATGGTAGAAGAGAGCATGTGTGAAGGTGGAAGAAGTGTAGGAAGAAATGAGGAGGGTGAGAGGTAGGCTTTATTAAAAAGGGGGGAGAATGAGTGAGGATGGAGGAGGAGGAGGAAAAAAATGGAAAGACAGGGCAGATGGGGTGAAAGGAGGGGTATGGATGGAGAAGAAGAGGAATGAAAAAGGAAAAAAAGATGGAGCAGAAGGAGGGAAAGAAGAGAAGAAAAGGGATGAGAACCGAGGAGAAGGAGGAGGAGAAGAGGAAGAAGAATACGAAGGGGAAAATGTGTTTATCGAGGGAAGAGAAGGGGTGAAGGTGGAGAAAGGGGAGAAAGAAAGAGAGGAAAAGGAGAGCAAAATAATATATATAGATATATATATATATATATATATATATATATATATATATATATATATATATATATATATATATATATATATATATATATATATATATATATATATATATATATATATATATATATATATATATATATACATGTATGTACAGTGTATGTGAAAATAGAGAAGGAGGAGAAGTAGAGAAAAGAAATGAGGAGGAAAAGAAGGAGAAGGACGGAGAGGAAGGTAGTTTTTATCAAGAGGGGGAGAAGAGTTGAGGATGAGAAATGGTGGGTTAGGAGTTAAGAGAGATGAACTAAGACAGGAGGGAGGAAGGAAGAGAAGGAGGGTTTTGGAGACTGAGCATTAAATGTGGTGAATGGGCACTGATCTTGGTTGAGCTGCTAGTTGAGTACACTGAAGGAACATGTAGGAGGTACGACAAAGATGAAAGCACAAGACTGGAAGACGACAATTTGGACTTGAAGTTTATTTATTATTTTTTATTAGAAAATCTCTGTCTAAATGTGTATAACACTGCGGAAATCATCCCTTCCAAAGAAATTCAAGTGAGGAAAGACGTCAAGCCGGTTCGTGATCATTTCAGCACTGAATTTGAAAGACTGGAGACAGTAGGAAGATAAAAAGAATTATTAAGCTAAGCAATGTTGAGCTAACTGTTTATTTCTACAAATATTTTGATATAATAAACAGGTTGAGGGACGTCTGTATAACCAGGCAGTTGAGTCAGCTGGTTATTTGGGTGTAACCACATGAAGGAATCTCTCTCCTACACTAAACATGGTGATCACTAATGATGCAGAGAAGTAAACACAGTGCATTCATTGCCCACTTAACATTTTAACTGAGTGCTTTGGTCTCTTCAGAGTTAAGTGTGCAGAATAAATTAGCATCGAAAGTGCAAAATCTAAAAACATGCTATCTTAAGCCGAAATTACGTATTAAAAAGAGAGTAAATATACTAACAGTACCATCATGTTCACTGACATCAAAGGGCTCTAAATTAACCAAATGGAACAATTATGGTCACATATGGAAGTGGGGACAATTCTGAAGATGCAACAGTTTCTGGATGCTGGATAGGGTCGCCTTCTAGCTGTGGCATTGATATAACGGGTCGGCTCCATTGCCCGGTTATACAAACGTCCCTCAACTCCCTCCCTATCCTCCCCCCCAAAGGAGAATGGTGGGCCGCAGAAAAAGGGCAAAATTCTTGAATCCCCCTTGTTCACACTTTAGATGAGTCCGAGGCTACAGCTACAACTCCTCCTTCTCAACCTCTTCCTCCTCCTCCTCCGCCTCCTCTTCTTCTTCCTCCTCCTCCTCCTCCTCCTCCGCCTCCTCCTCTTCCTCCTCCTCATCATCTTCTCCTTCCTTCTCCTCCTCCTCCTTCTCCTCCTCCTCTACCAGTGTCTGCCGGTCTTGATCATCTTCATGTGTAATGTGTGAAGGAATATTGTATGGTGTATGGTGATAGGGTGAAAAACTGAACACAGAAGATGAGAGAGAACTGTGGGGGGGGGGGAGAAGAAAGAGAAGAAGAAAAAAAACGAAAATGAAAAAGAAAAGGAAGGAGGAGAAGTAGGAGACTACGATATAAATGGACAAAAAAAAAAAAAAAAAAAGAATTGGTAAAAACGAACGAGGAGTTGGTTGGTGGAATATTTGGTAAAGTGGAGGGGGCTATGTGCCATGTAGAATTAGGGGTGGTGTAATGGACGTCCTAGAAGGAATGGGGGACATTATAGTGAGAAAGGAGAAGATAAGAAAGGAAAGGGATGTGTGAGAGAGAGAGAGAGAGAGAGAGAGAGAGAGAGAGAAGTGGTATTAGAGTGGGTAGAAAAAGTAGATAAAACTTAAAATTGACAACGAAGTTAAAGCATAAAATTCGTAAGAGTAGCATCGAATGAGGGAAAAGGAATAGTGAAAACACTGAGAATGAGGCAGATCAATAGGAAAAGGCATGAGAGCGTTTATAGAACTAAAGAGGACAGAACAGGAGAAAGCAGAGCATAAGTAAATTAGACATGAAAATAGAAGAGGATGCAGAGGCTAAAGAGGAAATGAGATTGAAAGTAGAGGAAGAGGGAACAATAAAACTGTTGAGAAAGGATAAGCATAGATAACCCGAAAAGGAAAGGCTGACAGAGTGAGGTAAAAAAAAAAAATAGGGAGGGGGGAGGGGGACATTAGGGAGGAAGAATCAGAAAAGAAGAGAAGGATGAAGTAAGATACATGTAAAGAAGACGTAAGTAGAAATAAACGGAAAATTCTACATAAAAAGAAACTAGGACGGAACGGAAGAGAGGAAAAACGAGCGAAGAAAGAGCAGGGGAAAAGAGAAGGGGGAGGGAACGTGGAGGGAACAAACGAAAACGGAAATGAATAAAGAGAATCCAGAAGGATGAAAAGGAGAAAAGACGGCAAGGTCAAAAGAGAGAAAGAGAAGGAAAATGGAGCAAAGGGAAAAAAGATGTAAAACAACGGGAAGAGGAAATAGGAGTAAAGAAATATCAGACAAAATGAGAGGGAAGGGAAGGGGAAGGAGAAGTAACGACCACGAGAGACAGATTTATCGAGTGTAGTTGGGAGAGAATTAACTGCCTTGATGAGGTGGTGTTAGATAAGGTGAAAATACCGTCAGCCATAAATTCCCTAGCCGCGATGATACACACACACACACACACACACACACACACACACACACACACACACACACACACACACACACACACACTCGCTCATCGTTTTTGGATGGTGGTGTTGGTGATGGGGGATGGAGGTGTGGATGAGGAATGGTAAGGGACTGTGTTGTGAGATAGGGTACTGGTGAAGGATGGCGAGTATGGTGCGAGGGGTGTTGTGGTGAGAGACTGTGATAGGGTTGGTGGTGAGGGTGAGCTACTTGAAGGGATAACGATGAACGGTGGCGAAGATGAGGTGTGGTGTGGAGTGGAGGTGATGACTGGTATGCATTGGTGTGCATAGGAAACACAGATATCAGAAGACATATTAGTCAACTAGGGGGGCACTCAGTGAAGCGCATCTCTCCGACAAGGGCAACGTGTTTTCCAAACCACTCTTCATAATAGGCTAGGTTTTCTCATCGCTGATTAGGCCTTTACAAAATGTGTTTTCTTGATCCAGAATCTGTAGTATTATTCGGACAGTCCCAGGAGTTAATCAATTGCTTCCTGGGACATGGGCTATCTACCCACCAAATTTGGTCCAAATCTTTTTTTAGTTTTTTATTCATCCTGCTAACAGTCAAATAAACAAACAAACAAATGAAACTGCCATTGGCAGAGTGCTTGCCGGATTGATCCCCCCCTCTCCCCCTCTTCCCTCCCCCCACCCTTCTTTCCCATTGGCAGAGCGCTTGCCGAATGGATCCGACTGTGTCTGCTTAGTTTCAACGGCATGTAGACAGGCATTCGGTATTTTTTTTCGTGCTTCATCTTAAGCACAGGATGGGTTTAGGAAGCAAAAAATTGCATTACCAGGTGCTCCAGACATTTCTCTTCAATTTGGTAAGAAAAAAGGAAGAGATTTTCGAATGAAAAAAGAAAAAATGGTGCCTGAGCCGGCCACTGGGTCCCGACGATTTCCAGACCCGCGGCAATTGAGGGATTTCAACACCCCACCCAGCCCAGGGCCTTTGTCCAATTTTAATGAAGGACAATAGGCTTTCAGGGTTTATGGATATCTACCATCTGAATATTTTTCAGAATGATTGGCCCAAAATTGTGACCTCTAGAGTGCAGACAAACAAACAGACAAACATAAGGAACTGACCAACATGCTTGCAGAATCCTTTGATTTCAGCAGGCAACAAACAAGAGTGAAAACATACTCTCCTTGTCGGGGAGAAAAACGAGTTTATCTGTTGGGGCAAAAAATATTACACCTATCTTCGCACCTTTGTATGTAAGAAATGGATTGGCAGGAGAAAGGCTCTCCAACGACCACCACTTCATAGGCATTACGAGTACACACACACACACACACACACACACATAGATAGATAGATAGATAAACAGAGATAGATAGACAGATAGATAGATCGGTAGATCGATAGATAGACATAGATGGATAGGTATCGATATATGTATACAGAGATAGATAGATAGATAGATAGAGAGAGAGAGAGAGAGAGAGAGAATCAGGTATATATATTTGTCTCTCTCTCTCCTTCTCTCTCTATCTATCATTCAATCTGTCTTTCTATCTACCTGTCTATCTATATCTATATTTATTTATCTACCTATGTATGTATGTATGTATGTATGTATCTATCTGTATCTATCTATCTATCTATCTATAGATAGATATAGATATAGATACAGATACAGATATATAAATATATATATTGGGTCAGTGGGTTAGAGCGCTCCGCTCTGACCGAAGGGTCGGAGGATCGAATCCACCCAAGGGTCATTGGTAGACATCAGGAAGGGCATCCGGTCATAAAATCCTACACGCTCCAGTCCAAAGTCCTCTACCCAATGACAATGCCTTAGCCCTTCGGGGATACCTGGCGTATATATATATATATATATATATATATATATATATATATATATATATATATATATATATATATATATATATATATATATATATATATATACAGTATATATGGGGAAGAACAATATGAAATATTTTTTGTGAAGACATGGAAAGAAATAAGAGTTATTTAGAACATTTTCTATGTACAGTTTTGAAAAAGAATATATGTTTAATCCATCCATCATCCAATCCTATGTTGCCTCATGAGGAGCGTAGGAGCCCGGAGCTAGGCAAGTTGGTCCTGGCATTTAAGATGAGAGTGACCAGCCTCACTCATCCCTGAGTGGCATTACGTGAGCAATAAACCCCAACCAACCCTTTTATATAAACCTTCATCGGCTCAATCCAATTGGAGCACTGTTATTACCAACTAAACCAACAGGCGCCAAAATCTGGTTATATGGTTAGCACCCAGCGTAGTAAATGGTTTCCTGGCGTACAGGAAACCATTTGGCTTATCACTCAGTGTAGAGTCACCCACAGGCAGAAGGAGGAGGAAAGAATGAAGGAAAGAAAGACACAAGAGGGAGTGCAAAGTCACCCGCAGGCAGAAGAAAGAGGAAAGAATGAAGGAAAGAAAGACACAAGAGGATGGATGGAAAGAAGGATGGAGGAGAGGAAAGGGCAAACACCCGAGAGCAGCACTACATCAAGTGAGTGGATGGTGAGCGCCCCCGCCTACCACACAATATATTAACTGTAGCGATAGTGGTGGTGAGGTATGCTGAAATGTAACGTGATGGTGGTCCTCTCGTATAGGAGTGATAAGTACAATGGAATACGAAGCTCAGTGAACAGCAACAGACTCACTTGTAACTCACAGGTTTGGCTGTTACTCCGATATCAGTCCCATTTATCTAAGATATGGATAGCCACACAGGAAGGCTTCTCCATTCATAAAAATTTCCTCCAGCCGAAGCTGGCAGGAAAAATTGCAAAGAACCACTATCCAGTATAGAAAATCTGTCATGAAGGATGGTCATGATGGTCAGGAGTGGTGCTGAGGGTGATGCATGATAAAATATGTAGCTTTACGGGTGGTGAGAGGCGGTAAATTGTAAAGGGTGATGAGGGATGGTGGTAATGGTGAAGGTGTGAAACATTTAGTGTTAAGGACCTTGAGGGTGGTTGTAGTGAGGGGTTGTAATTGTTACTGTTGTTGCCAGAGGCTTATCTGAATGTGAATTCGGTGGACTGAAGGCTAAAGCTGCCCTTCTTCAGTAGCCATCCACTTCTCTTTCGGGGGTTAGGGAAGGAGTTGAGGGATAGTTGCTCAGCTGAGCAACATAGCTGCCCTATTATGTTCGTGCAACTGCGTGATGGCGTCCCCCTCTGGCACCAGGGGCTCCTTGTGATGTGAGGTAATAGTGGTTTATTGTTTATGGTTTATGATCCATCCCTCACCCCACCGCCGGAACAGTGCAGTAAGGGCACAACAAATCACAAGTGACTCCGATAACAGGAAAGGGCAGAAGAGAAAGAGTAATAAAATACAACACCAGTCAGAACCAAAGCTAGAAACTAGAAAAAAGTATACGGGACACAGCGCCTGAAGCCATCCACAGATGCACTATAAACTGCGAACTTAAGCAAGCTATTCCAAAACCAAACACTCATAAAACACTACTTATGTGGGTCGTCTGAAAAACACAGCAACGGGAATGCATGCACACGCACGTTTCCTGCTGCATTGTTATGTGTCAAAGACGGTCAAGTGATGTTAAGGGATAGTGGTGAGAGCAAGAGTTGATGAACCATGAGACGTGAAGGGTGGTATGGTGAGAAAATTTTATAGTAGTGAAGGGTTAAAGTGATTGTGAGGATTTAATGGTGGTAGTGAAAGGTTATAGTGATGGTGAGAGGTTATAGTGGTTGTGAGAAGTTATGGTGATGGTGAGGGGTTGTAATGGTTAAGAATTATGGTGTGGAGTTAAGGTGGTGGTGTAGAGTTATAGAGATGGCGAGGAAATGTAGTAATGGTAAAGGAGTATAGCGATGGTAAGGGATTATAATGATGCACAAAGGTTATATTCGTGGTAAGGGGATAGGCTATAGTGGTTGTGAAGGGTGGTGGCTTTGTATGACAGTGGTGGTAGCGGTGGTAGTGAAGGAGGGTGGTGAGGACGAAAGATAGTAAAATATGTAGTAAGACAGACGACGAGCAGCTGTGGTGAGAGGCAGTGGTGGTGAGCGATGGTGATCAGAGATGATGATTAGTGTGACATGATGAAATGGGCAGTCAGGAGTGTTGGTGAGGCGTGGTGATGGGGGATGGTGGTGATGAGAGTGGTTTCGGGGGGTGGTAATAGTGCGGATGGTGGTGGTGAGTTGGTGGCAGTGGTGGTGAGGGGTGGTAGTGACGAGTGGCGGTAGTGGTAAAGATGGTGCTAAGTGGTGTTGGTGGTGAGGGGGTAATAGTGAAAGGGGTGGTGCTGGTAAGTGATGATGGTGAGCGTGAAAGATGTTGAGGCATGGGGTCATAAGGGCTGTGTCGAGGATGAGAAACAGTGAAACATGTGGTGAAAATGGGGATGAGGGCTCGCTGTTGGGCTTAAAGGTGGTGACTGGTGGTGGCAAGAGTGATAATGAAGCATGCAGTGGGAAGAGTGATGAAGAATGCTGGTGAGAACAGATGGTGGCAAGGGTAGTGATGATGGTGAGGGTGAAGGATGGTCATGTATGTGGTGTGAATGGCGGTAAGGGATGATGGCAAAGGGTAGTGGTGGTGAAGGTGAGAAATAGTGCAATAAGTTGTGTGATGGACAAACAGATGTAGCGAGAGATAGCGGCGGCGGTGGTGGGGAATGGTAGTGAAGGTGAGAGATAATGAAACAACGTCTGTCGTGTGAAGGACGAAGAGCAGTTCTGATGAGAAGTAGCGATGGTGAGGGGTGGTGGTTGTGAAGGATGGTGGTTAGGGTGAAATATGATGAAGCATGGGGTCATAAAGGAGGAGAGAGCTGGTGAGAGTAAAGAATATCATGGATTACGAGGAATGATGGTCAGGGTGGAGGGTGCTGAAATACAATTTGTGAAGGTTGCCGAGAAATTGTGATGAGATAAAGAAAAATAATAATGTAGGCGGCTAACCATCTCACTAAGATCATTATAATTTATATAATATTTTTGCTACCCTCAGATGATTACTTTCAGCTCAGAGGAAAATTTCCGAAATAGATGGGTTAGTTACAGCCTTCATTAGCCCCTCCTGTGGGAGAGATCTTTTCCAACGTGACTAAAAACCCATCTTGAGAAATAAAACTACTATGAAATTACATCCTCGGGGAGAGGGAGTTAAGACTGAATATGAGTTGGTTTCGAAAGTCGGTGTAGAGGGAGGGGCTCAGGATGATTTACAGTAAGGAGTAGACACTTTGTTATCCTTTGGAGGGAGAGAGGCCACTCCTGACCAGAACAATATTATCTCACGGTAACAAAAATAACGAACTTAAGATATTTGCTTCCAGATGAGGATATGTGGACCCCTGTTCCGATCTTCACACGACGAGAGGCAAACTTTTACCTTAATCAGAGCATGTAAGTAGCAAGCGTTCATTACTTTTGTGTCGTCTGAGTATTAAAAGAATTTATTTCTTACCCGTAGAAGACATTTGGCCACTCCAGTGCTGAATAAAATCGTCTGGGGAAAGCAGTAATAAAACAAGGAAGATATCTGTCGTCGTTAGTGAAAATAAGTCAACATTCATCACTGGCCAAAGTCTGTAACCCATACCATCATTATTACTGCCGTTTCATATGATCTGCACAGGTTATTAATCTGGGGTAAATAAGTTTTTATAAGAGTTAACTCTTATCACAGATCGCTTTGTTTTTCGTCATCTGTCTCTTGAATATTTACTCTTAATTGCCCAGGAAGTGGATGGTGGCCTTTTAAATAATGACAAATATAAACACAGGCAATCCCATACACTACTTAATCTTAGAAGAGTTTATAAATAGGTATTAGGATATTCATGCACACTAAACTAGTCACAGAAATAAGAGTTTGATGGGGAGACAGGCACATTAAAAGGGCGGAAGTTGTGCTGTCTGTCTTCATTCAATATAGATAGATAGATAGATAGATATTACACACACACACACACACACACACACACATATATATATATATATATATATATATATATATGTATATATATATATATATATATATATATATATATATATATATATAACCCATTGGATCCCAGGGGTGCTGGGCAAGGCACGGAACTGGGAGGGTGTTAAGTGTACTGCCATCCACCTATCGGCTCATAGTCACGAAGCTCACAGGTCCCTACCCGGGGGTTCCCTACTTTATAAAGACTTGAAAAATCCCAGTTCTGTCCAATACTAGGGACACCGGGCTCCAATGGGTTAGAGAGACTGATAGGTTTGCCAGTCATTAACCCATTAGATCCCAGGGGTGGTGAGCGAGGCATGGCTCTGGGAGGATGCTGAGCGTACTGCCCTCCGCCTATTGGCTCATAGTCGCGATGCTCATAGGTCCCTATCCAGAGGTTCCCTACTTTATAAAGACTTGAAAAATCCCAGTTCTGTCCAATAATCGGGACACTGGGCTCCAATGGGATATATATATATATATATATATATATATATATATATATATATATATATATATATATATATATATATATATATATATATATATATATATACAGACATAGAGAGAGAGAGAGAGAGAGAATGTATATACCTACTGTACTTTCCTGTACTGTGGATGGTACTGATGCTGAACTACTGAAGAAGCAAAAACTGTAGTGAGAGATGATGCAAGTGATCAGAAGAGCTAAAGTATAATTTGGCACGAAAGAGCGGTCGTTTACCGAATGGAAAAGGTGAAAATGGTTGTCTGGCATTAGCAAGAAAATACACATCAAAACTTCACAACATTCCCAAGGGAATGAAAGATGGTCACCAAAAAATTAAAAAGAAGAAGAAGACCTCCTTGCAGAGTTGGTAACTTCTACTGAATCGTGCTGACACATTTCACGAAATATGTGTTTTTATGGATTGGGTTTTGACCTCATAAAGCCATTTAAAATTTGAAAATCCCCCCCTCCCCTTGAAAAGAAAGAGGCGTCTGAGGGAATTTGCTCGACGAACAATTGTTTGAAACGATCTGGACAGCAAGAAAGTGGAAATGTTTGGGGAAAAAACAAAACAAAACAAGGGAAAGAAAGAACAGAGAAAGTAACTGAACAAACACATCATGTTCTTCGAATTATGATAAATCATAATAAGGTAACCTCATTATTTTTTGGTTAAGTACTAAAATGAAATCCTTCTCAACTAAAAAAAATATCGAGTTTCTCGGTAAAAAATAAAAAAAATAAAACTATCAAAAACTATGGATGTGCATATCATCTCTGACCCGGAACCCCAGGGATCCCACCCTGCTGGAAACCTGGTCTACGTGGAAGTCAACCACTGAGATTGAAGCGAAAACTTTGACGGTGCATGCCGGCAGCTATCAGGATCCATGAGGACAGCCCTCGGGGGTCCTGCCATACCTAAAACCAAGACCGGATGGACGTGCTCATGGGTAAAAAAAATAAATGAGCATACCGGCGATGGCCGGGACCTCCATGGGCTAAGGGATGCGACCTTTGAGGGTCTCACCCTGGCTATCCCCTGATCTATCTGTGTGCATTTTTTCCTGAGTTAAATAACACAGACTTATTTAATTTTGGGCTCCATTCTTTATACAGTATATATATATATATATATATATATATATATATATATATATATATATATATATATATATACAGTATATACCATATATATATATCCCGTATATATATATATATATATATATATAAATATATAAATATATATATATATATATATATATATATATATATATATATATATATATATATGTGTGTGTGTGTGTGTGTGTGTGTATATTTATAGCCTGGCATTTTATATATATTGTTACAGAACAGAGAAAGATAATGTACACTTTAAGTGAGAACACTAAAAATCACTACTGTCCCGTAAAGTTCCAGGTTCAAAACAAAAGAGTTAGGTAAAATTACAAGTTAAAGTTTAATGCTCAACTAACAACAAAACATTCAGGACTCATAAGGATAATGTAATGGCAAAAAACAGGTTAAATATATGGTTAACTGCAATAGCCTCTATTAACACGAAATCAGCATGAGTAAATTTATCTAAGTCAGCCCTGATAAAATGAAAATACCAGATAATACTCAGTGAATGCAAGATATATTATTACAGATACAAAATAATAATAAGGGCTGACACCCAAAACACATGAATCACAAAAACCTTACTAGGCCCAAGAATTAACACCCCACGCTACACAGTACAAGAAAAAATGCAATAACACTCATACTCAAATTACACAGCTGCTAGATGGTTGGAGACTTCCTGAGCACTCACAATAATAACAACTGTACAGGGGAGGACAGAGATGTGAACAAAATGAGGAGTAGATCTAAGTGGCAATTAATGTAGAGACTGAGCTCATTATATAGGGGCCAGCAGAGCTTGATACAATTTGTAAGAAGGACGCGCAAATGAAGCCATGGGGACAAAGAGTTGACAATCCTGCTCTGAACAACAGAAAGAACGACTTACTCTACTATAAGGGAGGAGGGGGGGAGTGAGGTAGAACACGCTCGTGATCAAACATGCAGCACACTGTACGTTAGAATTACACAAAGGATGATGAAATCATAGGATATGTAACACCTCCCCACAAAGAAAAAGAAATTTACAAAGGAAATTTCTTATTACTCTAAAACAATCTGTCTAAAGTCTAGATAAGCAATCTGCAATAACATTTTCTTTCCCCTTGACATGTTGTATGTCTAATGAATACTCCTGAAGAAGTAGACTCCATCTTGTCAATCTCTGATTTTTAACTTTAAACTTACTAAGGAATTTCAGTGGGTTATGATCGGTATAAATGACTATGGGGTCAAAACCAGAACACAAATAAAATGAAAAATGCTGTAAACCCAAAATCAAGGCCAAAAGCTCTTTCTCAATAGTTGAGTAGTTCTTTTGAGGTGGAGTGAACTTCTTACTGTAATAAGATACAGGGTGTTCAATACCCTGATCATCCTCTTGCAGCAAAACAGCCCCAGCTCCTGTATCACTTGCGTCAACAGCCATCTTAAAAGGCTTAGCAAAATTTGGAGTAGCGAGCACTGGCTGACTTAATAGGATAGCTTTAAGTTTGCTGAAAGAGGATTCACAGTCATCGGTCCAGACAAATTTAACTCCCTTTTTCAGTAGGTCTGTAAGTGGTGATACAAGAATTGAAAAGTTAAGAACAAATCTCCTGTAATAACCTACCATTCCCAAAAATCTTTGTAGCTCTTTCCTACTTTTAGGTCTGGGAAGATCACTTATAACCTGAACCTTAGCTCCTGGTGGTACAACGTGTCCATCACCAATTATGTACCCAACGTACTGAACTTTAGCTTGACCAAACTCACACTTTGATAAATTAGCTACAAGATTAGCCTGAACCAAACACTCAAGAAATTTACTGACATGGCATAGGTGATCTTTCCAGTTGTCAATGAAAATTAATATATCATCAATATAAACAACACACCCTGCCAAACCCTCTGTTACAACATTCATGAGCTTCTGAAAAGTGGTTGGTGCATTCTTCATACCATATGGCATTACAGAACATGCAAAAGTCTTTCCTAGTGTTACAAAACATGAGATCTCCCTAGCACGTTCAGTCATAGGTACTTGCCAGTATCCCTTTAACAAATCAAACTTACTTATGTACCTAGCCTTTCCGATCTTGTCTATGCAATCTTCCACATGAGGGAGAGGGTAAGTGTCTGTTTTGGTTATCTGATTAACACGTCTGTAGTCGATGCAAAGCCGCTGTGACCCACCTGGCTTAGGGACTAGAGTGACAGGAGAACTCCACTCGCTCTGACAGGGCTCAATCATCTTGTGGTCCAACAGGTAGCCAAGCTCCTTCTGGATGAGAGGAACTTTCACTGGGTTCACACAGTAAGGAGGCAGTTTAATTGGCTTTGCGTCTCCAACATCGACATCATGCATCAACACAGTGGTTCTTCCTGGTGTAGCACGGAACACTTGCGGGTACTCCTGCAGTAATGCCGAAAACTCCTGCCTTTCCTCGGGAGGTAGATGAGAAAGCTTAGTCTGGAGATCATTCATGATATCAGGATTCTTCCCCAAACTATCACTCAGGCTCATGCTGCATGGGAGAACTTCACTTGCAGACTCGGGTGGAACAGCTACAGTGCAGACTAGGTTATTTTCGTCCTGCCTGTGATATAACTTTAGCATGTTGATGTGATAAAGATGCTTGTTCTTTCTACGATCTGGTGTGGCGATGACATAGTTGACATCACTGAGTTTCTTCTCCACAAAATAAGGACCACTAAACTTGGCTTGAAGAGGTTGCCCATGCACTGGTAGCAGAATCAAAACCTGATCTCCTGGCTGAAAGTGGCGTAACCTGGACGTCTTATCATACCAAGTCTTCATCTTCTCCTGAGCAGCTCCTAAATTCTCTCTCGCCAGCTATAAAGCAGTGGACAGCTGTTCTTTGAACTTCATCACATACTCCAGCAGGTTGACGTCATCTTCCTCCGACAGCCAGCATTCCTTGAGTAACTTAAGGGGTCCTCTTATTTCATGGCCAAACAGTAGTTCAAAAGGTGAGAAGCCCAGTGATTCATTTGGAGATTCTCTTGCGGCAAACACAACGAATGGAAGACCTTTATCCCAGTCTTTCTGATGTTCCAAACAGTATTTCTTGAGCATCGATTTGAGTGTTTGATGATATCCCTCCAACGCTCCTTGGGTCTGGGGATGGTAAGCTGAAGACGTGATCTGGGTGATGCCCAACTCTTTCAGAGACTGCTTGAAAACATTTGACATGAAATTACTTCCCCGGTCTGACTGTACCTCCTTGGGCAGACCAAACTTTGTGAAGAACCTTAGCATTTCCTGAACCACGTTCTTTGCTGAGATATTTCTAAGTGAAATGGCTTCAGGATAACGAGTAGCCATATCAATCAGGGTCAACACATAAGAAAATCCTGAAGAAGTCTTAGGAAGAGGGCCCACAATATCCACCAACACACGGGTGAATGGCGCCTCAAAAGGAGGAATGGGAACTAGAGGTGCAACCTTTTCGGTCTGATTACACTTCCCCACAACTTGACAGGTGTGACAAGACTTACAATACCAGGAAACATCCCTGAAGATACCTGGCCAGTAGAAGTGTTTCAAAATGCGTGCCACAGTCTTCCTCACTCCAAGGTGTCCTGCCAAACTGGAATCATGAGCTACTCTAATGATATCCTGCCTACAAACACGAGGGATGACAACTTGATGTACAACCTCCCATTCACAGTCGGCTGATGCTGTTGGGGGTCTCCACTTCCTCATAAATACTCCTGACTTTATATAATAACAAGTAGAAGCACCAGCTGACTCTTCCTCACTGCAAGCAGAGTTAGCTAGACCTTTCAACTCAGGGTCAGCAACCTGCAACTCAACCAACTCTTGACGAGACAAATTATCAACACTACGGGGTACTGCCTCATCTGGTGAGTGGTCCAAATTAGCAAGAAAAGTGTCAGCTAGGATAACATCATCATCATCATTATCCTCTAAGTCACCAGTACCTTTAGACTTAGCCCTAGTGACAGCACATGCAGGGAACACATCAGGGACATCACAATCCTGGGCCGCAGCCACTGGCTCACTAGACAACTGAGGAGCTGGACACACTTGACTTCCACCAATATCATTTCCAAGTAAGAAAGTTACACCTGACATTGGGAGTGTCTCAACCAACCCAACCATAACGGAACCATTAACAAAACCAGACTCTAAATTCACTCTGCACAGAGGGACAGAGAAGTAATTGTTCCCTACACCTTGTAAGATTACAGTTTCATCAGAGGAATTAACATTAGAGCCTAGAACACTGGTCAGCATACGGGACTGGCAAGCACCTGTATCACGATATATTTTAACTGATTTCCTGTCATTACTGTCCAGAGGACTGACAAAACCATCAGACAGGAAATTAGCACATGAACTCTTGAGAGTGTCACAGACGTTACTGCTCAAAAGAGGAGCTTCATCATGAGGATTTAATTTACCCCTCAAAGCAGGTTCAGTTAACTCAGTTAAAGAATTCTGGGAACTCTCAAGGGTGGACACTAGACCAATTGACTGAATATTTAAAGACTCCTTTTTGTTCACATCACGCTGTCTCCTGAAACATTTCTCCGTAGTATGACCAAGCTTACTACATTAAGTACATTTACTTTTCTGAAATCTAGAGGTGAAGCTGGTATTTACTTCCTGAGAAACATCATCTTTATTCTCTTTCCTGTTACCTGTACTCTGAGTAGAGGCAACGTACTTACTCTCAGCTTTCCTTTTTTCTCTAGAATATCTCTTGTGAGTGAGAACATATTCATCAGCTAAAACTGCAGCATCAGACAAATTATCTATTCTTCTCTCATCAAGATATAGGCTTACATCTTTACAAATACACCTTTTGAAGTCCTCCAGCAAAATCATCTGCTTAAATTTGTCAAAATCAGAATCCACATTCTTAGAATTTAACCACTGCTCTAACAGATCTTCTTTGATTTTTGCATACTCAACATGGGATTGCTTATCTTGTTTATAAGTTGTCCTAAATTTTACTCTATAGGCTTCAGGAACAAGCTCATAGGCCTTAAGAATCAAGCTCTTAACTACATCATAATTATCACATTGATCCTGAGGCAAAGATGCATAAGTTACTTGAGCTTTACCGGTGAGAACAGTTTGAAGGAGTACTGGCCAATACTTTTTGAGCCAATTAAAACCTGTAGCTACCCTCTCAAACAACTGAAAATACTTTGTTAAATCAGATTCATTAAAAGGAAGGACAAGTTTAACATTTTTAGCCACATCAAAATCATCAGAGCTAGATGATCCAGTTCCACCTTGTTTCATACGATACTCATGGTCTGCCTGAATCCTAGCAAGTTCAATTTGTGCCTGAGCCTGTATCTGTGCCTCCTGAATACGAGCCTGAGACTCCGCCTCCTTAGCCTGAGACTCAGCCTCCTTAGCCTGAGACTCAGCCTCCTTAGCACGTGCATGAAATTCAGCCTCCTTAACACGAGCCTCCTGCAGGGCTAGCTGTAACTTAGCTATTTCAATCTCCGTTTGCTCATTTGGAGGAGTTACATTAAACAAGCTTTTATTAATCATGCCAACAATTTGATCTTTAGAATGGTGAGAGTGAACTGCAATTCCCAATTGTTGAGCAACAAGCTTAAGTTCATTCTTTGTTCTGTTTTCTACATTACACACTGTTTGCACATTTGACAAAAAATCTTTGGCTTCATCAAGTGTAGTAATAGTAGACATCATAAATAAATCACAGTCACAAAATATCAAGCAATATCCTTATGATAATATCCTGAATATCCTGGCAAGGTCGCCAAATTTATGTTACAGAACAGAGAAAGGTAATGTACACTTCAAGTGAGAATACTAAAAATCACTACTGTCCCGTAAAGTTCCAGGTTCAAAACAAAAGAGTTAGATAAAATTACAAGTTAAAGTTTAATGCTCAAACTAACAACAAAACATTCAGGACTCATAAGGATAATGTAATGGCAAAAAACAGGTTAAATATATGGTTAACTGCAATAGCCTCTATTAACACGAAATCAGCATGAGTAAATTTATCTAAGTCAGCCCTGATAAAATGAAAATACCAGATAATACTCAGTGAATGCAAGATATATTATTACAGATACAAAATAATAATAAGGGCTGACACCCAAAACACATGAATCACAAAAACCTTACTAGGCCCAAGAATTAACACCCCACGCTACACAGTACAAGAAAAAATGCAATAACACTCATACTCAAATTACACAGCTGCTAGATGGTTGGAGACTTCCTGAGCATTCACAATAATAACAACTGTACAGGGGAGGACAGAGATGTGAACAAAATGAGGAGTAGATCTAAGTGGCAATTAATGTAGAGACTGAGCTCATTATATAGGGGCCAGCAGAGCTTGATACAACTTGTAAGAAGGGCGCGCAAATGAAGCCGTGGGGACAAAGAGTTGACAATCCTGCTCTGAACAACAGAAAGAACGACTTACTCTACTATAAGGGAGGAGGGGGGGGGAGTGAGGTAGAACACACTCGTGATCAAACATGCAGCACACTGTACGTTAGAATTACACAAAGGATGATGAAATCATAGGCTATGTAAGAATATATATATATATATATATATAATGCCAGACGCCTCAATTCCGTAATGGGTGGCTACAATCAACGCGCCTCCATGTCGCCCTGTCTCACGCCATTTCATTGCCCTGCTCCCAGCTCACACCCCCCTCTCTCATTCACCTCTCCACTCCATCCCTCCATCTCATCCTTGGACTCCCTCTCCCTCTTCCCCCTTCTACCTCACTCATTCACTCTCCTCGTCAATCTCTCACTCTCCATCCTCTCCACACGGCCAAACACCTCAGTGTGTTTCTAACGCTTCCTGTCACCTCCACATCCCACACCACAACTTTCCTTCCTCATTTGTCAGTCTCTCCACGTGACTCCACATGGTCCTCTCAAGTAACTCATTTCCACTGCTCTCACTCTTGACTTTTGTCTCTCCAATAAGGTCCAACCTTCACTTTCATACGTTAGAGTTGGTATCACAATATTGCCATGTAGTAGCTTTTTCACTTCCATGCTCACGTTCTTGTTTCCTATCATTGCTTTCAAGGAACCAGGAGCCTTTCTTCCTTGTTGTACCCTTTCAAGCACTTCACCCTCTAAACTTCCATCCTTACTCATCACATTACCCAGGGACTTAAACACACTCACAATTTCCACTTCCTCCTCATCCAACCTCACTTTATATATACATATATATATATATATATATATATATATATATATATATATAAAGTGAGGTTGGATGAGGAGGAAATGGAAATTGTGAGTGTGTTTAAGTCCCTGGGTAATGTGATAAGTAAGGATGGAAGTTTAGAGGGTGAAGTGCTTGAAAGGGTACAACAAGATATATATATATATATAAATATATATATATATACTGACAGTGAGTAATATAGGAAGAGACAAACACTGATTTTGACATCCCCCTCCCCTTGCAGATGCGGCAAGAATGATGTTATAGTATTAACCTGCCCCATCCCAACCACTTTTCCACCACTGACTCCCCCCAATCCTGACCATTTTTGGATTTTTTTTTTTTTTTTTGGCTCAAACCTCCGCTTTTGGTGAGAAACATCAAAAATTTATAAAGAAATCGCTCACCTGAGGTTTAAAATACTCGATACAGGTAGGAGTACCTCCTTACCTTCCTGGGTTTTCTAACAGGCTGGCTGCAAAGAAAACGAGTTCTATGGGAGGATAACTATTTCATACCACTCATAAACGGTATTTACTTATTTACTTGGTACGAATTTATATGTAGTACAAGAGTATATTGGTTTTCAAGCAGTAATATAGGCATTATAAGCATTGTTTCACTCACTAACTCATCACCATACCTGACCTATTTTTGCCACATTACCTGATCATCATTTCTGACTGTTTCTTCCTCTAATGCTATATAAAGTTTGTCCTCCACATTGTCATTGATTAGTGAATCACTCTGGCCCTGAATTTCATACCGTGGCATGACATGGCTTTACTGGCCAGGTCACTGATAACAGGTGAATTGCTGAGACAATGGCATGCAGGGAGGGGGAGGAGGTCATGCTGGGTAAGGTACTGTCCCTGCCTGGCATCTTGTAGAGGAAGGTGTCACGTGTATACGTACCAAAAATCACTCGCGAAAATTGAAAATTGTGCAAATTAGGGGCCTTGCAATTGATTTGCGTTTATGTAGGTCGACGGGATTGGCAGTGACAAAACGTGTAGACATTAAAGAACGTGCACGGGACGCCGCGGGTTAATGAAATTGTGTGCATTGAATAAAGGCATGAAATTACTTGTGTCTCGACAATGAATTTATTTTGACATAGCCAGATTTACAGGTGAATAACCCAAGTCAAAGATAATACACCTACACACTTACACTATATTTCTATACTAGGTAAAACTGCACATATAGAAACATTATTGCTGAGGGAGAAGGTTACTCATGAGGTAACATGCAAAAAAATACACACCTTGCGAAGTGGAAGGCTTTACTTAGAAGCAACACTTCACCCTACTGAACTTTGTCAAGTTTCTTGGTAAATTGTTTGGCAAGCTTTGTTGAATTCTTTTAGTAACTAAGTTCAACAGAGAGAAATATTATTATTCTGTAAAGATTTCCTACTCACGAAGTATGTTTTTTCCAATTCTTTCGACTTCACCTGCCGCACAATATTCACAAATAAAATATGCTGATAAATGGAGACGCACTTTAATTTGCGAAAGCCATAAACCCTTACGCCAAATGAGGCTTTCCTCAGCTGAATAAAATCGTCTTGACTTAGAGTTAACTGGAAAATAATACCTTAGTCGACTATATGTGGTGAAAGGGTTAAGCAACTTGATGTTGCGATGGAAAAGAGAAGGAAGTGTTTAAAGCAGTGGTTCCCAACCTCGGGAGTCTTAGTATATTTCTCGGAAGGGTATGAAATTGTCTTGGGTAAAGGGGAAATAAAAATTCTAACCATATACCTGAAGCAAAGTTTTCTTGGGAAATCTTTTTTACATCAACCTTCTCATAGAGAGCATACTCAGACACAAAGAAAGATAAATTCCTCTAGCTTAGAAACGATTTATTTGCTAAAGACACAATCCAACAGGAGATGCTAATAGAATTTTGATTACGTATTGGTTGCTATTTGGTCAGCAACAAAATGATTATCCAGATATTTCTGCCGTACTCGCGTTCGCATATTTTCCAAGATGTTGAATATCATATTCAAGCAGTGTAAGTCGTTTCATGTTAAAGACGACCCCTGCCATGACTCCAGCATTGATACCCCAGCTAGAAGCAAAAAAGTAAAAACATTCCACTCAGTTTTCAGTTCACTTCACGAGTGGTCATTGACCTGCATCCACTACAACCGTATTGCCTATTACGTGAATTGTTAAAAATCGTATATTCAACATGCTCATTCAAGCGAAGGTACGGCTTTTTTTTTTTTTTTTTTTCAAAGAAAGGTGTAATTTACTTTAAGGAAGCCACGGAAGATATCGCATTTTTTTTTTTTTTTCCTGAGAATCCATAGAAGGGAAAAGGTTGGGAACCAGTGGAGCATGGGCAAAAGTGGCTTGTATTGTAAAGGCCCGAATATGGAACAGAAAATTGAGTAGAAAAACTGAAAGAGCACTGCGAGAGTAAGTGTAGTGAAAGTATCCACATTAGCGTATGAATGATATATTGGTATGGCATTAGCATGAAGTCACTGAAAATTGGACCGTAAAGAAGTATAACTCAGCTGAGTATGGTTCATACGTTCATGAACTATATGGAGCAAAGAATACAAGTCTTTTGAGCAAAAGGTAAAAGAATTTAAACTTAAATTTTGAATGATGAACAGATATATATATATATATATATATATATATATATCCTGTTGATCATGTGTAATTTTTGCGTGATGAACAGGATTTATCTATACATATATATATATATATATATATATATATATTGCGTGATGAACAGGATTTATATATACATATATATATATATATATATATATATATATATATATATATAAAACCAACCCATACGTACTCCCTACGTGTCAACAAGTGGGTTGGTGGAGGGTTAGTGCCCCTCCCCGTAAAACAGTAATCTCTCCACTATCCAATGTAATAGAGCCAAAGGCATGTTCAGAAAGTGGTCCCGTCCGGATAGTGGGCCCCAGCCTCCTGGACTTGAACTTATGGACCCTAACTCAGAAAAACACCTACACAACTCCCTCTGGACATGCATAGCACCTATTTCAAACCAAAATCACACCAATAAGTGACATAAAAGACTGAAATAAATGCAAAAGAACCAGACAATGAGGTTTTAGAGGTGGGTTTATACAATATTAAACATTCTGGGTACTTACAACAAGTCCCTGGCTCGTGGGCTGGTAGTTATGGACCCTAACCTAGCCTAACTCAGAAAAACACCTCCCTACTGCACATGCATAGCACCTAAGACCCTATTCACACCAATTAGGGACATAAAAGAGTGAAATGAGGTTTTAGAGGTAAGTATGGAAAATACAGTACAAAATGAAACATTCTGGGTACTTACAACAAGTCCCTGGCCATCTCGATGAATAACCCGCCTCCTCTCAGACTCGGACAGTAAAAAGGAGTACCTGAAGCACCTGCAGTACACTGTACATGAAGTCTTGCACTGAACTTAGTTACTTGCACTCAGAATTCCATTCTCTTAACATTCGCACTCTAGTCTTATTTGCGCTTCATTGTACCTTAATGAATAAGTGTTGCACTCTGCACTTAAAGTCTTTGCACTCATAAATCCATTTTCTAATCATAACACACTCTAGTTAATTTGTGCTCCATTCAAAGTCAATAAAATCAGTGTTGCACTCTGCACTTTAGTCTTTGCACTCAGAATTCTAATTTCTTAACACTATGCACTGTTTTTTTTTTCACTGCACAACACTGTAAATTCCCGTGTGGTCTAGTAGAGATGTTCTTGCCGTTTAATCACTGTCAGAGTCTGAGAGTAGCTGATGCAGGTGGCCTAGGGGTGCGTTGCCGGGTCGTGGTGATGGAGTACCCACTGCAGACGACTCTGAAGACAGGCCCAAACTCACGTCAAGTGGTGACTCCACCATGCATGATGTGCTGGGCTGTGGCTCGGAGGCTGAGGGCCTGTCTTGGGGAGGCAATGAAGTGGAGCCAGGGCTGGGCACAGAGGGGGTCACGGGTCTGAAAAAGCTGTCAATGGTTGATTGACGCAAGGAACAGCGATTTTGGTGATTAATGATGCACTGCCTGAAAGCGCACGCTTCCTCCACAAGTCCCAAGGGCCCCATCTCCCTGTCGCAGTCCAGGTGTTCCAGGTAGTCGAGAACGAACTCTATGTGTTGCTGGAGTGCACTCAGCTAGGGGATCGCTGGAGTAGTGTCACACTGAGGGGAGTCCGCATCATCGTCGCCGTCCTCGTTGGAATCTTCAAGCTGGGTACTGACACCTGCAACTGAAGATGCGATCTCGATATCAGACATGATCTGATACCCAGGATCGCCCTCGTCGTCATCCAACTGCTCATGCACTTCGTCCACATCAACATCGTCCCCATGCACACATAGACATACATGGAAGTCATCCACGTCAAAACCTACGAAATCATGCTCCACATCCGTTCCGAGAAGCAGACGAGACCAACTGTTTTCTAAAGTCTTGACAGGCACTTCCTTTCATGCACTGGCCCAGTTGTAAATGGCAGACTTGATGTTGTAGCGGCGAAGATTTTCCACAGTCTGCTGGCCTGACGTGTCCCATCCCTCCCTGCGCTCATCCTCGTCCTCAAGAACAACCATCACCTCGTCCAGGAACTTTCCTTTGGTACAGCCTATTCGTTGCCACGATCACTTCTTGGTCCATTGGTTGGATGAGAGCAGTCGTATTAGGTGGCAGAAACATGCACCTAATGCGCCCATTCTCAGCCATCAAGTCCTTGTTGCACGGGTGAGCAGGTGCATTGTCGAGGAGAAGGAGGGCCTTTACCTGGTCGCATGGGATTCCCAGTTTCTCCGTCTGGTAATGGATGGCCTCCTTGACGAAATGGCGGTGGAACCAGTCTTTGAAGATCTGGGCAGTGAACCATGCCTTCAAAGAATGGTACCAAACAACAGGAAGGACATCCATCACCCCACAAAGACACCGAGGCTGCTTTGCATGGCCAACAACAACGGGCTTAAGCCGGTGCATGCCATTATCATTGACACAACACGAAGTAGATATCTGTTGCTTGGAGAGCTTGCAGCCAGGTACGCGCTTCTCTGTCTACTCAGCTAGAGTATTCAATGGCAAAGAGTGATAGAATAAACCAGTTTCATCAGCGTTGTACACTTGACCAAGATTGAGGCCCTCCCTGTCGATCAAGCACTTCAACTTGTGCCGAAACTCTTCTACTCCATCCTCATTGGCATCCAAAGCTTCGCCATGGGCCTTACAGTTGGTAAGGCCATGTCGTAACTTGAACTCGAAGAGCCAACTCTCGGATGCCTTGAAGTCTAGGGCGTCGTGAAGCCTTGCAAACTTCTCAGCAGTAGCCTTCAGCCCCATGTCACGCACCAGCAGCACGTTGCTGTCGATACCAAATCAACATGGAGCTGTCGACTTCTGCATACTGGGGAGTAAACATCATCTTCCTCTCCATGTTGCGTTTACTTTTTGACGAGAAGTCAGCCGTGTACTGCATGAGTCTGTCGCAGGATCTCTTGATATCAAGCAAAGTAGATTGGGCCAGGCTGAATTCACAAAGGATGCGTGAGGTTGGCCATCCCGCATCCACCTTGTCCAATATCTCCCTCTTCTTCTCCAAAGTCAAAACCACTTTCTTCCTCTTCTCAGGCAGCAGGGCCATCATCAAACATAACAAGAAGCACGAGAGCAGCAGCAGAGCCTGCAGCAGGTAAGGCACCACCACAAAAGCGAGCATGTGGGCGGCCATGGGCACGAGCGTGCACTCACAACAAGAGACGGGCGGTAAGTGGGGAGGATGCAGGGGCGCTCTAGCGGACGGCAGTGGAACTATGCACCAAAACACAGCTGGTCCGCGACGTGTGTGCCAAGTTCAAATTACGGGCTGAAAAAAGTCAGACTTTTTAATATTTTTTTGCGATTTTTGGTCCATTTGGGGAATATTGGATCCCAGGACCAAAATATCCGGTAAGTGGGGATGTTCGAAAAGTGGGCATCCAGATAGTATGGGGATTACTGTCACTCAAAGTTAAATGGCCACCCCTTACGGGATTATGGCATCTGGCAATATATATATATATATATATATATATATATATATATATATATTTATATGTATGTCCTGTTCATCATGTTCTTACCTAATTGTATATTTACAGGAATAAGTCAAGCTCGTACTGTCCCGTGTCTTAAACCATATTTATCGTACATATCCTTAAATTTGTGAATTGTTTTGGCACACACTATTTCATTTGGTAGTGCATTCCACTGATCAATTGCTCTATTTGGGAAACTAAATTTCCTCACGTCTTTATCACCTCTCTTTTTATGCAATTTTTTGCAGTGTCCTCTTGCTGATGCTTCCCCATACATTAAGTAA
Organism: Coenobita brevimanus; assembly: GCF_032717465.1. Lineage (NCBI taxonomy): Eukaryota > Metazoa > Arthropoda > Malacostraca > Decapoda > Coenobitidae > Coenobita > Coenobita brevimanus. The sequence goes on along the minus strand of NC_137015.1, from coordinate 16,737,732 downwards.
TCATTTATGTCTATTTTCTCCTTCCCTGATATGCATTTATATAGCATAATCATGTCACCTCTTTTCCTTCTCTCCTGTAGTGTTGGTAGATTCAGTTTATTTAGTCTTTCTTCATAGCTTAGATCCCTAAAGCTTGGTACCCATCTTGTAGCGGCCCTCTGAACTTTTTCAATCTTGTCTATGTTTTTTTTGAGATGAGGACTCCAGACTACTGATGCATACTCCAGGGTTGGTCTGATGAATGATGTTATTATCTTTCTTAGCATGTCTTCATTTATGTATGTAAACGCTATTCTCATGTGTGTGTTCTTACCTAGGCTAACTGTTCTTACCTAGTTGTATCTTTACAGGAATAAGTCAAGATCGTACTGTTCCGTGTATTAAACCATTTTTATCATACATATCGTTGAAGTTATGAATAGTTTTGGCACAAACTACTTCATTCAGTACTGCATTCCACTGATCAATTGCCTTATTTGGAAAACTGAATTTCCTTACGTCTTTATCACTTCTTATTTTAGGCAGTTGTTTGCAGTGTCCTCTTGCCGATGCTTCACCATATGATATCTATCCATTTATGTCTATTTTCTCTTTCCCTGAGATGCACTTATAGCGCATAATCATATCTCCCCTTCTCCTTCACTCCTACAGCGTAGGTAGATTCAACCTTTCCAGTCTTTCTCCATAGCTTAGATCCCTTAAGCTTTGTACCCATCTCGTATCGGCCCTTTGTATTTTTTCAGTCTTATCTGTGTTTTTTTGAGATGAGGATTCTGGACTACTGATGCATACTCCAGGGTTGGTCTGATGAATTTTGTTATTATCTTCCTCAGCATATCTTCATTTACATGTGTGAATGCTGTTCTCATATTAGCAAGCAGTGTATACTGTACATGTATCATACCCTCTCACTGATGTGATCATCTGGAGATAGTCTGTTGTTGATAATTACTTCTAGGTCCTTCTACTTTTCTGGTATGTGTAGGGTTGATCTTCCTAACTTATAATCCCATTCTGATCTTTTCTCACTTTTACCAAATTTAATTACATGACACTTATCCACATTAAATTCCATTTGCCATTTATTGCTCCATTCACGAAGCTTGTTCAATTCTTCTTGCAGCTCTGCAAGAATCTATGTTAGCAATTATCCTTTGAATTTTTGCATAATCCGCAAACATATTTAGATAGCTTCTATTTCCAATGTTACTGTTTATGTCATTTATATGAACTAAAAACATAATTGGTGCCAGCACTGAGCCCTGTGGCACTCTGCTGGTCACTTCCCTCTACGATGAGCAATTTCCCCATAACCCCCTCTGTGCATGATGGCGCGTTTGTCATCATATGGGTGTGGCTGCGACTGTACTCGTTGACGCTTTTGGTGTCATTAAAGCATAAAAACTTTTGTCAGAGGAAACGTTTTTAGCCAATTGGCATCATTTTTGGAGGTGTCATGGCTTCCCTGCTCCACGTCAAAAGTAATGAGTTGGCAACTGTGGGTCCCGATACCAGCAAGAGAGCAAACAGGTTATTCAGTACCAAATGAGCTGTGAGTGGGGAATGTACTGCGCTGTTCTGTCCCATTAAATTTCCACTCTTACCCCTATCCTGGCCATGCAACTTTTTTCACTATACCAGTAGTGTTTGTGTATGGTGTTTGGGCACTGTTGTGATTAGATTTGGTGCTTGCAATAGGAAATTTGGTGTTTGTGAAGCAATGCTGGTCATTATCAGCCATTGGCCCAACGAAGATTGTGCTACTGTTTCTAATCAACTAGCCTTCACTGCCTCTACCCTGCACCAAATGTGAGTATTCAGCTATAATAACAGTGACAGTGAATCATGTCAATATAGTGTGCATATCTAGTGTACAAAGAATTGGTGAAATACGTGCAGTAGCTAGAGGAAGGCAGGAAACTGCCCTACAGTCATGATATGGCGTGGGTACACTGTAGTTTTTTGCATATTTCTCGAAAACTATGAGGCCTAAGATCACCCTTGTGGGCTGAAATTAAAGTCAATTAAATTCTGCATAGGATGATAAAATAAAAGCATAACAGTGGCAACAAAAGTTTTTCACTAGCGCTTCCCCCCAAAAAATCTGTTGTCTGTCGGAAATGTCTTTTACTTTTTCGCTTATTACTAAAACACCATACCTCGTATCAAACTGGGACCTCTGGCATTCAAAAGCTAATAAAATTCTCTTTCCAATGATTGTATAACATGGAAAGATTGATTGGTAAACATCTGACTTAAGATGTTGGGAAGTAAGATGTATGCTCTTGCATATTTATTCACACAGCCCTAACGTATGTATAGTGTGTTTTTTTGTCTGTTTTTTTTTTTTTCTTTTTTTTGCTTATCGCGTAGAACAAACATCGACAAATAGGAATATGTGAGTTTTGTGGCAAAATGAATATGTTTGGGTGGTGAAAATAAGCCGAGAATGCACATTTTTGGACCGTGCGGCAGGCAAGGGGGGAAGGGGAGAAAAGCCAGCGTGTCAAATCCCACAAAACTTATTAACTTAACGCGCACAAAAGGGTTAATATTGTTCTTATTTCCCTTTCTCTGAGAAAATCCTGCATCCAACAGTGGAGATTGCATTGGATACCTCCTTGATGGTACAGTTTCCATAAAAGTCATTCGTGCAGTACTCTGTCAAATGCTTTCTTAAAATCTAAATAGATACTTTCCACCCATCCTTCTCTTTTCTGTAACGTTTCTGTAACTCTATCATAATAGATTAAAAGATTAATAACACATGATTTTCCCTTCCTAAAACCAAACTGCCTCTCTGTTATCATACCATGTTCTAGATGTTTTACCCAAACTTCCCTTATCAACTTTTCTAGTATCTTACTTACAACACTGGTCAGTGATACTGGTCTGTAGTTGAGTGGATCCAGTCTATTCCCTTTCTTGAACAGGGGAACAATCTTTGCTTTCTTCCAAATGTCAGGTAGTTTACCTTGACCTAAGGATTCCTTAAGAATTAAATACAATGGTCTGCTTAGCGCTTCTGCACATTCATGTAACACCCAACCTGAAATTCCGTCAGGACCATTTTCTTTTCCTTATTCCAATTTATGTAACTCCTCCTGTACTTCTTTTTCTGATATTTGCATATCTGGTAATACATGTGGGCATGCATATTCCATATCATCTCTCTCAAAATTTCTTTCTTTTGTAAAAACTGGTTAAATGTTTTTATTTAGTACTTCACAAATATTTTTTTTCTTGTGTATAGATGATCCCCTCATCCGTAATGGACTGTATTTTATCCTTAACTTTGGTTTTACTTCGGACGTAGCTGTTAAAAACCTTAGGTTGATCACTACTTTTATTTTCAATGTCCTCAAACTGTCTCTGAGCCTCCCTCCATATCTTTGTATAATCATTTCTTGCCTGTTTATAGTTGTTACATGCCCTCTCACTATTGTGTCTTCTGTATCTTTTCCACAGCAAGTCTCTATTTTCTTTTGCTTTTTTACACTGTATTAAACCATTTCTTTATTTTCATTTCTGTTGCTTTGTGCTGTGGGATGTAATTTTGGACTCCTGTTTCACAAAGATCACAGAATTTTCTATACATAATATTTAAATCTTGTCCTCTAAATTCTTTTTCCCAATCTATTTCTAAGAAGTACTTCTTCAGGTCATTATAATTGCCCTTTTTTAATTTAGACTCTTAGTAACTCTCATTGCTGGTAACGTCATATGCAATCCAGAAGGCACAATTTAATACTACATGGTCGATTTTACCGAATGGGGGGTGATAATATTGCCAATTTAATTTTCTTGCCTGGTAAATATTAGATCTAGTATGGATGGCATCAAGTTCTCTTTTTGCCAGGTGTTTTCCTTTACATGCTGTGTTAGGAAGAACTCCTGCACAAGATCTAAAAGCTTTTGATCCCAGCTGCTTTCGTGGCCTTTTACATCTAGAGTATTCCAATTTATATTTGAATTGAAGTCTCCACTTACTACAATTCTTTCATATTTCTATTCCATTCTATGTAATAATATTCTTAAACTCTGAATTGTACTTTCTGCCAGGTCTTCATATTCGCCTCTTTCCCAGGCGTTTGTTTTAGGTGGCATGTATATATTTGCCACAATTAAGTTCCCTTCATATGTGTCCATTTTCAATGCAATCAGTTCTACTTGTGAGGGTATATCTAATTTTATTTCTCTGACTTGCAGATTTTTCTTTGTTAAGATTATAGTTCCTCCTCCCTCTCTTAAATTTCTGTCTTTTCTCCATATGTTGTATGTCTAATTTTATGGTATCATTTGATAGCCTATATTTGGGGTTAATTTTGTTTCAGTTGGGCAGATAATGTGTGGTTCCTTTTCTTTGATGTAGTCTTCTGTCTCTAATAATTTAGACATCATTCCATCTACATTTGAGTACATCAACCTAACCATCTTATTTACATATTTGCCATGACTTAAGTCTACTGCCTTCCTCTTTTCTCTTCCCTGTTGGTTATGTACCGCTTTCTTACCTACAGTCCAGTTACTTTGTAAAAGAGAGTACTTTTCTCTTCTGATCTTTCCTCGTTCTTTGTTTTTGCCTCCTCCCTCTTCTCTTTTAGTATTCCCAATTCCTCCTGAGTTAGGCATCGTTTTATCCATACTTTTTAAAATTCTTCTTTTTCCTTGAGTTTATTTGCATTTTTTAATATTGCCTCCACAGCGTTCACATTCTGGAAAGTTACTTTCAGAGGGTTTTGTCTTATTTCTCTCATATCTCCCTAGCCTTTGTGTTCTTCAGTGTCATTACTGCAGATTTCCTCAGATACTTCCTTCACTGTGCTCATTGTATTTGTCATCTCCTTTTTGTCTCTTGAAATTTTGTTTTTTATTTCTTCCTCCTGTGTGCTGGTGATTACCATAGACTTATTAATATCTGCAGAATCTTTGACCAATTTGGGGTTATATTGATTTTTTTTTTTTGTTTCACTTCCTTTCTAATGCTTTTTTCTTCGACTTTTGTTTCTAAGTCTTTCCTTACTTTCACCATTTCAGCATACGTAGTTTCCACATCACCTTAATAACCTTGCATCACTTCATTCACCTGGGTTAACGTCTCTTCAGTATCATTATTTTGGTCTATCAGACTACTTGCTTACCTAACCATCTCTATCATTTTTGAATTCTTCCATAATACTCTCATGGTTAACAACCATACTTGCCATTTCACTGATCTTCCTTTTTAGTGGACCTACCTCAACTGCCAGCTCATCTATTGTAGTCTCTTCCCTGTTTAATTTCTATACTAATTTTTCATTTTCTTCCTTCTGCATGGGCAGTTGCTTCTTAATGCCATCCATTTCACTCTGAAATGCCCTTTCCAATCAGTTCACCCTTTCTACTGATTTGAATGTTTCCATATCGACCAGTTCCTGGTAGAAATCATCCTGTTTTCTAACCCTTTCTTTCCAGCTCCTTCCATATTCACTTCACTTATTATTGTGGTCCTTTTATGTTAATAAGAAGAAAAGAAAGGTTTTTACTTACGATTGTGCATCTTAACTCGCAGGTGGTGCCGTACGAAGTCAAAACAGCTGTGACTTGATCAACACATTCCTGCACTAACCAGTTATGTTCTCTTATTTGGGCAACACTGCTTAAACTTGCACTGATATTTTATAATACCTTTAGATAAACCCCATACAGAGCTTGACTCATATAAAGATACTATTTAGGTATAACCAGTTGTATCGAGAATTCAGCTCGGAGCGAGGTCATATGACGTGTTTACTCTCTGACGCCTGGTGTGTGTGTGTGTGCAGAAACTTCACTGTGAAGACATGTATGCAAAATAACCACAGGAGAAATGAAAGGAGCGACAGAGAATACTTTCATATATTTCATCTTCAGATGTAGGCTATTATACGAAAGTACTCACTGTCGCTGCTTTCATTTCTCCTGTGGTTATTTTGAATATATATATATATATATATATATATTTGCACTTGGAGGAGACTTCAGTGCAAGAAGTGGATGTTTGATATATTAAGTGAGTAACTGAAGAATCGAGGTATGGACGATGAAAAAGTAAAAACACCAGGGCAAAATAAGCATGCGTTGGAGCTGGTATGTATGGCAATGTTTGAAAAAAAAAAAAAAAAAAAGATCCTGGATCGTGGGCAGCCCACAAAAACAATGTAAAACTGGACTATAATGATGATAATGATGGTTTTCGTGATAAGGATGGTGATGAGGATGAAGATGAGGATGATGACAAAGTAGAGAAGGAAAGTTGTATTAATATCCTTTATTAATGACAATCAGAAATTTTCTAAAGAAGTGAGGAAATCCAAATGCAGAGAACATTTATCCATTACATGCACTAAATTACCGGGTAACATTGTTGGCTGGAGGGCACGTATTCAACTGACGGCAATAATCTCACATAAAAATGAATTATGGGGAAACTCTGAATGTAACGCAAGAAGCGAAGTTGAAAGGCCAAGGCCGAAGTCTTCCATGCAGTATTCAAAAGTCTGGCCTAAATATATTGCCGACGTTTTGCATAATAAGGTTTTCAGTGTTACCATAGCCATTCATCTGCATGCAGTTTGGATGAATTAAATAGGAAAGGTTGGGATCCTGGTGCTCAGTCCTTCCACCTCCCTTCCCCTCTTCCCTCTCTTTTCCTTGGCTGTGTTTCTGGTGCTCTGTTGTCACAGAAAAATTAGGCACTTTGCTGCCGTGGACACATTTGAATGATTTTCCGGGTTAAATCCAGGTAAAGAAAATTCCAGCATTCTAAGAGGTTACTTGAGACACATATCTACTCTTTTACTGCTAGAAATTCTTTCAGCTGAGCTAAAACATCTTGTGGTCATCAGAGTAAAATAAGCTGATGCATCAATAGGCAGCGAAAGGGTTAACATTGTAGATTACACGGAAAATAGTAGCTTAATCGGTAACCCTCCCCATCCCTCCCTGACAGCCCCAATGTTTGTTGTCATCATGAAGCCGGCTATGGATGTCCCTGGAAATTATCTGTCTGTCTATCTTTGGCATGATGCCGCATACTGTGAAGGGTGGCCTCGACAAAAGAACCACCAAGCATTTCTGCCTGTAATAAAAAACGACCACTCTTTCCGTGACACGCCATCGTTTTTACATTCTCTCACATCTTATCTTCACCTCGTTCTCAGTCCCGCTTTCCATCTCCCACTCACTTCATCCTCATATTCTCTTCTATGGCGTTATTTTTTTTTTTTTATTACCCTGACAGGATCCCCAAACCCTTTCTCCTCATTTGATGGCCAGTTGTAGAAAGACTGGAGAATCAATTTGTCTGTTAACCAAGGAAATTCATTCCTGTCTCACAACTGCTGTCCATCAATTATCATGTAGTCACAAATTACTGCTGAAGAATGGGATTGGCTTATTTACGTTAAGCAAAAACAAACTGATTATAGTCCATATTTCTCTTTCCAGTTACTCCACAGGACCGAACCACCTCAGTATTTATTTTTCCCAGAACATATCGACCTCTACAACTAATCCTTCACGAATCTTGTAACTTGTTCATTTGTAAGGTGAGGGATTATGTTACTGTTAACTCTCTGTCCCCTCCAAGCCTTCCCCTATCCCCAGCTTCCGCGCTTATCCTGATAGCTTCGTTGACGTCATCAGTGCTATACACTTCCCCACTCCACAGCACCGCACCATACCAGACTTTGTGACTTTCACTCCACATCTGCTACTAGCACTGCATCATCTGCAAACAGATTACAGTTAGTGGTTGCAATGCACTACTTGCAATTAGCAAATTAAATGAGAATAAAACACCCGGACGAGACCAAATAACACCACATGTGTTAATGGAACTAAAGAAGGAAATATTAAAACTTTTATTTGAACATTTTAACTAATTATCACTAAAGAGCAGTAAGGTGCCACATGAATGGAAGCTTGCAAATGAAACCCCAGTATTCAAAAAGGGCAACAGAGCGCAATAAAAAAACTACCGCCCAATTAGTTTAACATCAGTGGTTTGCAAATTGCTTTTAAACTATTATTAGAAACAACATTGTGACACACCTAGAAACAAACAATCTCATCAGAGATTCGCAGCATGGTTTTTGGAATAATCACTCTTGCCTTACGAATCTGTTGGACTTTTTCAACGACATATTTAACAGGTACGATGAGACAAACTCTGTTGACGTCGTCTACCCAGATTTTCAAAAAGCTTATGATAGAGTTCCACACAAAGGTCTCGTTCAGAAGCTAAAGGCATATGGTTTCAGTGGCAGTGTGCTTGGGTGACTCCAAGACTGGCTCACCAGAAGAAAGCAGAGAGTTCTAATAACTGGAAAAGAGTCAGACTGGATAAACAATACAAGTGGAGGTCCACAGGGCTCAGTGTTATGTCCTATTCTTTTTTCTAACATACATAAATGATACTGATGAAGAATTATATTGTGAGATTTCAAAATTTGTCGATAATATAAAAATAGGTTACAGAGCAGATACAGCATTGCAAAGGCATGCAGTTAGGAGAGATCTTGATCAACTGTTTAACTAGGCCCAAACATGAAGAATGGATTTTAATATTAACAAGTGTAAAAGGCTAAACATTGGCAGTAAAAATGTATGAGCAAGTTATATCATGAATAATGTCCAACTTGACAGGGTAAACCATGGAAAAGACTTAAGAGTTATGATGAATGGTTTGATTCCAAGCAATGCACAGAAGCGGTAAAGAAAGCCAATAAATTGACTGGATTCGTAGGTAAAGCATTTGAAAATAAATCCTATATTATCGTCCTCACTTTGTATAATTGCTTAGTATGCTTAGTCCTGGAGCACAGCATTCAATTTTGGTCACCGTATTATAAAAAGAATATGGAGAAACTTGAGAGAGTATAGCAAAGGGTGACAATGATGATACCTAGATTGAGAAATAAGCCATACGAGGAACGTTTAGAAGCCCTGAATCTCTTTACCATAACTAAATGCAGGCTACAAGGAGATTTAATTAAGTATTCACAATATTCAAAGGACACTATAATATGGCCATCGATAAATATTTCCAGATGATCGCTCGAACTACACTTGAGGAAATGGTCATAAAATTATTGGTATATGATTTCAGTCACATGAAGCTAAGCATTTTTCTTTAATAGAGTTGTAATGATTAATACCTACTGATTACGCGAGTCTTTTGGATAAACAATACTTTTTTACCAAGTCCAAAGCTCCTTCTAGAATGCGAACGGGAATAGTCGATATTACATCCGGGAGCTCAAGTAGCCTACACTACTGAGTGAACACGGACAAGGGAAAAACAGACCTTGTCCAAGGGTCATACCAACCTGAGAAACAAACTCGAATTCATCTAGTTGGAAGTAGATCTGCTAACTTTTGCATTAGCAGCCTTCACATGAAAAAGTTTATTCTCCGCCATCCACCCCCAAGTTCCCAGTGTGGGTGTGAACAAAGCAGCATCGAAGTACTCCTCCAGTGTTTTACGTCAGCTCTCACACTACACAACATTACACTACATAGCTTCTTCTCCATATAGAGTAATCTGCAAACGCCTTTCTTCAGAACCACTCCCCTACCAAGTTACCAAGTATCCTCGCTTTCACCTTCTTCTTTACTCTATCCGTATCACATTAAACAGCCTGTTACTCGTGATACCATGCTACAGATGTCCCAGATAATATACATAGGTGATAACAAAGCTAACTCTCAACACCTGCCGTCATGTGGATGGTGTCGATGCGGGTAAAGTAGCAGCCAAGTAGCTTACTCGTTCACGGCTTTACGTCCGCCCCCACACCACACCATCGTAAACCCAGACAAGGATGACCAGTACTGCGACTGTGTGTGTGGTGAAAGCTGGAGGGGGGGGGGTGAGATGGGGAAAGAAGTAGGAGAAGGTAGAAGAGAGAGGGGAAAGGAAAGGGAAAGGGGATATGTGAGAGTGAGGGACGGGAAGGGGAGTGGAAATGGGAAAGAGTGGAAAAAGACGAAGAATTAGGATGGAAGGACGGAGGGGGAGAGGGAGGGAGGGAGGGGGAAGAGGGAGAGGAAGGGAGATGAGAGAAGGGGAATGGACCGGATCGGGGATGTACGTGAGGAAAAGGAGGAGGAGGAGGGGAGGCAGGAGAGAGGGGCAAAAGTAGAAAACGAGCGGGGAGTGGGTGGGGGAAAATTGAGGTTTAGGGAAAGGAAGAGAAAGAGTTGGAGGCAAGATGAGTGCATGGATGTAGGAGAGGAAGTAGGGAGGAAAAAAAGTGAAGGTATGAATGGAACGGGGATATGAATGCTGTAAAAGGAGGGGGAAGGAGATACGAATAGAAATAGGCTAAAGGGGAGGGGGTGGAACGGAAAGATTTAGGAAAGAGGAGAGAGGAGACGAGGGGTGAGGAGGAGAGAGGAGAAATGGAAACAATGGGGATAAAGGAGAGAGGGAAGATGGAAGAGAAGGGAAGGGAGTGGAAAAAGTGAGGAAAAAGGAGAAGCAGGAAGGAGAAGGGTGATCGAAAAGGAAAGAGTTAGGACGATAAATGGGGAAGTGGGGATATATGAGGAGGAGGAGCTAGGAGCGGAAAAGAGGGGGGGAAGGAGGGAGGCGAAGACAGAGGAGGAGAAAGAGGGAAGAGAGGAGAAGGCAATACAGTATATGAGAAAGAGGAGGAATGAAGTGAAGGAAGGAGAAGGGAAGAAGTAGAAGGGATGATAAAGAGGGAAGGGGAAAGGGGAAAGATGACATGAGTGCAAACTGTAAGTCATCGCTAAAACACAGTATGTACCATCACAATAGTACTGCCAGTACCAGATTACTAAAATACAGCTCTTTCACTGTTTCCCGTGTTTCCTTCAGCTGTACAGGTATATACTCGACCTGAATTAACCAGGACCAAGATGGTAACTTAGCCACAACACTGAAAGCATTAAGTTAGTTGCCAACTACATCAATACCGCGTAGTCTTTTTCTTACTCTTATTGCCATAATGTTGATCATCATCATCATGATCGCAATCTGAGTTCCTGCCAAAAATGTTTTGGGCAGGATCCAATAACAAGAAAGTGATTGAAAAACAGTAGTTAATCCAGGAACAGAGTGCTCAATAAAACAGATCACACAATCACACATCACTCAGTCATTTGAAATTTTGGCAACACCCAACAAGAGGAAAGCCTCTACATTGATTTTTAGTATCTTTTATTTTTAAAAAGGGCCTTATGAATAAATGTGGCACAAAGTCATCCCTTGGTCTACCACGTTTATCAGCTAGTCTTGCTTCCACCAGACAATAATGTTTTGCTAAGGAAAGACTTCTTGTGGTGAATGGATTATCTGCTTCACTGCGATGATAGCTTAGATTTTGAACTGGAAGGGTTAGTTATAGACTACAGGAATCATATTACAACTAAGTTACAATTCTAAGCCAAATAAGGCAGCACCAAGAATTAAGTGCATAAAATACATCTTGGAAGTGAAGGGGTAGAGAATGGCGCTGCAGCAGAATACAGAGAAAAACTGTGACACTGCACTGTGTTAAAGCCATTTTCCGTGTACGATGGAAACAAGGAAGAGTAAACCATAACAAATATGAAGAAAAGAAAACAGACGGGAGGAAAGGGACAGAGCCGGGGATAAACAGCAGGAAAAAGTGAATGGCGGCGAAAAGGTAGAGATGAGACTGAGGACGAGGGAGAACGGAAGAGAAGAGGAAGAGGGGATGGGAGGGGGAGTCAGGGGGGAAAGGATAAGTGAAGATGAGTAAGGAGGAGGGAGGATAAAGGGAGAGGGCCAGCAGAGGGCGGGATGAGGAAGCTGCCAGGAGAAAGGTGCCAAGAGATAAGAGTTGAGGGGGGAGCTAGGAGGAGGGAACGATGAAAGAGGGGAAGGGGAGGGTGAGGTAGGCAGGAGGGTGCCAAGAGATAGGAGAGGGGGAGTAGGAAACAGGGGAGAGGGGAAGGGCACATAAGAAAGGAGAAAGAGAGAGAGAGAGAGAGAGAGAGAGGATACGGAGAGGGAAGTTGGAAATAGAGGAAGGAAGATAATGTAGGAGGAAGGTGCATACTACATTAGAATATAGTGTGTGGGTAGGAAAGGATACACATGAGATGGATGGTAACAAAGGAGGAGGGGGGACTAGGAAGAGTGAAATAGGAGAAAGAAGGGGGGGTAAGGTTAGGAGAATGTAATGAAGTCGGTGAGGGTCAGAAAAAACAGACTAGGAAACAGAGGGGATTGACAAAGCTCACAAGCACAAGACGGAGGGGATTTGAGGTTTGAAATATGAGAGCGGGAGGATGAGTTAGGGGATAAGGAGGAGGTCGGCAAGTGACAGGGGAATTGGGGAGATGGGCGAAAATTTATATACAGCGGAGAGATAAGATACAGAGAAAGAAGAAGAGAGACAACAGAGGAAGAAAATTATGAAAGAGGGAAAGGAGAGGGAGGGTTAAGAAGTAAGGGTGCCAAAAGATTGGTGAATGGAAGGGAGAGGGGAAGAAAGGTGATAAATGGAGAGAGGACAGGGTACTTCGGATGGGGAGGGCAGGGGATAAGGGTAAGCAAGTTGGAGAGAGAAGTAGGAAGGGTGAGGAATAGGAGTAGAGTCGGATGGAGAGAGCCAAAAAATAGAAGGGGGTAAGGGGAAGGAATGAGAAGGGCAGGATAAGCTGGAGGAACGAGAGAGATACAGTATAGAGGCGGAGAGGGTAGGCTTGGAAATTAGGATGAGAAGACCATGAAGAAGATGATGTCATCATCATAAGCAGAACCTGGAAAGAGGGGGTAGAAGGGTGGCTGTGGAGGGAGTGATGGGGCAGAGTGAGTAAAGAGGACAAAAGGAAGCAGAAAGTGGGATGGGAAGAGAATGGGAGACAGAGAGCAAATAGGGGAGATGGGACAGAGGGGAAATCCATGAGACGAAAGGATAATAGAATGGGAAGATAGGACGCCAGAGGAGAAGGAGGGAAGAGAAGAGATTGGAGGAGATTGGGTCAAATGAAAGGGATATAGAGGAAAAAGAAAGGAGTGAGAAGGAAAATGGACTCGGGAGAGAGGGACGGCACAGAGGGGTAGTGGAGGAGAAAGGTGGAGTTGAGGGTTCAGTAAGGGAGAAATTATGCGGGAAGTGGAGAGGACAGATAATGGAGAAAGAAATTCAGAGGGAGATGGGGGAGGGTTACAGGGAACTGAGAGAGAAACAGTGGGGGAAGGTCAAGGAAAGTGAAAGAGAGGAAGTGAGTGGAATGTAAGTAAAGGAAAGAGGGGGTAGAGGAGGTCAGAAGATTGGATGAGGAAGGGGGGGAGTGAAAGAACAAATGAAACGTGGAGAGATAGAGGGCAAAGTAGAGAGGAAGTGAAGAAGTAAAGAATGAATCGAGGGTACAAAATAGAAGTGAAGGGCAGAGAGAGAGAATGGGGAGGGGGTCAGAAGTGGCGGAGAGACAGAAAGGTAGGTAAAGGGACTGGGAGTGGAGGAAAAGGATAAGATTGATGGGGAACAGCAAGGAAGTGTAGGAGCGAGCGAGGGAGCGAGCGAGCGAGCGAGCGAGAGAGAGAGAGAGAGAGAGAGAGAGAAGGGGGGAGAACAGGGGGTAGGGAAATTAGATGGAGAAGGAGGAGAGGATAGTGAATGAAGGTGAGACAGGAGAAGGACAAAGAAAGGGAGGGAGGAGGGAATAAGAGGGAAAAGGGGGAGAGGACATGGAGTGGAAAAGATGGAAGGGAGGATAAAGGATGTGGAGGTTAGCGAGTGTATGACGCAGGAGAGAAGGTGTGAAGGAGTGACGCATGAGTGGAAGGAGGGAAAGTGTAGGAAAGGGGGAGGGGTGAAGTGAAGGAGTGAGGAGGAGGTGGCAGAGGGGGGAGTCAGAAGAAAAGGGAAAGGCAAGATTAGTAGGAGGATAAATAGATAGATAAATATATATATAGATAGATAGATAGATAGATAGAGAGAGAGAGAGAGAGAGAGAGAGAGAGGGGGGGTGTCAGGGCAATAAAGGCGAGGCCCCCCTAACAATCGCCCCCATTTACGACCTAAGCGAGGGGGCCGTCGCTCGTAACGCCACCAAGCACCCGCCCTCACCTCGCCTAATTGCTAATAAAATGGCCTCTCTCTCACTCTCTCTTTCTCACTATCTCTCTTTCTCACATTCGCCATCTTTCTTCACGTCCATCATAACACTGGATTCACCTTTCTTCTCTACCCAGCTTTTCTCACATGGTCTCTCTCTCTCTCTCTCTCGCTTTCCTCCATACTCTCCGTTTTTCGTCTCCATTCATCAAAATCACGCACACTTGAGGAAGACTAGGCTACAACAACAACAACAACAACGAAATATTCACCCTTTTTATCTCTGTTTTTCTCTCAGTCACCCGATTTTTACATTCATCATCTCTGTAAAACTAAATAAATAGGCTACATAAATAAATAGGTAAATTGGTTAGTAGAAGTAGAAGCAGCGGAACGTATTGAGTCTTACTAATACTGATAATTTTTCTACTTTCTTTCACGATAATCTGTTGCCTCCAGACCCTACTGACTAACTGATCAGGTATGATTTAGGTGATATAAACAGTGTACGTGCCATAGTGTGAGGGTGGGAGGAGGTATGAAAGATCACAAAGATTATTGGATATGGGGAGTTAATGGGCGAAAAAACGAGGTTTGGAAATTGAGGAAATGAAAGAAGTGAGGACTGGTAGGAATGGACTGATGCAATGTCGGTATGTACTGCACGAAAATGCATTTGACAAGGGATGTGTGCATTTTTTTTTAACACTCAGGCTCATTTGACTCACTCAGCTGAATAATACTGTGTGATGCTAGTTGTAGTGCATTGCTAGAGTTGCCCCAACAATGAGACAATAATGGTGACAGTATAGAAGCTCACAGGGTCCTATGAATCACTTTTAGCTTTGTAATAATCTATCTTTAAGAAACACACACACACACACACACACACACACACACACACACACGAGAGAGAGAGAGAGAGAGAGAGAGAGAGAGAGAGAGAGAGAGAGAGAGAATGCGGCCGTGAGAAAATTCCACACGTAATCAGCTGAAAGGCCTCAACCCCACAAGCGATGAGAAAGCGACATAACTAGATGTGACACATCATAGAGGGAAAGCACAACCATGTTGGCTGCTACCGATATGTTTGAAGGGTTTAATTACAAAGAATGATTACCAGTTGTACATTTGTGTTCCTTTATTTGTGTCCGGACTGGGTAACGATAATGGCAAATACGCGGTTGATGGTGGTGATGGTCGCGTCTTGTCCCATATATTATTCCAGGAAACGCCATAGGATTGTACTTAACAGACAGTGAACAGAGGTGCCTGAGAATGTTTATACTGGTAGCATCATCCCCATCATGGTCGGGAAACATTAGTAATTTATTACAACTAGTACCAGACGATTTTATTGGGTTGAGGGAGAGTTATAGGAACCTAAGATTATTAATGTAAAGCCATTAGTGAGTGGCAACAGCCTTTGAGTGTTAATGTAAAGCTTAAGTGAAAGACTGAACACAAACTTTTCAATTAACTGGAAACTATGCTCAGACATGTTCGAAATGGTAGAAATACATAACAGAAAACGTATAAAAATGTGAGGGAGGAATCTTGACTCATAAAAAAGAAATACGAGACAGATGGAAAAAGTGCTCTGAACATTTGATGAATGGCACTGATACTAGCTGAGCGACGGTTAGTATGACTAAGTCTGGCCTTGCACAATGAAGCAGGATTGGAGTGCCTCTATATAGAATATAGCAGAAAAAGAAGTAAAAAAGTGAGAGAAAAGGTCAGGATGATGATAATGAATGAAAAGAAGAATGGTGTGATGGAAATGGAACTATGGATGGAATATTAAATATTATATATATATATATATATATATATATATATATATATATATATATATATATATATATATATATATATATATATATATATATATATATATATGATGAAAAAATGAAAATGGAAAGTAAATATGCCAGCATTCGTAGAAACAAATTCAACAACAACTTTGCCTGTGCCGCGCCATCAAGCCGTCATAAGTGGATAAGGAAATGGGCTGGATGAGTAAAGGAATGTTTGAGACGAGGTTGGTGGACGGTGGGACTGGAAAAAGTGGTACACCCTGCAAACGTAGATAGGATTCGTGATTTGAGTGCAGTGAAAGTGAGGTATATTTCAGAATATCATCCAAGAGTGATAATGTCGGGTGGGAATGACAGGGGGGTGGGGGAGGACAGAGTAAAGAAATGGGTATGATGAGGAAACGAATGGGTGAGATGGGCTGGAATGTTGGTTGGTAGCGAGAACGGACCCTGTGAGTAAACCCTGTGCAAGTAATTTACAGAACAGTATATCCAAATTTTCTCTTGGAAGACCACAACGAGTTCTTGTTGTTGTCAATAGCCTTGCGTCTTGTAAAAATTCAGGGTATTTGAGACAAATGATTTTCTTGGGAGGGGAGGGGGGAGAAATATGCCCTCAAACATTAATCACCAGGACCTTACCAGTGTAAAAGAAGGTCATAGATCGTACAACTGGTGAAAGTAATGGTGCACATTCCGCGCGAAACAGTGTGATATCGCGCACCATGCAAATGCCTGGTAGTAGGCCCTGCTTCCATGATGAAGCACAGTAATGCCTGTTGGTGACATTTTCCATATTTTCCTTAGTAAATACTGCTGTGCACACCTACTGAAAACTAGCAATCGACTTAGACGTCATGAGCTGAAGTCGCTGGTGAGAATTTCATTGGACCCTTCCTGCTTGATACTTTTTGATCCTGTGGAACCGTTTTCAGAAGTAAAGATGGCAAAAATTAACTTGAATTAAGTATCAAAGTTTGTTGACCACTGTAAATACGGTGTAATGAATCCCTGTAGTGATGAGTGAAGTGTAATATAGCCTACCGGTACTGAATATCAAAGTGTTTGATAACTGATTCAAAGCATGGCACTGGATCTGTATAATTCTTTCACGTAAACTCCACTTCAGTCCTATGATATATTTATTTATGTCCATTCTTGCTACCTTCGGACAATTGTAATAAACTTAGGAAATGTTAACTGTAATGAACAGGTCAGTAATAATAGTCAGTAAAAAAAAGTCACTCCTAAGCTGAATGATTTTGTCTGAAGGTAGCAAAAATAAATAAATAAATAAATAAATAAATAACATTTTAAAAAATAAAACATCCAAATAACGTGATTAACTTGGCGGACATTTTGGACCGTTTCAAGCTTATTTCACACAGTTAAAATGACAATAAGACAACACAGTGGCTTTACATACTTTTGCACTTCATCACTTGCATCATATTCTAGAGTTAATCTCTTCTTACAGTTTCACACTGAAATTGGTGGGATGGCAATTTTGACCAAGTTGCAGTAGACAGAATTCAGTATACATGTGCATGAACTGTTTTCAGTAAATTATGGACGTGAAGGAGGCATGTAAAAATCATATTTTTTTTATGGCTCTTATTACCATTAAATAGAAAACGTGTGCGGTAAGGAAAACTAATGAGCTCTGGGATGGGATTTTAAAGCGATTGTGGCGAGACATGTGAAATGGAGGTAGTGGGATGCAGGTTGATCCAGTGAGTTACGGCCGCATTTTTGTAAACTAAGCGTACGGATGAATAATCTAGCCTCTGTTTTCCGACATCCTTTCGTTAAACCCATGATGAGAGTAAGGTACTGTACTTCTGTGATCTCTACCTTGCTGCTGAATACGGTATGTAACGTGGCATGCAGGCTGACGCCACTCAATGTTCACAGTTGTTCTATAAATGATAAATGATTTTCAGAAACTGGGGATTAACATTCACACTTTGTCACTCTCTCTCTCTCTCTCTCTCTCTCTCTCTCTCTCTCTCTCTCTCTCTCTCTCTCTCTCTCTCTCTCTCTCTCTCTCTCTCTCTCTCTCTCTCATTTAAACATTGTTTCACGCTCACACATTATTTCTCAAACACTTGTTTATACACTTACACGAAGACATTACTCTCACTCTCACGCACTCACTTATGTTGTCACAGTCACTCACACACGTTCACTAGTTTGCTCATATTCATATACCCACTCAGTCAATATTCATATACCCACTCAGTCACTCAGTCACTCTCACACTTATGGTATACGCTATCAATGTAAAGCTCATTTTCACCCTCGGTCTCACTCCCACGCTCAGTTACCATCAATCTGTCGCACATCCATTCATTCATACACTCACTTTTTTTTCTTTTTTTTTGACACAAACTTAAATATTCACTGCACATCGGCCTGTGTTGCACTCACTCACACACTCATACTCACTACCTCTCACATCAGATCCATTCTTCCACTCACACTGTCACTCTGTCACTCACTCACCAGCTCATATTCTCACTCACTTGCACACTGACGGTAACTATCTTAACTTCTCACTCTCCCTCACACACTCTTACTCACTCGTTCACTCACTCATGCACTCACATAAACTTCATTTTCACACTTTTTACACTTATTCTCTCCCTCACTGTCGCACACGGTCACATTCTCTCTCTCTCTCTTTCTCTCTCTCTCTCTCTCTCTCTCTCTCTAACACTTTTTTTTTTCTATGTGTCTGACTCTGGTCATAGGCTTCACAGCCTGCTATCAAGGCCCAGCAGTCCTCGTACATACCATACACCTCTACATGTCACCACTTCGGCGCTAACACCCACCGTCCATATTGAATACATGCTAGGGCTGTCTCATACAGGACTGGTGTATTGGTATTAGCGGGGGTATTTTTACGACATGGCGGGTCTCCTGGTAGATCAGTAAAGCCTGATTTAATGAAATTCAAATCCTTAAACTGTTCCCTGCCCCAGCGGGGATTTGAACCCGAGTCCGTTAGGACTGCAGGCCACCTGTCTACCGATTGAGCCACTTGCAGCCTCTTTCAGGCGTATGGTCTGGTGTATCTACTCTCTCCTTTCTGTCACTCTTAGTCTAAAAGACCAGTGAATTAGTTGTTTGCTTTCCTTTGTACTCTTTTGTAATCTCACTCAAGTCGTCTTCTACTTAATCACTCACTCTCCCTCAGTACTTCATTCTTATATTCTCGTTCATTCATTCAATCACTGTCTCACTCACATATAGCTCTCACCTACCTACTCACTCTCGTATACTCTAACACCAACCTATATTTTCCACTCTTGCTTATACTTCTTGCATATTATTCACTTTCACATACCTTCTCGATTAGTTCTTCCTGTTCGTTGCTCTCGCCTTAAATCTTTCACTCAGAATCACTTTTACTTGCTTGCTCTCACTGAGTCTTACTTCCTCTCATCCACTCGTTTATGCACTTTTACACTCACCTATTCTCATGCTCTCATTTACTCAGACTCACTCTGTCATTTTCTCAGCCACTTTCTCTCTCACTCACTTAACTTTGACTCACTCTCACTCACTTGCTTACCCACTCACTTGTTCTCACTCACTCTCGTTCTGACACTTTCGCTCTCTTACTCGCTCTCTCATTCTTAAACATTCAACCAGTTATCCTCGGATGCATACTATCACACTTTTTCTTGATTTTCACTCAATCATTTTCGCACTCACTCATTCTCATCCATTGTCATATATAAATTTTCACATGGTTCGGTATATAATTCTTATTTTACTTTATATCAGTAATTGTCATATCTATCAGATGCATGTTATTATTATTATTATCATTATTATTATTTTTAATATTATAACTTCCCACGTCCCTGTGGGAAGTTTTATTGTTTTCGTTAATACTGTATAATCTAATATACTGTAGCACTATACCTCATACCAATTAATCCGGCCAGGCATGTATGGCAACACTGTTCCTGCCGAGATTCTGATTGGCTGGAGATGTTTGTTCGATTTCGTTGTTGCTTAAACCGATACTTTCTTTATTATCAGATATGATACTGAGTTTATCGAAAATACAATCGTCAAAAGCAATAAGAAATCCGTTAATACTTAACAACAATGAAATTTGCGTAGGAAGATAGAAATATGAGTCAACAAAGTATTATAACAGTCCAAGTCAAGGTCAGCATTCGAACAATTCCTTTAAATCTCCGACACTCGATAATGTAACAAAATTAAGGAAACCTACTTAATCTATGCCTTGGTGTAACACACATTTAAATTTTAAGATCAGTCCGCACCCTTAAATCGTGCCACAACTCTGAATAATTAAAAATTCTAATGAAAAGACGAGTTGTGCGGGAAGGGAGGTTTGAAAAAATTGCGAAAATCAAAGTAGTCTAAAGAAAAACTATTTCATTATATCTCCTCCATTATCACAGTACGGGCTGATCTTAAAATTTAAATGTTTTACACCAATTCATAAATTAAGCAGGTTTCTTTAATTTTCTGTTATATTATCGAGTGTCGGAGATTTAAAGGAATTGTTCGAATGCTGACCTTGACTTTGACTGTTATAATACTTTGTTGACTCATATTTCTATCTTCCTACGCAAATTTCATCGTTGTTAAGTATATAACGGAATTCCTATTGCTTTTGACGATTGTATTGTCGACAAACTCAGTATCATATTTGATAATAAAAAGAGTATCAGTTTCAGCAACAACGAAATCGAAGAAACACCTCCAGCCAATCAGCATCTCGGCGGGAACAGTGTTGCCATACATGCCTGGCCAGATTAATTGG
This sequence comes from Coenobita brevimanus, assembly GCF_032717465.1. NCBI lineage: Eukaryota > Metazoa > Arthropoda > Malacostraca > Decapoda > Coenobitidae > Coenobita > Coenobita brevimanus. The sequence continues at coordinate 16,717,018 of NC_137015.1, read as the reverse complement.
TATGAGGTATAGCCGTGTGTCTGTGTGTGTATTTTGGGCAGCTGAAACTACACATGCAAATCGCACCAAAATTGGCACAAAAATCGCAAAAAAAAATCGCTAATGTGGAAAAAACTTGGTCCCATCACGACTGAAAAACTTTTACTATAATTGATGAGCGATCAAATTTTGACCAAAAAACGCCGCTTCTGGCGCCCAGTCGGTTGCCGTGGCTGAGTGCTTAATATCTCGGACTTGAGTGCGGACAACTTGGGTTCCATTCCCGAAGCAAGGTGAGGGCGCCTTTCTTCGGTACGGAGGTGCGCCAAAATTGGCATGAAAATCGCAGAAATTCGCTGATGTCGAAAAACTTGGTCCCATCTCGATTGGTGATTTTTTATTAGAGATAAGAGCGATCAATGTTTGGTTCGGAAAACAGGTCATTTGGTACCGGTACTTTTAGAAACTGAGTCTACTCGAGCCATGAGAAAGCAAGTGTGCAGCGCGAGAGCCCTCTGCAGGAGCAAGTGCGAGAGGGCCCAAAGGGCCCACAAGCACTTATCATTCTAGGAATGATATAAATTGCTGCCATTCACACACCGTTTGAGCTGCAACCATCATTCTTTGCCATACTATAGTAGTGGTTGGCAGCTTCATCTGACCAAATATCCGCATGATATGACTACCGGAACCCGGAGGCTCCGGAACAAACAAACAAAAAGTGACCCTAAAGCTCAAGAACTACTTGAGTTAGAGGGCCTAAATTTTTATGGCATATACCTGGGACATGCCAGAATGGAGTGCCTAATGTAGTCCAGATCGGATCATTATTCTCTGACATCACCTATGGTCCAAAATTTTAGACTACTTCGGAAGACAGAGAAGTCGTCTAATTTAAAATGAAAGAACAAAACTAGAGCCACCAAACTGGTTGAGTTATAGATCTTGATGACTATGGGTGATATTCACAAGATCAGTGACCGTGACCTCAGTGTCCCTTTATAGCTCAGCTTCTAGTTGGCAATAGGTGTGGGAAGCATTTCTTTATAAAAATGGTCCTTGGACACTTTTACGGCATTCTGGTTATTATTATTATTATTATTATTATTATTATTACTGTTCTTGTTGTTATTGTTAATATAATAATAATAATAATAATAATAATGATAATAATAATAATAATAATAATAATAACTATTATTATTATTATTATTACTATTATAACCATTAATATTAATATTTTATGTATCAGAATCCCCTGGGGGTAGGGGGGTTTTCAAGAATACTCCCCCAGTATCCCTGCTTGTCGTAGGAAGCGACTAAAAGGGTTGGCGGAGGGTTAGTGTGCCCTCCCCGGAAAACAGCTAACTAAAAAGATGAACAAGAAGCCTCGGACAAGGACTGACCAAAAGATGACAACCAAGGACCGGACAAAGGACATGGTACGGATCGGGACTTGGAATGTAAGGGGTGTGAATGATGAGGTGAAAGAGGGAGAGATTGTCCAGGTGCTTGAGTGTGTGAAAGTGGATGTATGTGGAGTAACTGAAACTAAATGGGGAGATGAGAGTGTGAGGGAGTGGGAGTATGAATGGGGTAGGCTATATGTGCAGGAGTAGGTGAGAATAAGAGGACAAAAGAAGGAGTGAGTATTGTTGTGAGTAAAAGATGGAAGAATATAAGAGACTAAGGATCAGTTGGCTCAAGGATTGTGTGGGTAAGATTGAAAGTTGGAATACAAATGTGGGCGATTGTGTGTGTGTGTGTATGTGCCAACGCAAGATCGTGCAAGCATAGTGAGAGAAGAGTTCTGGACAAATGTGGAAGTGTGCATGGAAAGGTTTGGAAGGAATGAGAGAGTGTTTTTGATTGGTAATATGAATGGTAAAGTAGAGAATGTGAAGGTGGATGGAATAGTTGGTGAGTGGGGTGTACCTGCTGAGAAAGATGAGAATGGCAGTGAATTAGTGAACATTTGTGCCGGGAGGGGGTTGGTGATAGCCAATACCCTTTTCAGGCACAAAATGATCCACAGGTATACATGGCGAGTGATGAGAAGGGTGGCTGGTGAACTGAATGAAAGGAAGGCAATGATTGATTATGTGTGTGTGGATGAAAGGATGTAAAGATGTGTAATGGATTCAAGAGCTTATAGAGGTTGGGGGAGTGGACTTTCTGATCACTACTTGGTGGTGGCCAGAATCAAGGTACAAGTAAGATGGAGAAATAGAAGAAGGGAAGGACGGGAGGAAGGAGTAGTTGCAAGGAGAGTGGAAAGGTTACAAGAGGATGAGAAAAAGGCAGAATATAAGAGAGAAGTGGAGGAACGTTTGGGTAAATATGAATTGAAGCAGGTAGGGGACGTGGAATGTGTGTGCAAGATATTCACAGAAGAAATATGTGCAGCATATGAGGTGGTGTGTGGGGTGAAGAGAAGACAGAAGGGGGTGCAAGGAACAGCATGATGGAATGAAGAGGTCAGACAGGCTGTGGTACAAAAGAAAAAAGCATATTGTGAGTGGATGAGAAAGAGGGACGTGGAAGAAGTTGAGAGGCAGATGAAAGGGTTATATGCTGAAAGGAAAAGAAGTGAAAAGATTAGTAAGAGAGAGTAAGAAGAGAGTGGATGAAGAATTTGGAAGGAATTTGAGTGTAAAGTGGAGGGACTGTAAGAAAATGTTCTGGAAAGAGGTGAAGAGAGTAAGACAGGGTGGAAGTGAAGTTAGCAGGGGAGTGAAAGATAAAAATGGTAGATTTCTAGTGGAGAAGGGAGAAAAAGTGAGCAGATGGAGAGAACACTTTAAGTAATTGTTGAACATAGAGAATGGAACTAATGCAAGTATAAGTGGCTGGGGAATGGCTGGGAGGAGGAGGGAGGTGAGAAGACAGGAAGAAATCAGTAGGATAGAAATCAGTTGTGGAAGCAATGAAGAAAGTCAAATTGAGGAAAGTCCCAGGAATTGATGGAGTGTGTGGTGAAATGCTGAAGCATGGGGGAGAGATAGTAGTAGAATGGATGCGGAAGATGTGCAGATTCGCCTGGGAGGAAGGTAGAGTCCTGGAGGATTGGAAGTCAGGTATAATTATTCCCTTGTACAAAGGAAAAGGAGGGGAAGAAGTGTGTGATAATCATAGGGACATTTGCCTTCTTAGTGTAATAGGAAAAGTGTATGGTAGGATACTTATTGAAAGAGTTTGGGAAATAACAGAGGAATTAGTTGGAGAAGAACGTGGAGGCTTTAGGAAAGGAAGAGGTTGTGTAGATCAGATATTCATTCTTAGATCTTTAGTGGTAAAAATTTCTAGAGAAGGGAAAGAAGCTGTATGCGGCCCTCATGATATAAGGAGAAAGCATATGACAGGGTGGATAGACAAGGATTGTGGAAAGTATTATGAATATATGGAGTAGATGGGAAGTTGTTGAATGCTGTGAAGAGTATGTATGATGGTGCGAAGGCTGCAGTGCGAGTGGATGGTGAACTGAGTGAATTTTTCTCACTGAAGGTTGGGTTGAAACAGGGATGTGTCATGTCTCTATGGTTGTTCAATCTGTACGTGGATGGGGTAATAAAAGAGGTACAAGGTAGGGCAGTGGATGTTGGACTAACCCTAGTGAGAGAGGGTTGTGTTTGGAAACTCCCTTTACTGTTGTTTGCAGATGATACTATGTTGTTAAGTGAAGACAAAGGGGAGCTGCATGGCTTGGTGGATGAGTTTGTGAGTGTGTGTAAGAAACGGAATCTAAAGGTGAATGTAGGGGAGAGTTAAGTGATGGTCTTTGAGAGAGGTGAAGTCAGTGAATGTACAGTGAGGTTGAATGGTGAGGAAATGGAAAATGTGAGTACGTTTAAGTACATGGGAAGTGTGATGAGTAATGATGGAAGTTTGGAGGGTGAAGTGCTTGAAAGGGTACAACAAGGAAGAAAGGTTGCTGGTTCCTTGAAAGCAGTGATAAGAAACAGGGAAGTGAGCATGGAAGTGAAAAAGTTACTACATGACAGTATTGTGATACGAACTCTAACGTATGGAAGTGAAGCTTGGACGTTGTTGGAAGGACACAAGTCAAGAGTAAGAGCAGTGGAAATGAGTTATTTAAGAGGAGCCTGTGGAGCCACATGGAGAGACAGACTGACAAATGATATAAAGGAGCATTGTGGTGTGGATGTGGATGTGACAGGAAGCGTTAGGAAGGAATACACTGAGGTGGTTTGGCCATGCGGAGAGGATGAAGGGTGAGAGACTGACGAGGAGAGTGTATGTGAGTGAGGTGGAGGGGGGGAGAGGGAGGGGAAGGCCTAGGATGAGATGGATGGATGGAGTGGATAGGTATATGAGAGAGGGGTGTGTGAGTTGGGAGCAGGGCAGTGAAATGGCGGGGGACAGGGCGACGTGGAGGCGATTTGTTTGTGGCCACCCCGTACGGGATTAAGGCGTCTGGCAATAGACAGATAGACAGATGTATCCGACACTGGGCATAGACTAGAGTCTAGTTACTAGACTGCCAGTTCCCTGAAGCTCGTAAGTCCACCTGTGCATCAACAACGACAGACAGTGCCATTAACCACAGGAAGCCGTCGTTTGACGGTAACGCAGAACCGTCCATAGTGAAGTATAATGAGCTGTCCCCTTAATGACTAGTGTGATGATAATGGCGAAGTATAGGATGTGGTAGTGGACATAATGGAGATCAGTTTTTATTTATTTATTTTTTTTTTTTTGAGACAATGAATGGAGAAAAGAAAAACAAAGGAAATAATAATAATAATAATAATAATAATAATAAAAACCAGTCCATGTGCCTTAAGGCATCCTCCATTCATAAAATATTTACAATTACTGGATTTAAATAAAAGTGGATTAAATGTTTCTGTGAAGCAACTCCCAGGATGTGAATGCCAGAGAGTAGTAGTTTTGGGGATAATTGAATTTTGATAAGCAGAGGTTCTGCATTACAGGGGAGACAGTGTAAGTTCATGGGCGCTCCCAGTTGCCCTAGTATTTCGGGAGAAAATGTGAAGGGGAGGCAAAATTGAAGCATGTTCGTCAGAGCACTTACGTTAAAAATATCGGTAAAATAATGCTAAAGATGCATCATCTCTACATACTGATAATGGGAGAAGGTCCTGCGTTATGGCAGGATTATTGATTAATCCAATGGTTTTATTTTGAATTTTGTCCAACTGCCTCAATGCAATCGCTCCACATCCACTCCACAATGTGGAACAGTATTCGATCTGAGAACGCACATGACTTTTGTATATTGTGGCCAACTGCTCGTCAGTGAAGAATTCACGAACTCTGTACAGAGGTCCCAATTTTTTAGATGCATTTTTAGCAAGGGATTTAACAAATGCTGTCCAGCTTAGGTTGGTGTTTAGTGTGACACCTAGGATATCAATTTTAGTGGATATGGGAATACTGACATCATTTTAGATTATGTGGGAGTCTGAGGGATTCTTTCTGTTGGAGAAAAAAAAAATTGGTTTTACGCCAGGTATCCCCGAAGAGCTAAGGCGTTGTCCCTGGGTAGAGGACTTTTGGACTGGAGAGTGTAGCATTTTATGACCGGATGCCCTTCCTGATGTCTACCAATGACCCTTGGGTGGATTCGATCCTGCGACCCTTCGGTCAGAGCGGAACGCTCTAACCCACTGAGCCATGGCTGCTACTATTCTTTCTGTTGGAGAAATTAATGTATTTTTCTTAGCATTAAATGAGACCAGATTTGTTTGTCCCCATTGATTAATTTTAGAAAGGTCCTGGTTCAGAGAAATTGCTGCGTTTATTTGGGAATTTATAATATCAGATTGTGTAAAGGAGATGCTATTTGTAAAAGAATTATGAAGTGTCAAGTCATCAGCATAAGAGTGTACTGGGTTGTGAGTGATGGACAGAAGGTCATTTACTAGTGGCCTACTGTATATGAATGAGATAAAGGGTTGGGGCCAAAACTGATCCCTGAGATACGCCAGCATTTATGGAATGAAATTGCGAATAAATTCCATCTACCATGACCCGTATTTTTTTTATTATGAAGGTAAGAAGAAATTAGAGGAACCAGTGATGCAAGGTCATAGTGTGACATATTAGACAATATGGCCTAGTGCCATCTTCTGTCAAATGCTTTTGAAATATTAAGTGCTATTGTGTGTGTTTCACCATGTTGGTCTATTGTTTTGTTAATCTGGTGGGTAAGAAGGCAAAGGATGTCTACTGTACAGTTGAACGTTCTTGTCTAAATCCATACTGACGAACATTGTTTAATCTCTTGATTTCTAAGTGCTTGACTATGTGTTTATTTAATAGTGTCTTAAATACTTTACCGAGAACGGAAGTTATAACGATTGGTCTATAAGTTGATGGATCAGAAGTGCCCCCCCTTTTTAGGAACAGGATGAATATTTGCTTCTTTCAAAGAGGCTGGAAAACTTGAAGTACTGATGCATAATCGGAAAAATTTTGCCATTACAGGAGTTGAGATTATTAACGAAATTCTAATCCTTAAAGTGTGTTTCCTGCTCCAGCTTATCTTACAATCAGCAATATACTCTTTTCCATTTACCCATCTCTCCCCTACTGTGAGAAAATGTGGTGCCATTGAGGAAGCAAAATAAAATACGATAATCTAACGGGAAGGATGTAATTTGCAGGGGGTTACACATAACAAGGATTCCACCTCATATTTAACTTGGCGCTCGACATTAATTGGTCTAACCCAGTGATGTTTAGGAAGTGATTTGTGGTAGGTGGTCTTTGAAATGGGAATGTAGATACTGGCCAGGTGGATAGGTAGTCGAAATTGCTGTCTACTTTTCTGACAATTTTTGTTTCCTTATTTCCTGTTCTCATTTTCAGATCCTTCCCCGTCCATGTCGTGGGAAATTGGGATGGAAGATTGAAGAACTTTTTATGGAGGTAAGTGCATTTTATCCCTCTTGTTGGCTTCCTACTCCGATTTTCCTTTTTTTTTTTTTTTTTTACTTGACAAGGTAGTTGTGCTATATATTTACTATGTACTATATGGCGAGGTTAATAGACAGAGATTTTGGAAAGTGTTATATATGCATGGAAGGAATAGCGCGGGCCCAGCATTTGCTCAAATGGGATGGTCCCCGGTATTTTTTTTTTTTTTATCCATTGACGATAATTATACATCCAAGTTAACAGTTACAAAATAAGTTACTCTGTATATGCATTAACATAGTATGTTCAACAGCCAAAAGCTAGAAAATTTATTCAACAGGTCAGATTCATATGACTGGGAATTTTCAAACATATATTTTCTTTTCTATTCAGTTAATTTGGCTACATAATGTAAACAAAACGTTCACAGATGAAAAAAGAAGTCTCGGGAGGCAGGAGCCCCCCCCCCCTCCACCACCGTGCAGTTTCTTTGATGATAAGAAAGCATGTGTGCAGGTAGAAGGATGTCAGAATGAGTGATGGTGCTATATCGGTGATGTAGTGAGTGAGACAGGAGTGATTGTTGTCACCATATATGAGTAACTTCGTCCATATATCTGTCTCCCTCTGTCCGCCTCACGGCTTTTAGAGTACGCTCTCCAGTAAAGAATGAAGGAAGGACAGTGAACTAGAGAGTGGGGGATCTTCTGGGGTTCAGACTAGGGTGTCTGACTGTGTGTGGTTGTAATGATGACGGGTGGAAATGTGGGAAAAATGAGGTGTTTTATGGAAGGAAACACGATGTAATGGTTCCAAGTGAACTAAGCTGGAAGGAAAGAGGAAAGAAATCTGTTAGCATGGAACCGACAGAAAGTCTGTGGTACATGAAAGAGTAAGAACAAAGGAAGGGGTTGTATTACTGATGTGAGATTAATTGTGCGGCTGAGTGAGTGACAGCAGAGGTGAATACAAGATGCATATGGGTATGGATGAAAATAAGCAATAAGAGACGAATGACCGTGTGCATGGATCAGGTGGTAGGAAAAGTGCAGAAGAAAGTGGAAGGGTATCGGAGAATGTACTCCCTTATGTTCGTGACAACATTAATATTCTATTACAGCTAACACGAGATGATATTACTCAGCTGGAAATGAATTGTATGAGCCAAAGGGACTTAATACGTTGAACCTTAGCCGCCCCATCATTGAGACAACTGTAATATTTCATAATAGCTAACACCAGACAATTTCCTTCAGCTGTGTGTGTGTGTGTGTGTGTGTGTGTGTGTGTGTGTGTGTGTGTGTGTGTGTGTGTGTGTGTGTGTGTGTGTGTGTGTGTGTGTGTGTGTGTGTGTGTGTGTGTGTGTGTGTGTGTGTGTGTGTGTGTGTGTGCCGTAGAGCCTAAGTGAATTAAGAGGGTGTGTGGGATGTTTGGAGAAGGGAGAACGGTTGTTGGTAGTGGGGAATCTGACCGTAAGGGTACAGAATGAGGACTCTAAAGGATAATAGGGAGCATGAAGCAGCTAGATTAAACTAATAAGAACGATTAACTTCTTGAAAATGTAATGAACTAAAAAGTGGGCCGGTGAATCAAAGCTCAAACCCCTTGGTGATAGTTCACTTATCTTTATTTATTAATTAATTTATTTATTTTTTGCCTGTGTACTGATCATAAGAAGAAATAGTTAACACGATTATCATTATTACTAGCCAGATTGCATGCTTTAGAGGAAATGGTAGGTCCTTAGTTGAGGGATGCACTAAAACTAATGCTAACAACACTCATGATATACATGCATATTCGGAAGAGATGATGGAAATTTGTAAGTGAAGTTTAGCCCACAAATTAGGTGAGAAATACAGATACTGGAGTGAAAACCAGTAAAAATTTGCATGGTTTATGCATGATCAAATGACGTTCATTATGACGTCTGTCCAGTGTCAGCAGCATGTTGAGGCGTATATTGACGTCAAAGCCACACTAAGCTCCAGGTTAAAGGTCACATGGAATCTACACTCTCAATGTTGCAAGTTCATCCGAGACAACTCAGTATGCAAAGAAAGCGAAGAGTATGTATAGTAATCAGTGAGATGAGCACAAACCTTATCAACATGTAATGATGTGCAGGTGATTTGTACTCTGTCAGTACTAAAAGAATGCAAATTCATTAGTGAAATGTACAAGAGTAGTGTTTAATAGAACAAGTTGAACGCAACTTTTCGCGGTAGGTAGATCTTACCTGCATCCTACCTCCGTATTTCTTTCTTTGAAGAACTACGAAAGGCATGAGAAGTGCATAATTATTAAGCTTTTTTTTTCTTTAGTAACTTTACAGAACACAGTTCTCCACAGAAACCGGTGTGAGTCTAGTTATTATTGTGGGGCGGAGGTCAAGGCTGAGAATAAGTACTGCTGGGGGGCTTAGTCTCTCTCAGAATGACCATGTTTGTGTCTACGAAATTTAGAGAAATATTTAGAAAAGAATAATATAATTCAATTACCTCACTCAATGAGATAGTTGATATCAGAGAACAAAGACTCTTGCTGACGTACCCACCGAAACAGTTGTGGAATGAGGCTAAGGGGGCTGTTTTCGTTTGTTTTATTCTCATACCTTTCGCTACCTGTAGCTTCTTTCATCTGTATGAAAAAATCAGGCGTTAGTCAGAAAAAAAAAAAAAGGGGGAGGGGCACACCCACGACCCTTAACTGTTCTAGAGTCCAAACAATTGATTTTACAATGTGACCTTGACTTTTGGTCTAAAAATCATATTGCTTCATTCTTGCCGGAACCTCAACATTTATTCTTAACTGGATTCCAGTGGGATCGAAACAATTGCACCTGATATTTCCTTTCACTTTGGCCTTTGTTCCGCCGTTCTCAGAACTTAATCTTTTCTTCATTGGCTGACCCTCCACCCTTCCACTATGTAGGGTCCAAATCGAATATCAACTATATGAATTAAAGGGTCAGAGGTAAGTTTGACCCTGACCTCTGACTGGAAGCTCTGGAAATCGAATTGCAACATTCCTGTCTTACCCTCAAACGCTTCATTAGAATTGGTTTAGATAAGATCAAAATTGTTTAACTTGATTTTTCTGTGCTATTTTAATCCAGTCAAGACCCCACTCCTTCCTAAAATTAATAAAGATTAAATAAAAACTTTGAGTTATTTTGCTCAATCACACACACACACACACACACACACACATGCCTTGCAATACGATATCCCCTCCGTGCTTCCATACACGATCATGTAATAATAACATAATCGACTTCTGAAATAATACAGTAAATCATGTGGATTATAATGACTGTTAATGAAGTTGGTTATATACAGTGTATATGCCAGGCGGCATATGACCCAGGCAGTTGCCCCGCCAGATTTTAATTATATTCAATATTCAATGCAGTGTATATATATATATATATATATATATATATATATATATATATATATATATATATATATATATATATATATATATATTGTTACATAGCCTATGATTTCATCATCCTTTGTGTAATTTTAACGCACAGTATGCTGCATGTTTGATCACGAGCGTGTTCTGCCTCAGTTCCCCCCTTCTACCGTTATAGTAGAGTAAGTCGTCCTTTCTGTTGTTCGGAGCGGGATTGTCAACTCTTTGTTACCTAGGCTTCATTTGCACGTCCTTCTTACAAGTTGTATCAAGCTCTGCTGGCCCCTATATAATGAGCTCAGTCTCTGCATCATTGCCACTTAGATCTGCTCCTCATTTTGTTCACATCTCTGTCCTCCCCTGTACAGTTATTATTGAGTGCTCAGGATGTCTCCAACCATCTAGCAGCTGTGTAATTTGAGTATAAGTGTTATTACATTTTGTTCTTGTACTGTATAGCATAAGGTGTTAATTTATAGGCCTAGTGAGGTTCTTTTGTGATTAATGCAAAGTTTCACGTCAGCCAATTGTTAATAATAGTTTGTATCCGTAATAATTTATCTTGCATTAACTGAGCATTGCCCGGTGTATTTTCATTTTATCAGGGCTGACTTAGATAAATTTACTCTTGCTAATTTCGTGTTAATAGAGGCTATTGCAGTTAACCATATATTTAACCTGTTTTTGCCATTACATTATCCTTATGAGTCCTGAATGTTTTGTTGTTAGTTTGAGCATTAAACTTTAACTTGTAATTTTACCTAACTCTTTTGTTTTGAACCTGGAACTTTACGGGACAGTAGTGATTTTTTGTATTCTCACTTGGAGTGTACATTATCTTTCTCTGTTCCGTAACATAAATTTGACGACCTCTCATCAGGATATTCAGGATATTATCATAAGGATATTGTTTGATATTTTGTGACTGTGATTTATTCATGATGTCTACTATTTCTACACTTGATGAAGCCAAAGATTTTTTGTCAAATGTGCAAACAGTGTGTGATGTAGAAAACAGAACAAAGAATGAACTTAAGCTTGTTGCTAAACAATTGGGAATTGCTGTTCGCTCTCATCATTCTAAAGATCAAATTGTTGACATGATTAATGAAAGCTTGTTTAATGTAACTCCTCCAAATGACCAAACGCAGATTGAATTAGCTAAGTTACAGCTAGCCCTGAAGGAGTCTCGTGCTAAGGAGGCGGAGGCTCGTATTCAGGAGGCACAGATACACGCACAAGTTGAACTTGCCAGGATTCAGGCAGACCATGAGTATCGCATGAAACAAGGTGGAACTGGATCATCTAGCTCTGATGATTTTGATGTGGCTAAAAATGTTAAACTTGTCCCTCCTTTTAATGAATCTGATTTAACAAAGTATTTTCAGTTGTTTGAGAGGGTAGCTACAGGTTTTAATTGGCCCAAAAGGTATTGGCCAGTACTCCTTCAAACTGTTCTCACCGGTAAAGCTCAAGTAACTTATGCATCTTTGCCTCAGGATCAATCTGATATTTATGATGTAGTTAAGAGCTTGATTCTTAAGGCCTATGAGCTTGTTCCTGAAGCCTATAGAGTAAAATTTAGGACAACTTACAAGCAAGATAAGCAATCCCATGTTGAGTATGCAAAAATCAAAGAAGATCTGTTAGAGCAGTGGTTAAATTCTAAGAATGTGGATTCTAATTTTGGTAAATATAAGCAGATGATTTTGCTGGTGGACTTCAAGAGGTGTATTAGTAAAGATGTAAGCCTATATCTTGATGAGAAAAGAATAGATAATTTGTCTGATGCTGCAGTTTTAGCTGATGAATATGTTCTCACTCACAAGAGATATTCTAAAGAAAAAGGGAAAGCTGAGAGTAAGTACGTTGCATCTACTCAGAGTACAGGTAACAGGAAAGAGAATAAAGATGATGTTTCTCAGGAAGTAAATAACAGCTTCACCACTAGATTTCAGAAAAGTAAATGTACTTATTGTAGTAAGCTTGGTCATACTACGGAGAAATGTTTCAGGAGACAGCGTGATGTGAACAAAAAGGAGTCTTTAAATATTCAGTCAATTGGTCTAGTGTCCACCCTTGAGAGTTCCCATAATTCTTTAACTGAGTTAACTGAACCTGCTTTGAGGGGTAACTTAAATTCTTATGATGGAGCTCCTCTTTTGAGCAGTAACGTGGGTGACACTCTCAAGAGTTCATGTGCTAATTTCCTGTCTGATAGTTTTGTCAGTCCTCTGGACAGTAATGACAGGAAATCAGTTAAAATATATCGTGATACAGGTCTTTGCCAATCCCTTATGCTGACCAGTGTTCTATGCTCTAATGTTAATTCCTCTGATGAAACTGTAATCTTACAGGGTGTAGGGAATAATTACTTCTCTGTCCCTCTGTGCAGAGTGAATTTAGAGTCTGGTTTTGTTAATAGTTCCTTTATGGTTGGGTTGGTTGAGACACTCCCAATGTCAGGTGTAACTTTCTTACTTGGAAATGATATTGGTGGAAGTCAAGTGTGTCCAGCTCCTCAGTTGTCTAGTGAGCCAGTGGCTGCGTCCCAGGATTGTGATGTCCCTGATGTGTTCCCTGCATGTGCTGTCACTAGGGCTAAGTCTAAAGTTACTGGTGATTTAGAGGATAATGATGATGATGATGTTATCCTAGCTGACACTTTTCTTGCTAATTTGGATCACTCACCAGATGAGGCAGTACCCCGTAGTGTTGATAATTTGTCTCGTCAAGAGTTGGTTGAGTTGCAGGTTGCTGACCCTGAGTTGAAAGGTCTAGCTAACTCTGCTTACAGTGAAGAAGAGTCAGCCGGTGCTTCTACTTGTTATTATATAAAGTCAGGAGTGCTTATGAGGAAGTGGAGACCCCCAACAGCATCAGCCGACTGTGAATGGGAGGTTGTACATCAAGTTGTCATCCCTCGTGTTTGTAGGCAGGATATCATGAGAGTGGCTCATGATTCCAGTTTGGCAGGACACCTTGGAGTGAGGAAGACTGTGGCACGCATTTTGAAACACGTCTACTGGCCAGGTATCTTCAGGGATGTTTCCTGGTATTGTAAGTCTTGTCACACCTGTCAAGTTGTGGGGAAGTGTAATCAGACCGAAAAGGTTGCACCTCTAGTTCCCATTCCTCCTTTTGAGGCGCCTTTCACCCGTGTGTTGGTGGATATTGTGGGCCTTCTTCCTAAGACTTCTTCAGGATTTTCTTATGTGTTGACCCTGATTGATATGGCTACTCGTTATCCTGAAGCCATTCCACTTAGAAATATCTCAGCAAAGAACGTGGTTAAGGAAATACTAGGGTTCTTCACAAAGTTTGGTCTGCCCAAGGAGGTACAGTCAGACCGTGGAAGTAATTTCATGTCAAATGTTTTCAAGCAGTCTCTGAAAGAGTTGGGCATCACCCAGATCACGTCTTCAGCTTACCATCCCCAGACCCAAGGAGCGTTGGAGAGATATCATCAAACACTCAAATCGATGCTCAAGTATTACTGTTTGGAACATCAGAAAGACTGGGATAAAGGTCTTCCATTCGTTGTGTTTGCTGCAAGAGAATCTCCAAATGAATCACTGGGCTTCTCACCTTTTGAACTACTGTTTGGCCATGAAGTAAGAGGACCCCTTAAGCTACTCAAGGAATGCTGGCTGTCGGAGGAAGATGACGTCAACCTGCTGGAGTATGTGATGAAGTTCAAAGAACGGCTGTCCACTGCTTTACAGTTGGCGAGAGAGAATTTAGGAGCTGCTCAGGAGAAGATGAAAACTTGGTATGATAAGAAGTCCAGGTTACGCCACTTTCAGCCAGGAGATCAGGTTTTGATTCTGCTACCGGTGCATGGGCAACCTCTTCAAGTCAAGTTTAGTGGTCCTTATTTCGTGGAGAAGAAACTCAGTGATGTCAACTATGTCATCGCCACACCAGATCGTAGAAAGAGCAAGCAACTATGTCACATCAACATGCTAAATTTATATCACAGGCGGGACGAAAATAATCCAGTCTGCACTGTAGCTGTTCCACCCGAGTCTGCAAGTGAAGCTCTCCCATGCAGTATGAGCCTGAGTGATAGTTTGGGGAAGAATCCTGATATCATGAATGATCTCCAGACTAAGCTTTCTCATCTACCTCCCGAGGAAAGGCAGGAGTTTTCGGCATTGCTGCAGGAGTACCCGCAAGTGTTCCGTGCCACTCCAGGAAGAACCACTGTGTTGATGCATGATGTCGATGTTGGAGACACAAAGCCAATTAAATTGCCTCCTTACCGTGTGAACCCAGTGAAAGTTCCTCTCATCCAGAAGGAGCTTGGCTACCTGTTGGACCACAAGATGATTGAGCCCTGTCAGAGCGAGTGGAGTTCTCCTGTCACTCTGGTCCCTAAGCCGGGTGGGTCACAGCGGCTTTGCATCGACTACAGACGTGTTAATCAGATAACCAAAACAGACATTACCCTCTCCCTCATGTGGAAGATTGCATAGACAAGATCGGAAAGGCTAGGTACATAAGTAAGTTTGATTTGTTAAAGGGATACTGGCAAGTACCTATGACTGAACGTGCTAGGGAGATCTCATGTTTTGTAACACTAGGAAAGACTTTTGCATGTTCGGTAATGCCATATGGTATGAAGAATGCACCAGCCACATTTCAGAAGCTCATGAATGTTGTAACAGAGGGTTTGGCAGGGTGTGTTGTTTATATTGATGATGTATTAATCTTCAGTGGCAACTGGAAAGTTCACCTATGCCATGTCAGTAAATTTCTTGAGCGTTTAGTTCAGGCTAATCTTGTAGCTAATTTATCAAAGTGTGAGTTTGGTCAAGCTAAAGTTCAGTACCTTGGGTACGTAATTGGTGATGGACATGTTGCACCACCAGGAGCTAAGGTTCAGGTTATAAGTGATCTTCCCAGACCTAAAAGTAGGAAAGAGCTACAAAGATTTTTGGGAATGGTGGGTTATTACAGGAAATTTGTTCTTAACTTTTCAATTCTTGTATCACCACTTACAGACCTACTGAAAAAGGGAGTTAAATTTGTCTGGACCGATAACTGTGAATCCTCTTTCAACAAACTTAAAGCTATCCTATTAAGTCAGCCAGTGCTCGCTACTCCAAATTTTGCTAAGCCTCTTAAGATGGCTGTTGATGCAAGTGATACAGGAGCTGGGGCTGTTTTGCTGCAAGAGGATGATCAGGGTATTGAACATCCTGTATCTTATTACAGTAAGAAGTTCACTCCACCTCAAAAGAACTACTCAACTATTGAGAAAGAGTTTTTGGCCTTGATTTTGGGTTTACAGCATTTTTCATTTTATTTGTGTTCTGGTTTTGACCCCATAGTCATTTATACCGATCATAACCCACTGAAATTCCTTAGTAAGTTTAAAGATAAAAATCAGAGATTGACAAGATGGAGTCTACTTCTTCAGGAGTATTCATTAGACATACAACATGTCAAGGGGAAAGAAAATGTTATTGCAGATTGCGTATCTAGACTTTAGACAGATTGTTTTAGAGTAATAAGAAATTTTCTTTGTAAGTTTCTTTTTCTTTGTGGGGAGGTGTTACATAGCCTATGATTTCATCATCCTTTGTGTAATTTTAACGCACAGTATGCTGCATGTTTGATCAAGAGCGTGTTCTGCCTCAGTTCCCCCCTTCTACCGTTATAGTAGAGTAAGTCGTCCTTTCTGTTGTTCGGAGCGGGATTGTCAACTCTTTGTCCCCTAGGCTTCATTTGCGCATCCTTCTTACAAGTTGTATCAGGCTCTGCTGGCCCCTTTATAATGAGCTCAGTCTCTGCATCATTGCCACTTAGATCTGCTCCTCATTTTGTTCACATCTCTGTCCTCCCCTGTACAGTTATTATTGAGTGCTCAGGATGTCTCCAACCATCTAGCAGCTGTGTAATTTGAGTATAAGTGTTATTACATTTTGTTCTTGTACTGTATAGCATAAGGTGTTAATTTGTAGGCCTAGTGAGGTTCTTTTGTGATTAATGTAACGTTTCATATCAGCCAATTGTCAATTAAGTTTGTATCTGTAATAATTTATCTTGCATTAACTGAGCATTGCCCGGTGTATTTTCATTTTATCAGGGCTGACTTAGATAAATTTACTCTTGCTAATTTCGTGTTAATAGAGGCTATTGCAGTTAACCATATATTTAACCTGTTTTTTGCCATTACATTATCCTTATGAGTCCTGAATGTTTTGTTGTTAGTTTGAGCATTAAACTTTAACTTGTAATTTTACCTTACTCTTTTGTTTTGAACCTGAAACTTTACGGGACAGTAGTGATTTTTTTGTATTCTTACTTGGAGTGTACATTATCTTTCTCTGTTCCGTAACAATATATATATATATATATATATATATATATATATATATATATATATATATATATATATATATATATATATATATATATAAAGTGTCATAAAGCTTCTGAATCGTCAACAAACCAGTGTGAAGGAAAAGAACCAAGTAAAGAATCAATGAACCAAGTATCAAAAGGCTGATTCATCGATACAAAACACTATAATCCCAAGGTATACAACTTTGTTGATGATTTATAGTTATTTAATGAAGGCTTAAGTTTGTGAATGTACAAAGACTCCAAAATTCGCAGTTCCATTCTGTCATTACTACTATGTAAAATACTGAAATTATCCATATTACAAGTATGACCCATATCGAAACAGTGGTTCCTAATCTCTGACAAAGTTGGGTTAGACAGTGGCAAAGATGTTCTATGAGACAAGCCTCTGTGCTCACACACACGAATTTTGAGGTTCCGAATTGAACTCCCAATATATCTAGCTGTACAGCTAGAACAGGCATATAAATATACTATGTTTGAGCACAGTGGCTTTGGGATATTATCTTTACATCGAAAAAATGAACCCACAGTAAAAGGATTTACAAATACAAATCTAAATGAGATCTGAGGATAGACACGCTTGAGTATTTTCAAAAGCTGGTTCCTAATATTATAACTGACATGACCATAAAAGGGAAACCTGATATAATGTATGTCCTTAGCTACAGTTGCTGCCTTCCTTGAACCACATAATATCTGGTTTAAAAAATCTTTTACCATCCTAGGAAACAACGTAGTAGGGTAATTATTATTGGTGAAGAATTTACTCAGGAAATCAATTTCATCATGAAAAGATGTCCAGTTCAAACTAAGTGCATAGCATCTATGAAGT